>NW_004444212.1:1216013-1222058 GCF_000243295.1 Trichechus manatus latirostris
TGTACATGTAGAAACTTTTGAAATGGTGTAACTTTGACTATGTATATTTTCACCAAAAAAGGTCCTCCAAGGTTGAGAAGGGAGAGTGTTGACATGTTGTGAGGTTGGTAACCAATGTCATAAAACATTATGTGCACCGACTGTTTAATGAGAAACTGTTTGTTCTGTAAACCTTCATCTAAAGTACAATAAAAAAAATTAAAAAAAAAAAGATTCAACTCAAGCGTTCTCTAGTTTTAAAACTTGTTGCACCTGGATGATACAAATGGTTAAGCCTTTGGGCTGCTAACTGAAAGGCTGGAGGTTTGAGTACACCCAGAGGGATCTTGAAAGAAAGGCCTAGCAATCTTGTTTTGAAAAATTCAGCCATTGAAAACCTTATGGTACACTGTTCTACTCTGACACACATGGGGTCGACATGAGTCAAAGTCCATTCACCAGCAACTGGTAAGGCTTTAAAACTTAGCTTAGAAACAAAAACAAAAAAACTCAACCAACTTCAACACATTTCCAGCCATCCTTTTTTTCTTTTTCCCTCCTTTTATCCTTACCCATCTTTCTTTGAAATCTAGCTTTTGCAAGTTTCCTCTTAATTTATTAATAATATTGTAATTAAGTATAAACCTATTACCAGTATTCATTCTCCTTGAGTATCTGTGGCATTTGACAAGTCCTTACAATTTTGAAAGTATCTTTAATTCCTTCCTTATTGCATTTTCCTTATTGAACAGTTGACAGAACCTGTTGAGTCTTTGTTGTAAATGTCTGTTTAAGTCACTTTCCTCTAGGTTCTCATTGTGAGTGCTGTAATCCAGAGTCTTATCCTTGGAATGACTCAATATTCATTTGCTTGCTCTTCTAGGTTCCAGCCACAATCTATCCTGACCAATGCTGATTTTCTAATCTTACGAAAACAATGCATTTTACTGTAACATAGGATTTTTTTTTGTAACTTAGGATATTGGATAATTTCTGACTTTTCATTTCTACATTGCAATAATTTGTGTGAATATAAATTGAGATTACATATGTGTTAAAATTATATTAGATGTTGCTGATAATTATTATTTATGAATTGTTAGTGAATGTGTGTGTATGTGTTTAGGTTATGCATCAGGGATGTTGTATCCTGTGGGAACATACCAATAAATGGCAATTACTGGATTTACATAGCATCTATTCTTCAGAGACATCAAAATATTATAATCTGGAGGCAGGGCCAAGAGGTTTAGTAGTCAGATGCTTCCAGTGGACCCTATTACAACAAAGACCCCCCCCCCAAAAAGTGAACTGATTATATATGGTAATCTGGGAGCCCTGAACATCAAAAGCAGAGTTGAGGAACCAGACTGAGTGGCAAGGGGAGGGAGAGATGGTTCGGAAGCAGTGAGGAGTTGCCAGACCTGACCTGGCGAGAGCCTGAGCCCTTCAGGCCTGAGCAGCTAGGGGTTGAGTGGTGAGGCAGGCAAGCGGCAGTGCTCGGGAGGCGTGTTTTCCACACTGGGAGTGACCCAGCACCGGAGAGTCTACACGGCCACCCAGAACCAGTAAGAAGCTGTCCTGGATCGGCGAAAGATAAGCAATTGCCTACAGCCTACCACGCTGATCAAAAACACCCCCCTTAGGGAAAAACCTCTCTCCCATTTACCTCCCCACTCCCTGCTCTGCATTGGGTCCCAGACCAGCTTCAGCAATTGCCGAGTCCTCTGGGCCAGAAGTAGGATCCGTCACACCCCCAGAGCCATTCCCCTGCTTTGGAGAGTGAACAAATTAACATATAGAGGAAAAAATAAACTGCTGGCTCCCCTAAGCCAGGAACTCAGGGTAGGCACAGCTCCTTTGCCTAGGCACAGGCATAAGGGATCCACAGACTTTGAGTGCCTTTCCCCTGCATAGACTTGCATGGGCCAATCTCAACAGCACAGGCGCTCGTTACTGCAGTACAACAGGATATATACCAGAAGTCTAACTCAACTGTGTCAGCTGTGAAGTGGCAAGTTCTTGACATTAGACACTGCTCTTCCCATTAAGCAGGGTCTTCACCTACCCACATCAGGGGTCTGAAGACTGGTGGCTCCACCTACACCACCTAGCCACCACGATAGAGGTCCATGAATAAGAGGTGCCCCCCAGTCCTTACGGCCAACAGCATTAGGTGCTCATAGTCTGGCTGCAAAACCCACCCACCTACACACTCTAGGGAACAGGGACATGCCTTCCTCCTGGACATTCAGGGGTGGCCATCAGCCCCCTGCCTTGCTTAGAGTGTGTATCCCTGCTGCAGCCAGATGCTTGTGCCTACACCAATCACCCATGCCTGTCTAGGACTGTAAGTGAGAGCCTACACCATACACTTGGTGGCTATCTACCTGGGCACCTGAGCTGAATCCATACAGGAGGAGTGGGCAAACTCCTGAGCTCACATACCTAGTAACAGATCTAATCGCCTGGTGTCAGGACATTAGGGCTTCAAAGGTGCCAATAACCAAATTAGCTCATATGAGCAGCCTACTTGGGCATATCTAAACAAACCAAGAAGCTAGGACACAGTAAGCAAACAGAAAATAAATAAATATAATAACTTATCGATGGCTCGGAGACAACAGTCAATATCAAATCACCTAAAGAGGCAATCCATGATGGCTTCATCAAGCTCCCAAAAGAAAGAATCTAGAAATTTTCCAGAGGAGAAAAATTTCTTGGAATTACTGGAAGCAGAATACAAAAGATTAATATATAAAACTCTTCAAGAAATTAGGAAGGAAATTAAGCAAAACGCAGAACACGCAATAGAGGAAATTAAAAAGATTAGAGAAGAGCATAATGACAAATTTAACAAGCTGCAAGAATCCATAGAGAGACAGCAATCAGAAATCCAGAAGATTAACAATAAAATGTCAGAATTAGACAATTCGATAGAAAGTCATAGGAGCAGAATTGAGGCAATGGAAGTCAGAATTAGTGTAATTGAAGATAAAACACTTGACACTAACTTATTTGAGGAAAAATCAGATAAAAGAATTAAAAAAAATGAAGAAACCCTAAGAATTATGTGGGACTTTATCAAGAGGAATAACCTACCAGTGACTGGAGTAGCAGAACCAGGGGGATAACAGAAAATACAGAGAGAATTGTTGAAGATTTGTTGGCAGAAAACTTTCCTGATATCGTGAAAGATGACAAGATATTGATCCAAGATGCTCATCGAACCCCACATAAGTAGATCCCAAAAGAAAGTCACCAAGATATATTATAATCAAACTTGCCAAAACCAAAGATAAAGAGAGAATTTTAACAGCACCTAGGGATAAATGAAAAGTCATCTACAAAGGAGAGTCAATAAGAATGAGCTCGGACTACTCAGCAGAAACCATGCAGGCAAGAAAGCAATGGCATGACATATATAAAGCCTTGAAGGAAAAAAAACTACAGCCAAGAATTATATATTTAGCAAAACTGTCTCTCAAATATGATGGCAAACTTAGGGCATTTCCAGATAAACAGAAGTTTAAGGAATTTGCAAAAACCAAACCAAAATTACAAGAAATACTAAAGGGAGTCCTCTGGTTAGAAAATCAGTAACATCAGATAATAACCCAAGACTAGAACACAGGACAGAGCAACCAGATATCAACCCAGATGGGGAAGTCACAAAAGTAAATCAAAGCTAAAACACTGAAAATAGGGAAACATGTCAATATGTAAAAGATGACAACATTAAAACAAAAAAGAGAGACTTAAAAAATGTAGACATAGATTTTTCATATTAAGAGGAAGTCAAGGCGATATAAAGAAATAAAAGACTAGTATAAACATAGAAAAATAGGTGTAAATATTAAGGTAACCACAAAGGAAACTAACAGTCCCACAAGTCAAAATAAAAGCCTAGAAAAATGTAAAGACTCAGCAAACACAAAATCAACAACAATGAAAAAGATGAAAAGAAAATACATAAAGAAAAACGACTCAGCACAGAAAATTAAGTGGAACAAAGAAATTGTGAACAACACACAAAAAAAGACATCAAAATGACAGCACTAAACTCATACCTATCAATAATTATGCTGAAAGTAAATGGACTAAATACACCAATAAACAGACAGAGTGTCAGATTGGATAAAAAAACACGATCCTTCTATATGCAGCCTACAAGAGACACACCTTAGACTTAAAGACACAAACAAACTAAAACTCAAAGGATAGGAAAAAAAATATCAAGCAAACAGCAGTCAAAAAACAGCTGGAGTGGCAATATTAATCTCTGACAAAATGGACTTTAAAGTAAAATCCACTACAAAGGATAAGGAAGGACACTATATAATGATTAAAGGGGCAATACACCGGGAGGACATAACTATAATAAATATTTAAGCACCCAACAACAGGGCTCCAAAATATATAAAACAAACTCTAACACCACTGAAAAGAGAGATAGTCAGCTCCACAATAGTAGTAGGAGACTTCAACACACCACTTTCAGTGAAGGACAGAACATCCAGAAAGAAGCTCAACAAAGACACGGAAGGGCTAAATGCTACAATCAACCAATTTGATCTCATAGACATATAGTGAACACTGCACCCAACAGCAGCCAAGTATACTTTCTTTTCCAATGCACATGGAACATTCTCCAGAATAGCCCACATATTAGGCCATAAAGCAAGGCTTAACAAAATCCAAAGCACTGATATATTACAAAGCATCTTTTCTGATCATAAAGCCATAAAAGTAGAAATCAACAACAGAAAAAGCAAGCAAAAAAAAAATCAAACACATGGAAACTGAATAACACCTTGCTCAAAAACTACTGGGTCACAGAAAAAACTAAGGATGGAATAAAGAAATTCACAGAATCAAACAAGAATGAAAACACATCCTACCAGGACCTTTGGGACACACCACAAGCAGTGCTCAGAGGTCAGTTTACAGCAATAAATACACACACCCAAAAAGAAGAAAGGGGCATAATCAAAACATTAACCCTACAACTGGACCAAGTAGAAAGGGAGCAGCAAAAGTAGCTCTCAGGTACCAGAAGAAAGGAAATAATAAGAATTAGAGCAGAATTAAATGAAATAGAGAATAGAAAAACATTTGAAAGAGTTAGCAAGACAAAAAGCTGGTTCTTTGAAAAAATTAACAAAATTGATAAGCCATTGGCCAAACTGACAAAAGAAAAACTGGAGAGGAAGCAGATAACCCGTATAAGAAATGAGATGGGTGACATACCAACAGACCCAACTGAAATTAAAAGAATCATAACAGAATACTATGAAAAACTGTACTCTAAAAATTTGAAAACCTAGAGGAAATGGACAAATTTCTAGTAACTCACTACCTACTTAAACTAACACAAACAGAGGTAGAACAACTAAATAAACCCATACCAAAGAAAAGATTCTAAGGGTTATTAAAAACTCCCAAGAAAGAAAGCCCTGGCCTGGAAGGCTTCACTGGAGAATTCTACCAAACATTCAGAGAAAAGTGAACACCACTACTATCAAAGGTATTTCAGAGCATAGAAAAGGATGGAATGCTCCCAAACTCTTTGTATGAAGCCAGCATAACTCTGATACCAAAACCAGGTAAAGACACCACAAAAAAAGAAAATAACAAACCAATACCCCTCATGAACATTGATGCAAAAATCCTCAACAAAATTCTAGCCAATAGAATTCAGCAACATATCAAAAAAATTATTCACCATGATCAAGTGGGATTTTTACCAGGGATGTAGGGATGCAGGGATGTTTCAACATTAGAAAAGCAATCAATGTAATCCATCACGTTAATAAAACAAAAGACAAGAACCACATGATCTTATCAATTGATGCAGAAAAGGCATTTGACAAAGCCCAACACCCATTCAAGATAAAAACTCTGAACAAAATAGGAATAGAAGGGAAATTCCTCAATATACTTAAGGGCATTTATACAAAGCCAACAGCCAACATCTTCCTAAATGGAGAGACTTTGAAAGGTTTCCCCTTGAGAACGGGAACCAGACAAGGATGCCCTTTATCACCACTCTTATTCAACATTGTA
>NW_004444212.1:1223188-1258638 GCF_000243295.1 Trichechus manatus latirostris
AATCTACAAGATACTGCAAAACCTCAACAACAAAAAGACAAATAACCCAATTAAAAAATGGGCAAAGGATATGAACAGGCACTTCACCAAAGTAGATATTCAGGCGGCTAACAGACACACGAAGAAATGCTCACGATCATTAGCCATTACAGAAATGCAGATCAAAACTGCAATAAGATACAATCTCACCCTTACAAGGCTGGAACTAATCCAAAAGACACAAAATAATAAATATTGGAGAGGCTGTGCAGAGACTGTAACTTATGCACTGCTGGTGGGCATGTAAAATGGTACAACCACTTTGGAAATTGATTTGGCATTTCCTTAAAAAGCTAGAAATAGAAGTTCCATACAATTCAGCAATCCCACTCCTTGGAAAATGTTCTAGAGAAATAAGAGCCATCACATGAATAGATACATGCACACCCATGTGCATTGCAGCACTGTTCACAGTAGCAAAAAGATGGAAACAACCTAGGTACCCATCAACAGACGGATGGATCAACAAATTATGGTATATACACAAAATGGAATACAATGATAAAGAACAGCAATTAATCTGCAAAACATCTCACAACTTGGATGAATCTGGAAGGCATTATGCTGAGTGAAATTAGTCAGTCACAAAAGGACAAATATTGTATGAGACCACTATTATAAGAACTCAAGAAAAGGTTTAAACATAGAAGAAAATATTTTTTGATGGTTACGAGGGTGGGGAGGGAGGGAGAGGGGAATTCACTAACTAGATACTAGACATGAATCATCTTGGGTGAAGGGAAGGACAACACACAATACAGGGGAAATCAGCACAACTTGACTAAACCAAAAGCTAAGAAGTTTCCTGAACACAACCAAACACTTCGAGGGACAGAGTAGCAGGGGCTGGGGTCTGGTTTGGGGGACATCTAGGTCAATTAGCATAAGAAAGTTTATTAAGTAAATGTTCTGCATCCCATTTTGGTGAGTGGCATCTGGGGTCTTAGAAGCTTGCATGCAGCTATCTAAGATACATCAGTTGGTCCAAACCCACTTGGAGCAAAGGAGAATGAAGACAACCAAAGACACAAGGCAAATACTAGCCCAAGAGACAGAAAGGGCCACATAAACCAGAGACTCCATCAGCCTGAGACCAGAAGAATGAGATAGTGCCCAGCTACCACTGAAGACCGCCCTGACAGGGAACACAACAGAGAGTCCCTGATGGAGCAGGAAAAAAGTGTGGACTAGAACTCACACTCACATAAAAAGACAAGACTGTATTAGTCATCTAGTGCTGCTATAACAGAAATACCACAAGTGGATGGCTTTAACAAAGAGAAGTTTATTCTCTCCCAGTCCAGTAGTCTACAAGTCCAAATTCAAGGCATCAGCTCCAGGGGAAAGCTTTCTCTCTCTGTTAGCTCTGGAGAAAAGTCCTTGTGATGCATCAGTCTTCCCTTGGTCTGGGAGCATCTCAGCCAGGAACCTCAGGTCAAAAGGATGCACTCTGCTCCTGGCACTGCTTTCTTGATGGTATGAAGTTCCCAAGTGTCTCAGCTCACTTCTCTCTTTTATGTCTCAAAAAAGACTGGTTAATACACTATCAAATCTTGTATACCTCATCAGTATAACTGCTGCTAATCCATTTTATTACATCATAGTGATTTAATTTACAACACATAAGGAAATCACATCAGATTACAAAATGGTACATAATTATACAATACTGGGAATCACGACTCAGCCAAGTTGACAGCTATTTTTGGAGGACACAATTCAATGCATGACAAGACCTAATGGTCTGACTGACACTGGAGGAACCCCTGAAGCCATGGCTCCCGGACAGTATGTTAACCCAGAATTAAAACCATTCCCAAAGACCACTCTTCAGACAAAGATTAGACTGGACTATAAAACATAATACTCATGAAGACTGTGCTTCAAAGTTCAAGTAAGTACATGAGATCAAAGGGGTAGCTCTTGCCAGCAGGCAGGATGAGAAGACAGCAAGGGACAGGAGCTGGTTGTATGGACACAGAAACCCAGGATGGAAAGGCGGAGTGTTTTGTCACATTATAGGGATTGCAACTAGTGTCATATGACAATATGTGTATAAAATTTTGTATGAGAGATTAACTTGAGCTGTAAACTTTCACCTAAAGTACAATAGAAAAATGTTACATAGATACTTTTGGAAATCTTAAAAAAGACAGAGTGTTATGGATTGACCTTTGTCCCCTGGAAATTTGTACTGTAAATCCTAACCCCTGTAACTGTGGATGTAATCCCATTTGGGAATCGGGTTTTCTTCATTATTTTAATTAGGCCATGTCAGTGTAGGGTGTGTTTTATACCAATTGCTTTTGAGATATAAAAAGAGCAGATTAGGTAAAGAGTCTAGCAAGCACAGAATGGTGGAGATCACAAAGGAACACCAAGAAGAATGCTAGAGAAGCTGAGACACTGATTGTCCTCTAGAGTGGACAGAGATAGTGTTCCCCTGGAGCTGGTACCCTGAATTAGGATGTCTAGCCTCTTGAACTGTGAGAAAATAAATTTTCGTCTGTTAAAAGCCACTCACTTGTGTTATTTCTGTTACAGCAGCATTAGGAAACTAAGACACAGAGTAACAACATGAGTAGAATCTGTGAACTATACAAACCTCTTGCAGGACTGTTTGAGTTGTTCTATTCTTGTTCTGCTAACTGACAGGTCAGCGGTTCAAACCCACTAGCCACTACACGAGAGAAAGATGCAGCAGTCCGCTTCTGTAAAGATTTATGGTCTAGGAAGCTGTATGGGGCCGTTTTACTCTGTTCTATAGGGTCACTCTGAGTTCGAATCTACTCGACGGCAATGGGTTTGGTTTGGTTTTTATAACTCATATCTCGTATCCTTTCACCATACTTTCCCACCTGTATGCCGGACTGTATGAAGAACATGGCATCAGGATTGGGAGAAGACTCATTAACAACCTGTGATATGCAGATGACACAACTTTATTTGCTGAAAGCAAAGAGGACTTGAAGCACTTACTGATGAAAATCAAAGACTGCAGCCTTCAGTATGGATTACACCTGAACATAAAGAAAACAAAAATCCTCACAACTGGACCAATAAGCAACATCATAATAAACGGAGAAAATACTGAAGTTGTCAAGGATTTCATTTTACTTGGATCCACAATTAACGTCTGTGAAAACAGCAGTCAAGAAATCAAATGATGTATTGCATTAGGCAAATCTGCTGCAAAAGACCTCTTTTGAAGTGTTAAAAAGCAAAGATGTCACCTTGACCTAAGCCATGGTATTTTCAGTGGTCCCATATGCATGTGAAAGCTGGACAATGAATACAGAAGACTGAAGAATTGGTGCCTTTGAATTGTGGTGTTGGTGAAGAATATTGAATATACCATGGACTGCTAGAAGAACAAATAAATCTGTCTTGGAAGAAGTACAGCCATAGAGCTCCTTAGAGGCAAGGATGGAAAGGTTTCGTCTCACTCACTTTGGACATGTTATCAGGAAGGACCAGTCCCTGGAGAAGGACATCATGCTTAGTAGAGGGTCAGAGAAATAAACAGAAGACCCTCATCGAGACGCACTGACACAGTGGCTGCAACAATGGGCTCAAAACATAGCAACAATTGTGAACATGCCACAAGACCAGGCAGTGTTTCGTTCTATTGTACGTAGGGTCTCTATGAGTCAAGGGCATCTAACAACAACGACGTAGCTTGCTGAGGAAAAATCTGAGCTGGGAACAATTTATGATTGAAAACATCACAGAATCATGGCCTCAGGAATTTCAATCCTCTGATTTTTATAAACGAAGCAATCAAGCCCAAGGGAGCTACGTAATCTGATGGAGGTCACTCTTAACATCATTTGATCTAAAGATGAAATGCGTAAAAACAGAAAACATGCAGGGGCAGAAACATTATTTTAAGACACAAATGGCCACAACATGATCAGAAGACTGAGCCAAAAACATACCAACCACCTCCCCTCTCCGCCGCCTCTGCGCCCCCAAGGCCCGCGTCCCCACCTCTACGGACTGGGGGCGGAGCGATGAGGACCCGGACACGCCCCCGACTCGGTCGTACCCCGAGGCCGTGGAAGCCCGCCCTTTTCATTGGGAGCCTATTAGAGACGGCGTAGCTCCGCCGCGCTGGCCAATGGGAGGCGTGAACGGTGCGTGGCCCTCCCACGGCGCTCCTACGTCGGGTTGAGTTGTCACCCGGGCTGGTGCTTGCAGTCTTTCCACCGAGGTCATGTGGCGCTGTAGCGGGCTGCGGAGGCTGACCGGCCGGTGAGGACGGGGGATACGGGAGAGGGGACTGCGCTGCCCCGCTGGGGGTCCGCGGGCTCGGCTGGAGCCGGGAGGGCGGGCCAGGGCTCTTGCCGGCGCAGGCAAGTGCGGAGGCTCGTGGGGTCCTGTTCGTGCCGGAAGGGAATCCCCAGCTCCAGGTTCGTCCACCCGACAGTTCCCTTGGTCTGGGGACTCCCGTATCCCGTTTGCTCCCTGGGTCCTCCCAGCCCTGAGGACGTCTATAGTGACCCTGGACAAGGAATGCTTTTTATCCCTTAAGATGGCAGAGCTGCCTCACAGGGGTAGGATAAGCAGCAGAACCGTTTGCTTCCCTGCCCGAGGGCTGTCTTGGCCGGCGTTGAAAAGAAGGGATTTCCTGTCTTACTTATTAGCGCGCTTTGGTTGGAAAAGTCTGTGCGCCTCAGTGGGGGCCCAAAGGAGCTTTCCTGACCCTCTTTCCCCTTCTTAAACCTCAAGTGACCCTCAGAGTGGGTGGCCCTGTGTGGAGGTTGTGTGAACTTTTTGAAGTGAAGATTATTATTGATGTGGGTTTTAATGTATATAATATAAGGAACTGAGTTTATGATTCTCATTAATGTGTTTGCTCCCATTTCATTTTTGTTATGGAGCAGAACCGTTAAGAGACCTTATGCTTCTACCACTGCACTTACCTTTAAGTGCTAAGTTCTTAGTAAAATTATAGCCTTCCAAACTGAATTTTTTTTTATGACCACCATTTATGTGAAAAAATACATTTAGTTTCCAACCGTGAAAGAGTGTCATATCCTCTAAGCTTGTAAATGAACGGAACATTTTTGTTATAAAAAATACACGATAAATAGTTGTTTGGTTTTCAGGCTACTCCTCAAAACCCTGTTTAACTTACGGTTTAGCTTACTATAACTAGCCCCGGTTATGAATCCCTGAGTATGGACCATTGGGATGTCAGTTTTTGGAGTACTCTTATGGTGTGTTTGGGTTTGGTGGCAGCAGCAGCAATGTTCTTTTGTATGTAATAGATTACAAGAAAGTATATGGGGGGGAGGATAGTCCCTGGGTGGTGCAAACAGTTCAGCGCACACCTGCTAACCAAAAGATTGGTGGTTCAAAACCATCCAGAAGTGCCTTGGAAGAAAGGCCTGGCAATCTGCACCCATGAAAACCCTTTTCAGCACAGTTCTACTCTAAAATACATGGGGTTGCCATGAGTTGGGATTGACTCACTGGCAACTTTTTTTTTTAAATAGGGGGGAAAGCACAAGTATTGCTTTTCAAGATTTTCATGCATTTAATGTAACAGTCTTCTTGTGATTGTGTCCTTGATGATAAATAACTTCTTAAAATCTTTCTCTACCACATGATTCTAGAATTTGCTAAATTGATAAGATGATAGTCAATTATAACATAAAAACCAAATCCATTGCTACTGAGTGGATTCCAACTCATGACCACCCTATAGGACAGGATAGGACTGCCCCATAGGGTTTCCAGGGAGCAGCTGGTGGATATGAACTGCTGACCTCTTTGTTAGCATCCAAACACTTAACCACTGTGCCACCAGGGCTCCTGATTATAACATATCTCTATAATATTGCCATTGACTGGTCACTGTTTTCTTTTTTTGTCCCTGTGCATATCTTTTTTATGAAAGTATATTTTTGTGAGCTATAATGTTAATGTCTACCACTTATCTGTCAGTTTGTCGTACTGTGGTGGCTTCCGTGTTGCTGTCATGCTGGAAGCTATGCCATCGGTATTTCAGATACTAGCAGGATTACTGATGGTGGACAGGTTTCAGCAGAACTTCCAGACTAAGACAGACTAGGAAGAAGGACCTGGTGGTCTACTTCTGAAAAAATTGGCCCGTGAAAACCTTATGAATAGCAGCGGAACGTTATCTGTTAACAGTGGCAGAAGATGAGCCCCTCCAGGTTGGAAGGCACTCAAAATATGAGTGGGAAAGAGCTACCTCCTTATGGTAGAGTTTACCTTAATGTTGTGGATATAGTAAAGCTTTCAGGACCTTCATTTGCTGATGTGGCACAACTCAAAGTAAGAAGTAACAGCTGCAAACATACATTTGTAATTGGAACATGGAGTGTACGAAGTATAAATCAAAGAATATTGGAAGTCATCAAAAATAAAATGGAATGTTTGAGGATTGATATCCTAGGCATTAGTGAGCTGAAATGGACTGATATTGGCCATTTTGAATCGGACAATCATATAGTCTACTATGCTGGGAACAACAAATTGAAGAATAATAGCATTGAATTCATCATTTCAAGATATATCCTAAAGTACAACTCTGTCAGTGATAGAATAATATCTATACTTTTACCAGAAAGACCAGTTAATATGACTGTTATTCAAATTTATACAGCGAGCACTAAGGCTAAAGATGAAGAAACTGAAACTTTTTATCAACTTCTGCAGACTGAAATTGACTGAACATGCATTCAAGATGCATTGATAATTACTGGTGATTGGAATCCAAAAGTTGGAGACAGAATAGAAGGATCGGTAGTTGGAAAATACAGCCTTGGTGATAGAAACGACACCAGAGATCACATGATCGAATTTTGCAAGACCAAAAACTTATTCATTCTAAATACCTTTTTTTTAACAACATAAACAGTGGCTATACATATGGACCTCACTGGATGGAATACACAGGAATCAAATCACCTACATCTGCGGAAAGAAATCGTGGAAAAGCTCAGTATCATTAGTCAGAACAAGACCAGTGGCCAACTGTGGAGCAGACCTTCAACTGCTCATATGCAGGTTCAAGTTGAAGCTGAAAAAAATTAAGTCCACGAGAGCCAAAATATGACCATGAGTATATCCCACCTGAATTTGGAGACCATCTCAAGAACAGATTTGATGCACTGAACATTAATGACCGAAGACCAGATGAGTTGTGGTTATGGCATCAAGGACATAACACATGAGGAAAGCAAAAGGTCATTAAAAAGACAGGAAAGAAGTAAAAGACCAAAATGGATGTCAGAGGAGACTCTGGAACTTGTGCTTGAACATAGAGTAGCTAAAGTGAAGGGAAGAAATGATGATATAAAGGCGCTGAACAGAAGGTTTCAAAGTGTTGCTTAAGAAGATAAAGTATTATAATGACATTTGTAAAGACCTGTCCTTAGAAAACCAAAAGGAAAGAACACGCTCGGCGTTTCTCAGGCTGAAAGAACTGAAGAGAAAATTCAAGCCCTGAGTTACGATACTGAAGGATTCTTTGGGGAAAATATTAAACGAAACAGGAAGCATCAAAAGAAGATGGAAGGAATATGCCAAAAAGAATTGATCGACGTTCAGCCATTTCCAGAGGTAGCATCTGGTCGAGAACCAGTGGTATTGAAGGACGAAGTCCAAGCTGCACTGAAGGCACTGGCGAAAAGTAAAGCTTCAGGAATTGACAGAATACCAGTTGAGATATTTCAACAAACAGAAGCAGCATTGGAGGTGCTCCCTAGTCTGTACCAAGAAATTTGGAAGACAGCTGCCTGTCCAACCGACTGGAAGAGATCCATAGAAAGATGGTTCCATTCCAAAGAAAGATGATTCAACAGATTGTGAAAATATCATAAACATCACACACAAGTAAAATTTTGCTGAAGATAATTCAAAAACAGTTACAGTAGTATATCAACAGGGAACTGCCGGAAAGTCAAGCCAGATTCAGAAGCAGATGTGGAACAAGGAATATCACTGCTGATGTCAGATGGATCTTGGCTGAAAGCAGAGGATACCAGAATGATGTTTACATGTATTTTATTGGCTGTGTAAAGGTATTCGACTGTGTGGATCATAACAAATTATGGATAACATTTTGAAGAACAGGAATTCCAGAACACTTAATTGTGCTCATGAGAAACCTGTAGATAGATAGAGACAGTCGTTTGAACAGAGCAAAGGGATGGTGCGTGGTTTAAAATCAGGAAAAGTGTGCATCTGTACGCTGAGCAAATAATCCAAAAAGCTGGACTATATGAAGAAGAACTCAGCATCAGGATCGAAAGAAGACTCATTAACAGTCTGTGGTGTCCAGATGATACAACCTTACTTGCTGGAAGTGAAGAGGACTTGAAGCTCTTACTGATGAAGATCAAAGACTTCAGTATGGATTACACATCAACATAAAACAAAAATCCTCACAACTGGACCAATAAGCAACATCATGATAAGCAGAGAAAAGATTGAAGTTGTCAAGGATTCATTCTACTTGGATTAACAATCAACGCCCATGGAAGGAGCAGTCAAGAAATCAAAAGACATATTGCCTTGGGCAAATCTGCTGCTGATCTCTTTTAAGTGTTAAAAAGCAAAGATGTCACTTTGAGGACTAAGGTGCACCTGACCAAGCCATTGATTTTCATTCGCCTCAGCTGCATGTGAAAACCCTGGTGGCATAGTGGTTAAGAGCTACGGCTGCTAACCAAAAGGTTGGCAGTTCGAATGCACCAGGCTCTCCTTGGAAACCCTATGGGGCAGTTCTGCTGTGTCCTATAGGGTCACTATGAGTCAGAATCGACTCGACGGCAGTGGGTTTTCATATGCATGTGAAAGCTGGGCAACGAATAAGGAAGACCAAAGAAAAAATGCCTTTGAATTATGGTTTTGGTGAAGAACATTGAATATACCATAGACTACCAGACGAATGAACAAATCTGTCTTGGAAGAAGTACAGCCAGAATGCTCCTTAGTAGCGAGGATGGTGAGAGTTCATCTCACGTGCTTTGGACATGTTTTCACGGGGGAGCAGTCCTTGGAGAAGGACATCATCCTTAGTAAAGCTGAGAGTCAGCAAAAAAGAGGAAGACCCACGACAAGATGGCTTGACACAATAGCAGCAGTGGACTCAAACATAGCACCAGTTGTGACGATGGTACAGGACTGGACAGCGTTTTGTTCCATTGTACATAGGGTTGCTATGAGTTGAAACTGACCAGAAGGCACCTAACAACAACAATGTTAACGTAGAAAATCTCACAAAACATTTATTACAGTTGAAAGAATAATTATTTTAAAAAGTTTTGTTCCTGTTACTCAGCTTAAAATTGTCCATTCCTGATCATAAGCCTTTCTCCCTCCTGAAGTAATCATTGTTTAGAAGAAATCATTTCCGGGCAAAGAAACTAGATCAGTGGAAATGGAACAACCAGTATGGAAGTAACGAGAATGTTCATACACTGTGAATAATGTAACCAACGTCTCCAAACAAGTTGTGTAGAAATTGTTGAATGGGAATGGAAACTGCTGTGTAAACCCTTACCGAAAATACAATAAAATATTATTTAAAAAAAATCATTTCCTTGTTTTGTTTTATATTTTTACCATTTGTATGCATTTCTATAATACAGTATTTCCTGTTTTTGAACTTACCTGTAGGATAGTATTTCACGTATCCTTTGTATTTTTTTCATTCAACATATGTAACCTATATCTTTGTTACATATAGTTGTTGTCCATTCATGCTTTTTTAATGTTGTAATACATTTTTTAATTGTGATAAAAATAAGTGTTAACAAAATAATTGCCAATTCAATTTTTACATGTATAATTCAGTGACATTATGTTCATCATGTTGTGCAACCATTACCAGTATCATTTTCCAAATTATTGCACCATCATTAACAGTAACTCGTTGTTGCCTGAGCATTGACTTCTCCTTTCCCCCTTCCTCCCACCCCTGGTGCCACTAGTAAGCTTTGGTGTTCTATACATTTATCTGCTTCATATACGTGCGATCATACGGTATTTGTCCTTTTGTGACTGACTTGTTTTCAAGGTTCATCCATGTTGTAGCATGTGTGTATCAGAACTTCAGTATCTCTTTATGGCTCAGTAATATTCCATTGTATGTATGTAACACATTTTGTTTACCCATTCATCTGTTGATGGACATTTCAGTCCATTCATTTTTATTGCCAATGTATTTTATTGAATGAAGTGTCCATAATTTATCCATTCTTCTGTTGATGGGCCTGTGGGTTGGCTGAGTTTGGGGTTGTTAGAAATAGTGCTGACGTTCTTCTACATGTGTGCTGGTGCAAAAGTACACATTTCTTGAGGCTATGTATGTAGAGGTAGAATTGCTAATCTTCACTTTTTCTAAATAATGCCAAATGATTTTCCAAAGCGGTTGTTCCAGTTAGTACTCACTATAAGAGTTCCTGAGGCCCTGTTGGTGCAGTGGTTAAGAGCTATGGCTGCTAACCAAAAGATTTGGCAGTTCAAATCCACCAGCTGCTCCTTGGAAACCCTATGGGGCAGTTCTGCTGTATCCTGTAGGGTCACTGTGAGTCAGAATTGACTTGATGGCAGTGTTTTTTTTTTCTTTTTTTTTTTTAATGAGAGCTCCTGACAGTACTTGATAATATTAGATTTTTTAATTTTGACCAGTTTGTTAAGTGTGTAATGATATTTTACTGTAGATTGAATTTATTGCTTTATTGTGATGGCCTTGAATTTATTGCTTTATTGTGATAGCCTGTGATGGAAGAAGCCATTTTAACATGAAAATTGTTTTTTATACAATTGAGGATATATGTTGTTTAAAAATTTGTATTATAATTGTATCCTAGTTGCTTGTGAATGTGTACAAATAATAGATTTTCAACATTTAAGTATTTGTTGACATTAGGAAAGTTTAGCCGAATTGAGGTGAGAGGTTGTTAAAAATGAAAAAATTTTACTGGAAATTAGTTTCCTGGAACGTTTTCTGAAGGTATGATTTAATTTTTCTTTGAATTTATCTTTATCACATGAAGATTTTTTTATTACATTGCTAGATTATGTTACCTAAACAGTTCTCTCACAAATCATCTAATTTTGATTGCTTTTCTTAAATACAGCTGTGCAAACCATAAAGTATGGAGGTGGAGGAGCAGTAAAGCTTGTGAGAGGGCTCTGCAATATAAAGTAGGAGAAAAAATCCATGGATTCACTATAAACCAGGTACTGGTACATTTTGATGTGCTGTTTATATGTTGACGTCATAACAGATGCAACTTCTGCTGGCATGTGAGTTCTTTCAGAGCAGAGATCAATTTTTTCATCTTTGTGTCCCGAGAACCAGGCATACTTCTGCTACATTGCCGGTGCTCAACTGAATAGAGTTTGCAGATTAAATGATTTCCTGATTCTTAAGTTTAAGTATGGGCTCTGGTGGTACAATTGTTAAGTATTTGGCTGCTAACCAAAAGGTTGGCAGTTTGAATCCACCGGCCACTCCTTGGAAACCTTTTGGGGCAGTTCTACTCTGTCTGGTAGGGTTGCTATGAGTCGGAATCGACTTGATGGCAACGAGTACAGGTAAGTAAGTACAGATCCCCAGTCCTGTACCTGAACCTCTTGGTGCCTGACATCTTTTGGTAATCAGAATTTTTCAGATTTTAGGAAATAATGTTCCCAGAGGGTCTGGGATCAGCCCTTCATAATTAAACACATTGATATTTCCGTAGCCAGACATACAACTGTTCACACAGAGTGTGATAAATAAAAACTCTAAATGCCTCACGTCAGTTCTGGTTAGGTTTTGCTACCAAAAAAGTTTGTTGCAAATTTATGCTCTGAGCCATTGTGTTTCTGAATTACAGATAAGGGATTGTGGACCTGTATTCATTCAGATTTATATTATGATAGATTTTATTGGTTCTTGTTTTTGTTTACTTGTTTTGTGTTTTTGTTGTTTTTTGCATAAACTATCATATTACTTTTTTAATTTAAACTAATAATTGAAAAATAAGTACTTCAGATATTTGACTGACTGTTGACTTTATGCTATGCTTGATGCCATAAGAAATATAAAGACAAACAGCCTACAATCGGGAAAGACACATATGCATTATAATACAAGGGACAGTGACTAATGTCAGAGCAGAAATGCAAAGTGCAAGAGAAAACAGAAGAAGGAGAGTGTATTGCTTCTGGGTAGTGAAATAGGGAAAAGTTCATGGAGAAAGTGGCATTTAAGTTAAGAAGAGATGGCAAGATTATTGGTGAGTGCTCTAGCAAAGTGCACATCGTGAGTAAGCGGTGATGTGGGGAGTTCAAGGCAAGGTCCAGGGAATGTGAGTCATTTGGTTTGACTGACTCATGGGGTTCCTGAAAGTGAGGTCAGAGCATTTATAAAGTCTCTAAAGGCCATGCAAGAAGTTTGGATTTATTATACAACTTAGGGGTAGTACAGACCTTATTCAGAGTGGATTCTTTTCCTTTGTTTTTCAAGCTTTATGAAGATCTATTTTAATGATAAACCCATGATTCTTGTTTGAGAAATTTGTACTTGAAAGCTATTATTAGGGAAACACGTTAACGTATCTATTATAATTTTAAATAAATTCATTTCTTACAAAACTCGGTAAACGTTGATACATAAATAAGTAACCATAAGTCATGCAAGCTTTATTACTTAGCAGACCACTTTAGCATCTCATTTGTGTGGCAGTAGTCCTATAGTAGGCTCAGAAGATCTGAGTTCTAATTTCAGCTCTACCAGTAACTTGTTGTGTGAGTCTGAACAAGTTACTTTCACCACATCTGAAAAATGGAGATAAGTTGTGTCGTTATCATAGTGATATGGTATTGTGCCTGAAGGAATGATCGCCAGCTGACATAGTTGGAAGTAAAAATCTCTTTAATACAAAAGAATGTAGAGTCTTCAGTAGAGGTTTACATAAAGTAAGAGATGACCACACCCTGGGAATGAGGATTCATTCATTTTTATTGGGAATGTTTATATCCTCTGGCCCCTGTCACTGTTCTGGAGACTGCTGGATGCATGCTGATCTTCCAGTATAAACAAGTAACTGGTATGACCCCAGCTCAGCACTGAGAACTTAGCATAAACTAGATGAAGCCAAGTTTTGCTCCTGGGAGCATCCTTCAACTGCTCCAGGCTAAGGCTCATTCTAGCAATGACCTTTCTTACAGGGTCATTCTGAACACTAAATGAGATGAAATGTGTAAAAGCAAAAGACAACACAGCAGACATCAAAAAGCGAGAACCATTATTATTACCACAAGGCAGCATAGTATAATGGAAAGAGCACAGAGAGACCATGGTTTGAATTCTGCCTCTGTGTGATCTTAGGCAAATTATTCCATCCCTCTAAGCCTCAGTTTTTCCATCTCTCAGTGAGGACGAGAATACCTGTCACACAGGGAAGTATATGAAGTGTTTTATAAATGTTGAGCAACTACTACTCAAAAAAAAAAAAAGTAATATTATCAGCTTTAGGCCTTAATTTCCTCATCTGTAACATAAGGAACTTGAACAAATGGTTTCTGATGTCCCTTCCAGCCCTGAAATGCTGGGTTCCCGTATTGTCTAATTTAAGGCAAACAAACCATCTCAGTTTATTTAAAATAACCATATTTTTCTTAATTCAGGTGACACCTATTCCTGAACTGTTCTTGACTGCAGTGAAGCTCAGTCATGACAACACAGGTGCTAGATACTTACACCTGGCTAGAGAAGACAAAAATAATTTGTTTAGGTATGTGGTGCATTGTAAGAACATGTTCTAGAAGTGTTTCTACTTCAAATACCTACCATACATTTAGTAGTTGAAAGTTATATCTCAGTAATATTTTATTGTCATTGACAGATTATTCCAAAAATATAAGGAAAAGATTATATGGATTTGTATCCTCAGCTTTACACATTAATATTTTATAGTCCGAAGCAGTGATCTTATATGTTGTAGTTAGAAAACATTTTGTTGAAAGATTATGATATTAAAATGATTAATTCTAATAATCTGAGGTAATTAGATGTTAAAAAGCTGTACTAGTCTTAAGCTTAACCTTTTGTCATTTGTTTATTCTCTTTTTTTCTTTGTCTTAGTGTACAGTTTCGTACTACTCCAATGGATAGTACTGGTGTTCCACACATTCTTGAGCATACAGTTCTTTGTGGTTCTCAGAAATATCCATGTAGAGATCCTTTCTTCAAAATGTTAAATAGGTCATTATCAACTTTCATGAATGCTTTCACAGGTGAGACTGATGTCCTGAACTGAAATCAGTTAGTTTCTAAGAATAAATAGGATACTTGGCTCCCTGTGGACTAGAGTAAATTACCCGCCTGCCTAGATGGAGGGTGTTAGAAATTTAATCGTTTAGGAAAACCACACGGCGGTCGAATCATCAAAAGTGAGAGTTTTTAGGAAATGTGTGAGTTTTTTCTGGAAGAGTTCAAAACATTTCTTTCGAGAATGTTACTACAGAATTAGGCCTTTATAACATTATCACTCATCTTGATGTAGCTGTTGTTTGGGTTTTGCATTACTGTCTACGAAGATGGTAAATAGTGATGGTGCCAACAAGCAGTGCTGTCAGAGCAAAGGTGCTATTCTTAGAAGAGTGAAATTGAAAGAGCAAATTAAATTAATTCCCTTACAGAATGAAGTTCTCTTTTTTTGGCATATAAAATAATAACTCTGGAGGAACTTAAACTGTGTAAATGTTTAATGAAGGAATTAGCAGTAAGTGTTCATTCTGTGCCCAGCCCTGTGTCAGATCTGGAAAAGTTAAAACTCAAGAGTAAGCAAAGCAGGAGTAGTGGCAAGGTCATAGATCAAAGCATGGAACTGGTATCATTTGTTCCATTGATATTTAGACCTTATTTTTATGGTGAAATTAGGCTTGAAAGTAAGTAAATTTAGTAGGAATCTGTTATATCTTAAATTCTTCTTTTCATTTGTACCCAGCTAGTGATTATACTCTCTATCCATTTTCTACACAAAATCCCAAGGATTTTCAGAATCTCCTCTCGGTGTATCTGGATGCAGCCTTTTTTCCTTGCTTGCGGGAACTGGATTTCTGGTATGTAACAGTTCTTGAATTGATTTAGACTTTTAAGTATTGGCATCTTTATCATCGTACAATTATTATTATTTAGGCAAGAAGGATGGAGACTAGAACATGAGGATCCAGCTGACCCCCAAACACCCTTGATCTTTAAAGGAATTGTCTTTAATGAAATGAAGGGAGCATTTGTAAGTTTTTTTCCTTTTTTAAATTGTGTTAAAATTATGATTTTAGCTGTGTAAAATAGGGAAGACAAATAGATTTGGAAGATAGTTGACGTTCTAATATTTCATTTAATATTCTTATGTAACTTCTTGAATTAGCTGGAGGCAGTGCTGTGTGCAGAAACCATAGGATGATAGAGGGGCCAGGCTCCTGTTCATTCTAGAGCCTTGTCTTCTACACTGGGGTCTGGGAACACCTGGTATGTAATCTCCAGGAGGTCTATGAGGTAAAAACTGTTTTTGTAATAAACTTAAGACATCATTGTCTGTTTCACTCTCACGTTTCCCCAAGGGTACAGTGGAGTTTTCCACAGTCTACGTTACATGACATGTAATAACACAGCATATTGAATACAGAAGCAGATAGGAGAATCCAGCTGTCTGTTATTAAGCCAGACACGAAAGAGATTTGCAGAAATGTAAAATAGGGCTACTCTTCTCAATAATTTTTTTTATTTTGTTAATGAAAAATACTTAAAAAAAAAATTTATGTTAATATGTAATGCTGGGCTGTAAGTTAATGAATGAATAGTAACTATTTTAAAAATGTCTCAGCTTTAATTTCTAATACAGAAAATACTTATTTTATATACCTATAATCCTACATTTCTGATACAGGAAAATTATATACTTACAAATCTACATAATAGAATATATATATATATATATATATATTCCAAAGCTCTGTGGGAACCTCATTAATTTTTAGGTGTGTAAAGGGGTCCTGAGACTAAAATGTTGGAGAACTGCTGGTCTAGACCTTTGTCATCATTTCCCATGTTGACTTTCAAGACCTGCCCCTGATTTTATGCTAGTATTCTGAAGTGCTTGGGGTTGTGTGTATTTACTATGCTGTTTCCTGATTTCTTGCCTGTGACCTCTTTCAGCTGACAAACTTTCTTATCCTTTAATACTCAACTTGGGTATTATTTCTATCAGGACACTTTGTTGAAACTCAGGTTACGGTAACTACCTTTGAAATCCTGTAACTCCCATGGAATCTCCATCTCCCATACAGTTAGTGGGCAAAAATGAATCCTACTGCTTCCTTCCTAATTTCACCATGCCCTTCTCTTTGCTTTCAGTTGTGCAATTATTGACTACCCAGTACATATTGAAAAGCAAATTTTCCTTTCTTCTCAGAGAGAGCCAGCCCTTGGCTCCTATGTGCAGATTATTAATGAGTTGAATGCTTACGTTAATCAGTATCTGCCTGAATGTCCATGTTTACTTTTAGAACAGTTTTATTTGCAAGATGTTATATGCTCCCAGAATGTGATTGATTTGCTGTATTGTAATATAATAATGTGTGTATGTATATACATATGTGTGTGTGTGTGTGTATATGTATATATTTTTTTTTTTTTAATTTGAAGACAGATAATGAGAGGATATTCTCACAGCATCTTCAAAATAGACTTCTTCCTGACCACACTTACTCAGTCATCTCTGGTGGCGATCCATTATGCATCCCAGATCTTACATGGGAACAACTTAAACAATTTCATGCTACTCATTATCATCCAAGTAATGCTAGGTAACCTTTCATTTTTAAAGTTTAATGGTGGATTGTTAATTTGCTTGCTTGCATTATCTTACATTAAATGATACTGTTTCACTCACATTTAACAAAGAAATCATTGCTTAAGAAATATGTAGGTTTATGTAAAATTCTTTGCTTAATAGATTACTTGTCTAATTTATGTGGATGTTCATTTAAAAAAATTTATAATGATGAATCTTAGACAGCACAGTACAGTGGTTCTGTACTGCCTGGTTCTGTACTGAGTCCTGGTTCCACTGCCCTCCAGCTTAGTGAGCATTACCCTCTCTGTGTCTCAGCCTTATTATGTATATGTAATGATGGTACTCATCATGATGGCATCTGCCTCATAGAACTAATGCAAATAATATGTGTAAAGCAGTTAGCGCTGTACTTGGCTCATAGAAATACTCTATAAATGGTGGTTGCAGTTTTTAAACCTTATTTTTGATAAATTTCTAGTTTCATATATAGCATTAATTATGTTAATTATCTGATATTAATGTAAAATCATTTTCAATATTATAAAATTTTGAAATTTTTAATTATGAAAACTTCCAAGCATTCAGAAAAGTAGATAGGATAAAATAATGAACCTCATAGATAAAATAATCAGATTATTTTCTTTGCTTAAGTATTTTGAAGTAAATTACAGACATCATAGTTTACCCTTAATACTTGAATATGTAAGCCTAAAACATAAAGATATTTTCTTACGTAACATAACACTATTTAGAAGAAAATTATCTTAAAATTGTCTAGTGTTTATATTCAGATTTTCCTAGTTGTCCCCAAAATTTCTGACTGATACAAATAAGGCCCACACGTTGCATTTAGTTATTGTCTCTCAACCTGTTGCCAGCAAGTCAATTTCAATTTCTGGTGACCTCTCGTGTGTAATAGTAGAACTGTGCTCCATATAGTTTTCAATGGCTGGTTTTTCAGAAGTAGATCGCCAGGGATTTCTTCCAAGGTGCCTGTTGGTGAACTCAAACCTACAACCTTTCAGTTAGCAGCCAAGCACATTAACCATTTTCACCACCCAGCTTGTTGTTGTTAGATGATCTTGAGTCAGTTCTGATTTGTAGCAACCGTATATAGAACAGAACGAAACACTACCTCTGTCCTGTACCATCCTCATAATCATTATGTTTGAGCCCATTGTTGCAGCAACTGTGTCAGTCCATCTCGTTGAGGGTCTTCCTCTTTTTCGCTGATCCGCTACTTTACCAAGTATCATGTCCTTCTCCAGGGATTGATCCCTCCTGATAGCATGTCCAAAGTACATGAGACGACATCTTCCATCTTCGCTTCCTAGGAGCACTCTGGCAATACTTCTTCCAAGACAGACTTTTTGTTCTCCTGGCAGCCCATGGTATAGTCAGCGTTCTTCATCAGCACTATAATTCAGCTTACTTATCTTTTAATGTAGGACAGTGGCCCTCTTCCTTTTTGTCATTGACTTGTTGAAGAAATCAGTTCAAGTATCCTTTGGAATTTCTGATTGTTTTGTGGTATTGGTTTATTCCTTTATTTCCTGTATTTCTTGACAACTGTAAGTTAGATCTGAAGATTTGGTTAGAGTCAAGTTAAGCATTTTTCAAAATGAGTACTTTATAGGTGATGCTGTATATTACATTTTGCATCACATCAGGTTTCATATAATACTGGTTTATCTACAGAGAGGGATGCTAAATTTGATTGCACCATTGAAAACTTCTGCTTTTCTTCCTGTACCTCAGGAAATTTTGTGGGTCGATATTCTAGAACTCAGATAATATTGAGTTCCTTATTAACCAATTAATGGTTTTAGTATTCATTAATTATTGTAGCCTGAATCAATTTTATGAGTGTTTGCAAAGTTTTCTAATCCTATAATTTCTTCTACATATATTAGCTGGGCTTCTGTGAAGAGCTTTCTGTCATCACCTGGGGCTGTTCTGTTACCCTGAAGTACAGTTCTAATGGAAGGGCGGGAAGAATGCTTCTTTCCCTTTAACATCCAATTTTGGGAGAGATGGTGTTAATAGCTACCTCTAGTGATGACAAAAGAGGCTCTTGTTTTTAGCTTTCTTTGGTTTTGTTTTGTTTTTTAATATTACGACCTCATAGAATTTTCTGTGTATATATATTTGAACTTTTGTCATCAAATGGAATCTCATATATTATGCTCAAATTGTCCCAGCTGTGGCCAGTGGGAGTTTCTTTAAGCTCATCATGTGTCTTTTTGCCAGAGTCTTATTAGTCTTCAACAACTTGATTTCTGACACACACACAGACACACACACACGTTCACACATCCATCCAGATTCCATGCTCATCTTATACATTCCCTGCTCCACATTTTCAGTTAATCATTTCTGTAAGGAGTTCTGTGACTATTAGTTGGGAATGTCCTTTAAAGACCAATATCTAGATACTGAAGTGCTGATTGCTACTGGATTATCATTGTTTCTAAGTCTTCGGGTATACAAATTTAAAAAGATCTTTAATACACTTGTTGTTGTTTGGTACTGTCGAGTTGATTTTTGAATCATAGCACCCCCGTGTGACAGAGTAGAACTGCCCCAGAGAGTTTTCTAGGCTGTAATCTTTAAAAAAAAAAAAAATTTTATTCTGTTTTCATTGAAAGAGTACACAGCAAATTAGGTTCCCATTTGATGATTCCTATACAAATCGTTCAGTGACGTTAGTTCAGTGACAGTAGTTCACAATGTGTCAGCGTTCTCTTTAATTGCATTCTGGTTGTTCCACTTCCAGTGCTGTGGTTTCCCTGTTCCCTTATCTTCTCATCTTTCCTTTAGAGTAATTGTTGACCTTTTGGTCCCATATAGATGGTTTTTTAATGGAGCACCGTACTCATGGCTAATATCCTTTATTTTGTTTGCCAGTCTGTTATTTCGCTAAATGGTGACCTTGGGATAGTTCCAGTTCAAAGTTTAAAGAGTATCTCAGGGCGATAGTCTTAGGGAGTCCTCTAGTCTCAACTGATCCAGTAAGTCTGGACTGTTTAAACAGTTGAGTTCTGTGTTTTTGTCCTGTTTCTATCGGGGTCCATCTGTTGTGGACCTGATCAGAAGTCAGTGGTGGTAGTTGGATACCATCTAGTTCTTCTGGTCTCAGGCTAGATGAGTCCATGGCTCAGGTAGGGTGTTAGCCCTGTAGACTAGTTTCTTCTCTGAGACTATGGATTCCTTCTTTGTGTTTTGCTCCTGACAAGTAGAAACCAGTAGTTGTGTCTTCGATGGCTGCTCGCAAGCTTTTAAGACCCCAGATGCTGCTCACCTCACTAGGATACAGAACATGAATGTTGTGAACTGTATTATGCTGATTGACTGAGTTGTCTCATGAGACTAAGGTCCTAAGCCTTCAGAACCAGAAAACCAATCTCGCAGGTGTTTGGTTATGTCTGAGAAGTTATCTGTAACTATATCCTCTATGAATATATATGTGTGTACACATATCTGTATGTACATATACATATGGAGCCCTGGTGGCACAGTGGATAAGAGTGCAGCTGCTAACCAAGAGGTCAACAGTTTGAATCTACCAGCTGCTGCTTGGAAACCCTAAGGGGCAGTTCTACTCTGTTTTTAGGTTCACTGTAGATGCTTCTATCTGTGCACACATATGTACACATCTGCACCTGCCCATACAGATATATGCCTGTACACCTACATATGTGATCATACACTCGCTTTTTGGTTATTGTTGGTGTTGTTGTAGACTGTAATCTCTACAGAAGCAGATCACCAGGTCTTTCTCCCATGGATCGGACTACCAACCTTTTGGTTAGCAGCTGAGCCCTTAGCCTTTGCGCTACCAGGGCTCCCTTTTTTTTTTTGACACTAGTTCCCAAAATCTTAATACAGCTCAGACAACATTTAAAGAAAAAGAACAACTCTGTCATATAAACCTCCTCAGTTGAATAAATGTGTTACCTTAAAAACATTTATAATCTGAAATTTATAACCTAAAATTGAATTTTATGAAATTCTTTATTTTGGTTTTTAGTCTTAGATGGATTTACAATACATTTACAATACAATATTGCTATAACTAGGGTCGTAAATTATTTCAAGAAATAACTTGGTATTTACAACACCTTTATAGTAGGTTTAAATAAAATATCAGTTTTTGCCAACTTTACATTTAATTAATTCCTTCAGCACAAGTCATGTTTTTTTTTTTTTACAACCAACTTATTTTTTAAAAAAAGAAAAAAACCTCTTTGGTATTTGTAGTTAAATAAGTGGGAAAAAAATGTCTTTCTATATATAAAGTTCACTGTGAGAACTGGCTTGTTATCAGCTGCTATATATTGTATATTCTCCATTTCATGTAGAAAGCCTTCACTATTGGTTTCTAATCTTTTAACTAAAATAAACTATCTTCTTTAAATTTTAGGTTCTTCACTTATGGTAATTTTCAGTTAGAAAAGCACCTGAAACAAATTGATGAAGAAACACTGAGTAAATTTCAGAAAATTGAACCAAGTACCATAGTGCCTGCTCAGAAGCCTTGGGATAAGCCTGTAGGTCCATAGAATAATCATTTTTTAAAAATTATACCTATTAAACATATTAAGGCTTGAACTGTGTGTCAATAATATGATTTTAAAATGTTTTTGTGGGCTGTACAATGTATTCAAGAGCTTTTCAAGCCTAAAGGATAGTTATTTGTTTAAAAAGAAAGTTCATTTAGTAAAAAGCATCTTTTGGACCAATTCCCATATCCATACAATCTATGCTGGTTTAAAACTGTTCAGACTCTATGCTTATTTAAAATACCATATCATTTTACAGAGGGAATACCAAATAACGTGTGGCCCTGATTCACTTGCTACAGATTCCTCTAAACAGACAACTGTGAGTGTCAGCTTCCTCTTACCAGGGTAAGTATGAATTGTTAAAGCTTATAACAGTTAGTAAACAGTAGAAAACTCTCCAAGTTAGAATGTTAGGAAGTGAGTTCTACAATCAAGTATAAATTAATGTATAGTTAGCATTTAGGAGTCGAGCAGGTTTTCAGACTAGAGAGCAAAGTGTCAGGAAAGGTTTTAACAACATCTGAGATGATTTTGGGGGAAGGTCACTTTTGGTAGTTGTCCAGAAGAAAAATAATTTACGTCTTTCTTGTATTTTAAAGCTTTCGTTGCCTGCAGAGGAAAAACTGGCCTATAACAGCATTTGTTGACATTTTGGGACTCACCAGTCCCTTTGAGCATGAGAAGAATACTATGAACATTTGCCTCAGAAAAATATAAGACATAGCAAAACTTTGTAACTCTAGAGATTTCATGGACACCAGATTAGGAAAGGAAGGACGTTACCTTGGCTACACACACTGGTTGGTCTGCCTGCCACTTAGTAGTTAGATAGCCTTGAACAAATCCCTTAATCTCATTTCAGTTTCTTGTCTACAGTGTTGATGTTAGAATTGTTGTAGATAAGTTGGAATAATATATGTGAAAGTACTTGACAAACTGCCACGTGATAAGCATTGGATACCCAGTTAAATCAATTTTATGATTTGGTGCCAAAAAGGAAAAAATCACAGTATGTAAATGCCTTGTAAGCTACAAGCATAGTTACTCTCTTTCACTCAGTCAGTTATTAAAATGGAGGTTGTAATGCAAGGTTGTAGTAGAACTTCAACTTCATTGGAGATAAGAGTGTTAATGGTGATTTAAAAAATATTACAAGGGCAGCAACAATTTTTCTTTTTTCTTTTTTTTTTGTTTTTGTTTACTTTCTTTCTCTTCCCTGCCCTCCCATTCCCCTTTTAAATGAAGAATCACCAATACATTTGAAGCCTTCACATTAAATCTTTTGTCTTCACTCTTGATTGGTGGACCTAATTCTCCCTTTTACAAAGCCTTGATTGAATCTGGACTTGGCACAGGCTTTTCGCCTGATGTTGGGTAAGTTTTATTACTAGATTAAATCAGTAGTTCTCAAGGAGGCATGGTTTTGCCCTCCAGGTAATGTTTGTTAATGTCCATAGAGATTTTTGGTGGTCACAACAGAAGGAGGGATGCTGCTGGCATCTCATGGGTAGAGAGGCCAGGGATGCTGCCAACCATCCTTCAGTGCACAGGACCACATACCTCCTCCCCTAGAACACAAAACTCTGGATTAGATTGGGGCTTCAGGAGAAGTTACTTATAGAGCCCTGTAAGGGACATTTGGCCAAAAAAAAAAAATAGTTTTTCCAATATCTTGGAATGTTCTGTGCCTGTTTTAAAAGTCAGGACGTTAAATATTCTTTGAAATCTTAAGATTCTGTAAAACTCAACAGTTCTTTTTCTAGATTTAGTTTGCTGTAATTCTAAGGTTTGTATCGATTTTTAGAAATAATAAAAGGACATAATCTAAATGTGACAAATTATATATGAGAAGTGAATAGCTGAGAATACTGCTTTAATGATTGTGTTAGTGGAGGATTTGGAAGTTTAGAGATCTAATAAGTTCTATTCTGTAGAGTATTTGATCTTTAAATATATGGGAATGATGAAAACTGTATGTATCATCTCTGTTTTTGAATTCTAGGTATAATGGCTACACAAGGGAGGCCTACTTCAGTGTAGGCCTACAAGGGATTGCAGAGAAAGATATTCAGACAGTCAGAAACATTATTGACAGAACAATTGATGAAGTCATTGAGTAAGTATGGCTTCTTTGCAATGATTTGATT
This sequence comes from Trichechus manatus latirostris, assembly GCF_000243295.1. NCBI lineage: Eukaryota > Metazoa > Chordata > Mammalia > Sirenia > Trichechidae > Trichechus > Trichechus manatus. The sequence continues at coordinate 1,246,775 of NW_004444212.1, forward strand.
TCATTCTTAATTCATGAATATTTTATGGTAAGGGGCATGATCCTTCTCAATTGTGTGGCCTTTTCTTTATGCAATAAAGCATGTATTACTTCATCTTTGGTTGTTTTAAATATTATATCTACTACCTTGCATTTCTAAAATATTTCTTTTCAACATCTGTTAATTTTGTTATACAGAAAAGGATTTGAAGATGATCGAATTGAAGCTTTACTTCATAAAACTGAAATACAAATGAAGCATCAGTCTACCAGCTTTGGACTTACACTGACATCGGTATGTGATCTCTCAACTGCCTCTTTATTTTTTCCTTTTTGACTTTTATAATTAGTGGCTCTTGACAGCACTGAAAATACAGATTGATGTTGATAGCACCTTTCATTTGAACTTGAGGTATGTATATTTTCAGAAAGTTACATAATTTCAGATCTGATGTAAATTTACTCTTTTAGTTATTTTAATAATATATAGCTTGTGATTTTATAATATATTGTCTGACTTTTTACTAGTTCATTGGCTTTGCGATGATAGCGTATGTTTTCATATGAAATAGTTTTACACAGAATACTCTAAATGGATAGAAATGGGTGATAGCTAGTGATCTGTTAGTAATGATTACATTTTTAAAAAATAGTATAAACCTATGCTCTTCATTTTATTAGAAAATAATTGAGTTAAGATGAACTTAGTTTCTCTTCTTCCAACCAAATAATGACTCAATTTTTGTTACAAACAGTCATCTGTGGTACATTTAAATACAGAAACTAAGATCTCAATAAAATGTAAAGCCTTTGTTATTTAACTGGGTTAATATAGCATTTATAGTGTAATATGCATTGTGAATTTAAAATTCTTTGTTCCAGTACATAGCTTCTTGTTGGAATCATGATGGAGACCCTGTGGAACTCTTGAAATTAGGAAATCAAATGGCTCAATTCAGGCAGCGCCTTAAGGAAAGTCCAGTATTTTTGCAAGAAAAAATAAAGCAGTATTTCAAGGTAAGAAAATTGAAGAATTTATGTCTGTAATTTTGAAGTTGAATTTTATAATAATGAAAGGAACATAATCTACATTATGTAAGACTGTGCTAATGAGTAGGTGACATAATTTCTCACTTGTTAATTAAAATTGTAATGCTTATGTTAACTTTAAAAATTTCCAGATTGTAATGTAGGTTGGTTTTTATATGTGAATATGTGTGTATTTTTTATATATGAATGCATGTATCTGTGTGCATGTACGTAGAGCTAACAAAACATTTCCATGTATTCTTTTTTTAAAATAAAAAAATCACATAAAATATGAGAACAGTGGATATTCTGTTTTTTTTTTTAATGGAATTCTTTTGATGCTTGTTTGTTTTCCTAGATTTTTAGGCATTTGTACTTGTTTGTATGTTACCTGGTATATATTCATTAATATGGCAGAACTTTTAAAAACATGGTACTGTGCTGGGTAAGACTGTTGTCTCTATATAAGGGTAACTATTTTAATATGCACCATTGTTTTGGACATGGGACGTAATTTGACCTGCAATATCTCTAAGTTATTATAAGTTATTTTACATAAAATTTCTGTTATTCTAATTTTTCCACCTCTCTGTAGTCTTACAAACAAGCATTTTTTGTGTTTTCAATTGCTGAAATAAATAAGAGAAGCAAGTTAATCTAACAAAAGATATTAGATTAGATCAACACTTATCTTGTCCTCAAACTTACAAAGTTCTGAATGGAGAAGTTCTTACTTTTGAGAAGTTAATAATATAATGAAGGCTAGATAAAAATAAAGTTATTTAATTCTGTTATTTTAAATTTACTCTAAAATCAAAGATTTATAGTATCAGAAAGTACTGTTTCTTTTTCCAACCAAAGTGTAAAGAAAATGTTGAATACTTATACTTTTATGGTGAAAACATAGTGACCATAATGTAATACTAATAGTAATAATAACAACATATATGAATTATATACTTACTACATATGGGTCAGAATCGACTCAACGGCAACGGGTTTAGTTTTTTGGTTTGGACATACCAGATATGGTTCTGTAACCATATGTGGCTTATATAATTTAATCTGCAAAACAACCCTTCAAGGAGAGTTTTATTATTATTACTATTATTTTATTGTTATTACTACAGAACCAAGAATACAATGGCAGAGGCTGGTTCAATATATTAAGTTTTAATAAATTCTTGTTTTAAATTGGCTTTTTTGTTACTGTTGTTGCAGAATAATCAGCATAAGTTGACTTTATCAATGAAACCAGATGACAAATATTACGAGAAACAGACACAAATGGAAACAGAAAAACTACAGCAAAAGGTCAATTCTCTTTCTCGAAAAGACAAGGAACGGATATATGAAAAAGGTTAGATATTCTATTTTGTTCTTAGTAATTAAGAAGATAGCCTTATAAGATGACATGCTGGCCTTCTCCCAAATCCAGTGAACTTTTAAAATTAGTTAATAGTTGGAGGCTGGTTATTATTTCAGTCAACAAATTTTATTGGGCATCTATAAAGTTCCATCCCTATTCTTAGAAAATTTATACTGTGGTTTGGCAGGCAAGGAAGGAATACTTAAAAAGAAGTTGCATTATGAGATTGATTTATTTTATAAATTTTATGAATGCTTTCTGCTTACCACATGATATAATATACCAGTAAAATTTATTTCATGTTTCAATATATAATTAATCATCAAGTGAACAACATAGACAGGATCAGCTATGAGTTTAGAAGGAACAAATCAGTGACTGTAAAGAATTGGCAGATCTCACTGAGCTAAGTAAAGGACTCGAGCTGGTCATGAAGCACAACTAGAATCTGTATGTAGGCACGGTAAAGATACGGAAATTGGATAGTGTGCCTCTTGTTCAGAGGGTGATGAATATGATGATATGGATGAAATAAAGTGTTTGGGAAAGACTGGGACAAGAATGAAGAGTTGAGACCAAATTGTGGAGTACCTCGAATCTAAGACTGCTGAGTATGTACTTCATTCATTAAAGTATAAGGAGTTGTAGAAAATCTTTGAGTAATAAAATGGTGATATTCAGTATAATTTCAAGGACAAAGAGAAATTAGATAGAGAAACTCTGAAAAGGTGATTAGAAACCTAGGCATGATATGAAGACCTAAGCTAGGATGTTGTGGTGTGAGTGAAGTCCAAATTTAGAAGACCTTGTAAATGTTTTCACATTTAGTTGGAATTAGGAAAGAGATAGGACAACAAGACAGAAGAGAGGGATCAAAATTAATTCTCAATCAAAAATCATCTGGCCTCTGGAAGAAAATGTTTGCAAAATACACATTAAAACGTGTGAGAGCTGCAACTTGACGGGACTGGTCTGTTTTTCTGGGTCTTGCGAGTTTTCTGCCTTTGACAGTATGCAGTCACCACTTTTCTATAGCTCTCTACGGGCATACCTCGTTTTATTGTGCTTTGCTTTATTGCACTTCGCAGATACTGTGTTTTTTACAAATTAAAAGTTTGTGGCAACCCTGCATTGAGCAAGTCTGTTGATTTTTCCACTAGCGTGTGCTCAAGTCATGTCTCTGTGTCATGTTTTGGTAATTCTCACAATATTTCAGACGTTTTCGTTATAATTATATCTGTTATGGTGATCTGTGGTCAGTGATCTTTGATGTTACTCTTCTGATTGTTTTGGGGTGCCATGAACCATGCCCTATAAGATGGCGAACTTAATCGGTAAGTGTTGTGTGTGTTCTGACTACTCCACCAGATGGCCATTCCCCCATCTCTCTCTGTCTCCTCGGTCTTCCCTATTCCCTAAGACACGACAATATTGAAATTAGGCCAATTAATAACCCTAGAAGTGTTCAAGTGAAAGGAAGAGTCACACATCTCTCACTTAAAATCAAAAGCTAGAAATGATTAAGCTTAGTGAGGAAGGCATGTCAAAAGTCGAGACAGGCCGAAAGGTAGACCTCTTGCACCAGTTAGCCATGTTGTGAATGCAAAGGAAGAGTTCTTAAAGGAAATTAATAGTGCTACTTCAGTGAACACAAGAATGATAAGAAAGCAAAACAGCCTGATATGGAGAAGGTTTTAGTGGTCTGGATAGAAGATCAAACCAGCCACAATATTCCCTTAAGCCAAAGCCTAAACCAGAGCAAAGCCCTACCCCTCTTCAATTATATGAAGACTGAGAGAGGTGAGGAAGCTGCAGAAGAAAAGTTTGAAACTAGCAGAGATTGGTTTGTGAGGTTTAAGGAAAGAAGCCGTCTCCATCACATAGAAGTGCAAGGTGAAGCAGCAAGTGTTGATGTGGAAGCTGCAGCAAGTGTTGAAGTAGAAGCTGCAGCAAGTTATCCAGAAGATCTGGCTAAGATGACTGATGAAGATGACCACACTGAACAATACGTTTTCAGTGTAGTCGAAACAACTTTCTATTGAAAGAAGATGCTATCTAGGACTTTCATAGCCAGAGAGGAGAAGTCAGTGCCTAACTTCAAAGGACAGGCTGACTCTCCTGTTAGGGGCTAATGCAGCTGGTGACTTTAAGTTGAAGCCAGTGCTCATTTACCATTCCAGAAATCTTAGGGCCCTTAAGACTTATGCTAAATCTACTCTGCCTGTGTTCTATAAATGGAATAACAAAGCCTGGATGACAGCACATCTGTTGACAACATGGTTTACTGAATATTTTAAGCCTACTGTTGAGACCTACTGCTCAGAAAAAAAGATCACTTTCAAAATATTACCGCTCATTGACAGTTCACCCGGTCACTGAAGAGGTCTGATGGAGATGTACAAGGAGATTAACGTTGTTTTCATACCTGCTAACACGTCCATCCTACAGCCCATGGATCAAGGAATAATTCCAACTTTCAAGTCTTATTATTTAAGAAATACATTTTGTGAGGCTAAAGCTGCCATAGATAGTGATTCCTTTGATGGATCTGGCCAAATTAAATTGAAAACCTTCTAGAAAGGATTCATCATTCTAGATGCCATTAAGAACATTTGTGATTCATGGGAGGAGGTCAAAATATCAACATTAACAGGAGTTTGGAAGAAGTTGATTCCAGCCATCATGGATGACTTTGAGGGGTTCAAGACTTCAGTGGAGGAAGTAACTCCAGACATGGTAGAAATAGTAAGAAAACTAGAATTAGAAGTGGAGCCTAAAGATGTAACTGAATTGCCGCATCTCATGGTAATGATCAGTGGATACGGAGTTGCTTCTTATGAATGAGCAAAGAAAGTGGTTACTTAGGATGGAATATATTCTTGGTGAAGGTGCTGTGAACATTGTTTAAATGACAACAAAGGATTTAGAATATTACATAAGCTTAGTTGCTAAAGCAGCAGCAGGATTTGAGGGGATTAACTCCAAAAATTTTGAAAGAAGTTCTACTGTGGATAAAATGCTATCAGATAGCATTGCATGCTCTAGAGAAATCTTTTGTGAAAGGAAGAGTCAGTTGATGCAGCGACTTCATTGTTGTCTTATTTTAAGAAATTTCCACAGCCACCCCAACCTTCAGCAGTCACCACACTGATCAGTCAGCAGCCTTCAACATCGAGGCAAGACTCTCCACCAGCAAAAGATTATGACTCACTGAAGGCTCAGATGATGGTTAGCATTTTTTAGTAAGAAAGTATTTTTTTAATTAAGGTATGTACTTTTTTTTTTAGGCATAATGTTGCACACTGAATAGGCTACAGTAGTGTGTAAACATAACTTTTATATGTACTGGGAAACCAAAAAATTCATGTGACTATCTTTATTGCAATATTTGCTTTATTGCAGTGGTCTGGAACTGAACCCACAGTGTCTTTGAGGTGTGCCTGTATTTAGTGGAAAGTATTTGAGTTTTCCTTCCCTGACATGTTTCCACCTTACATAGGTTCCTGCTTTCACAGGTTTAAATATATAATATATAATAAAGGACTTATATCCATTATATGTTAAGAAATCAACAAACCCATTGCTGTTGAGTCGATTCTGACTAACTCAGTAATGGGAAATCAAACAACTCAATTTAAAAAATGCACAAAAAATTTTAACAGATACTTTACATAAGAAAATACACAAATGACAAATAAGTACATAAAGCATTGTTGGGAATAACTTCATTATTAGGAAAATGCATCATTATTTCTTAGGAAAATGCAGATTAAAACTTCAGTGATAACACCATTCCACACCCACTAGGATGGCTAAAATTTTAAAAAAAACTGCCAATACAAAATGTTGTCAAAGATGTAAAGCAAGTGGCACTTTTATAAGTTGCTAATAGCAAAATGGTATAGCCGCTTAGGAAAACTGCTTTACAATTTTTTATATTGTTAAACATATACTTACCATGAAGCCTAGCAGTACTCCTGCTGAGTATTTATTCAAAAGAAATGAAAACATGTCCACACAAAACCTGAAACAACCTAAATTTCCATCACTTGGTAAACAGATAAATTCACTTAGTGACTGGATGAATCTCAAGAGCATTTTGCTAAGTGAAATAAGTCACAGAAAATACATACTAAATGTGTCCATTTATGTGAAATCCTAGAAATGACAAAATTATAATGACAGAAAACAGGTCAGTAATTGCTAGAAACCAGGAGTGGGTGTAGAGATTGAGTTGCAAAAGTGCATGTGAGAACTTTTTTCATCATAAAACTGTTCTGTATCATGATTATGTATTGCCCAAACTCATTGAATTTTATCTTTAAATTGTGAGTTTTATTGTAGGCAAATTACACCTCTATAAACTCTATTAAAAAAATATATATAGTGCACACATACACATATACGTGCATACATATGTACCCTCCCCACAAAACATGATAGTTGGGCTGGAATTATATGAGGAATCTTAGGCTTTTCAGGAGATAAGAGTTGACTTTATGTGAAAAGTAAGTAATTCCATTTAGATCATGCTAAGTTTGAGGTATCTAGTAAAGGCAAAATTAATGTAAACCTATAATCTATTCTTATTTTTATCAGTGAATTCTTGCTGAGACATACAGCTATTTTAAGCTCTGTGATAAATTTAACACACTAATTGTGAAAATATAATAAACTTCTCTTCTGTGAGTGCCAGTTGACAAGTTTCAATCTCTCATATTTACTAAAAGCCATTTATAAGTACACAAGATGACCCATGCCTAAGTAGCAGAATGTGTGTTCCCTAAGCTGTTCCAAATCCATGGCTTGTCCTTTCTGTGTCCTCTGCTTTAAGAATACCTTGTATACTACAGCACCAACCTGTATGCTAATGAATGATGTTTTCCCTTTACAAACGTATGTTTTTACTTGACAGATTCACTGCAGAGTTCCTTTAAAGTAGGACACAATGCTAGCGCATTTAATGATTATTTCAGATCAGTAAGTCTTGAAATACGGACTTAGGTGTCAGGAAGCTCTCTGAATTAAAGCCCAATCTATAGATATACATGAATGAAAAACATATGAATGGGGAATCATTTAATTTATTAAAACCTTTAAAGAATGCACAAGCATTTTGGTGTCTGTGTGTAATGTATTGGGTGTTGTGAGGGGATGTAGCCTCTACCATCAGAGAGCTTGTGATCTGGTGAAAGAAAAAAGAAAATTGGTGGACTTTTTATACTGTGTGATTTCAGAGAGGGAGCATTTGCGGTGTCAGAGCCATTGCAGAATGTGTTAAAGGAGGTGGACCCTTGAATATTGGTAAGGCTGGATAGGGGCAGGGAGAGCCTTTTTCACATCAGGGATACAGTGTGAGCAAAGGCACACAATTAGCAATCGTCTGAGTGGCATGGTTTTGGGAAACCAGATAGAGGAAGGCCTTAAATGTCAGTAGGTTAGAGATTAATGTTTTAGAGAACCTTTCTAATAGCAGATCCTTAAGCTCATTTTAGGAAGGATTGTCTTGTTACACTTTTATACCCTGGATTTTTCTTTTTTTTTTTTTTCCCGTTCGCAGGCTTTTCTGCCTCTGAAACCTCAGTACCTGACTCTGACCTCAGTCACCTAAATGTCTGCAATCCCTTTATCCCACCAAACTTCTTTGCTAACTTAAATACCACAGTCCCTGACCATTCCATGGTCTCGCAGTCTTTTGTCTCAGTTCCTTTAATTCTTATTCAAAGCCCACTCTCTTGCCATGATGTCTGGCATCCCCTCCCTCCATCTCTCCATGGATAACTGCTTTGTCAGACCTCAACCAGTTCAGTCTTCCACTTGCTCTCCTTCTGTATTCAGGCTGCTGAGTGCTGTCGGGGGAAGCCGCATGCTGGTATGGTTTGGGGCTGTTACAGATAGTTGTCTTGTCCTCGAGTTGATTCTGTCTCATAGTGACCCTGTCGGATAGAGTAGAACGGTCCCATAGGGTTTCTTAGGCTGTAATCTTTATGGGAGCAGATCACCAGGTCTTTTCTTCCTTGGAGCCACTGGTGAGTTGGAACTGCAAATCATTCACTTAGCAGCTTAACCTTTGCACCACCAGAGCTCCTCATTTGACACTATTAACCCCTTTTGTCTTGAGACTTCCCCTGCTCCCTTTTTATTTACTTGTAGTAGTGTAGCTACACCAGCTTTCTGTTACTGTTTTCATAGTTTATCTTTTTTTTCCATCCTTTTATTCTGAGCCTTTCAATATTCTTATATTTAAGGTATTTCTCTTTTAAATAGCATATATTGGGTTTTGTTTTTACATTGAGTCTGATAGTCTTTTAATTGAAATATATAATCTATTTACATTGATGTAATTTACTGATAAATGTGGGTTTGTATCCATCGTCTTAACTACTTATTACCTTTTTGACCCTCTTGTTTGTTTTTTACTTTCATTTCTTGACACTTTATGGATTAATCCATTTTTTATTATTCAGTTTTCCCTATTAATTCATTAGTAATGTATCCTTTAATTATTCTTTTAGTGATTACCCTAGAGATTACAACAGACATCCTTGATTAATTTATTAGAGTTTAATGCGGATTATTATTGCTTTTACCTCAGTGTCTTTAGATGGGACAGTCTCATGGATGACTCATCACTCAGGATTTGGGGTGGGGAGAGGAATGTCAAAGCCTTCTGTGAAAGAAAGGGAGTGGCCTAGGAGGTTTGTAAATGACAGTGATGAGGAGGGATGGAGGGTGTAGAGCTGAATGGCAGGAGTCTCAAGCTTCTCATGTGAGCCTAGAAAGTGGTCAAGAAGTGGTGGTGGTCAGTGAGACCCTGCTTCTTCTCATCTGTCTGAGTTGTGTGACTTAGGAAAAATAAATACCTCCACTTCAGAGGGCTGCAGTGAAAGTAGTATCTATTCACTTTAGACCAAGAGATATAGGAACCAAAGTTAGCTGGTCATGGAAATAGCTATTCCAGAGTGTACATCTGAAGAGTCATAAGTAGAGGGTGGTTTCAGCTTTTACTTTCCTATGGGGCACAGGAGTGTCTGTGGAGAGCGTATGTGTGACATGAGATACTTGCTGCCCATGAACCCCATAGTCATTTCGTACTTAGGATTCCCATCTCTAAGTGGACAGCTCAAGGAGCTGTTGTGATAGGAACTTTAAAAAGGTGGAAATGGAAGATTAGTGAAGCTACTACTCTTCCATTTAAAGGTAAGCATATCAGACACCATGAGTAAGTATCGTTTACCATGATTTCAAGTTAAAATACTAAATCAGTTATAGTAACCCCCTGCAAATCATGTATGTAAAACAGTGTACTTTTATAAATGACAGAATTTTAAACTGTGAAGTCTTCTTATACATAAACCATTCTGTTCTATCCTTAAAAAAAATACTAGAAAACTTGAATTCTCTCTTCCCATAGACTGTGTGATTCTGTGGAATAATTCTATGAAACAGGAGCTTCTATTATGTAAATAGACTATCAGGCCCCCAAAATGTATTTTTAAGCATTGCTATAACTTGTGAAATTTGTGTGAGCATAAAAGCATTTTGCTGGATTAGTGAAAATGAAATAGGAGCAAACAAGTGCAAAGGTCATTAAATTGCAAGCCAGCAAGAAATGTTTTGAAAACCCTAAAAAAAGTACAATCTATGTAGTAAAAAATTTGTGGAGGTGATTGAAAAACTGCTTGAGTAAACCACTGCTCTCCAGTAATTTTTTTTTTAATAATTCAAAAATAAGAATTGGAAAAAGGGCCACCTACCAAGCCAGGTTATTAATGCCTTGTAATCTAGTTTGGAAATAGCAGATGCCTTATAAACCATAGTACTAATGTACTCCTAGCAGTTGGCACAGGATTGCTATCTTTTTAATGGAAGTTAATAACACATAAGAGATAAACTACATGAAATCTCTTAATTACAGTCCCAAATGTTCATTTCTCTTTTTTCTTTTTTTTAGGTTTAGAATTACGGACTCAGCAAAGTAAAACTCAAGATGCCTCTTGTCTACCAGCTTTAAAAGTTTCGGATATCGAGCGTACCATACCTTTTACTGAGTTGGATGTAACATTGGCAGGTCAGTGCAAACACTGTAGTTTGCATGGGTGCAGGTTTTCTTTAGGGAGCCTGGTGGCGCAGTGGTTAAGTACTCAGCTGCTAACTGAAAGGTTGGTGGTTTGAACCCACCAATGGTTCCGTGGAAGAAAGATGGTGGGAGTCTGCTCCCATAAAGATTACAGCCTAGGAATCCCTGTGGGGCAGTTCTGCCGTGTTCTTTGAGTTGGAATTGACTTGACAGCAACAGATTCGGAATTTTTCTTTAGTTAAATATCAATATCCACAGTCATATTTTGAATGCTTTTCATGAAACATTCGAATGTCCCTATTATAGTTATTTCTGTTCACATTTCTTATAAATTGTTTTTAACACTCAGTGTGATAGACTTGTCTGCTGTGAGCTTCTTGTGTTTGTTTTCCTGGGAGTGGATTTGGTATGACTTTGTACTCTGCCACTTCTAGAGTTAGATGAGGATTTGGGTTATGCTACAGCTGTAGTAAGTGCAGTTTATAAAGCGTATAGTTTGAGATACAGACCTAAGCTAACTCTTCCACTCAGTTGTAAGTATATGAGAGAGACTGTAAGAAGTAGATTAGAATGTCATTAGGTACCAATGAGTCATGGAGAATGGAAAGGGAGTTCCAGGTTGCTGCCCTCATCCTCCTGTCTCATGCTAGTGTGTCATTCTGTAGTCTGCCACTGTTCTTGCGTTCTTGAAGGTACTCAGTTTCACTTTGGCTTCTGGTTGGTAGCATGTGACATACAACTCTTGAAGAATGTTACCCTGTTAGGTGTTGACTTTCAGCCTGCAAGTGGACATTAATTTACTTTATTAATCTGTCCTGAGGAATGTCTTACCACAGTGTTACGCTTTAACTTGTATATGTCTAGGATAAGGCTCTAGACTGCATGTGAACATTACTTTGTTTTTTGTGAAGCAACTCTAGCTTTTTTTTTTTTAAACATTGCTTATCGTGTTTACCATATCTGATTTATTTGTATATGTGTGTGTGCATGTAAATGAAATATTTTCTTCTAGACTAGGCTCCTTGAAAGTGGAGTCAGTGTTCCACTTATCTTTAATCCCTCCACAGTTTTTATGTATAAATAAAGCTCACTGATGCTCATTAAAAGAGTTAGTATAAATCAGTTTTAGTTCCTCTTCTGGTTCAGGGAATTGTGCTCGGGATATAAAAATATAATACATGATACCTACCCTTGAAAGTCTTAGAAATAACTTTGAAGACATGGGATATGAATAGCAATACAGAATATCATATGCCCACTGCTGCATGAAGTGGGTCATTGGGGAAGGTTTTATTCAAGAGATAGTAGGAGTAGGACCTAAAAAGCGTGGGTAGGAGTTCCGGCAAAATGGCACTCTAGGCAGAAGCACCACGCCATCCCTCCACAGCAAAGATCCGAAAAACTAAGC
>NW_004444212.1:1264220-1265607 GCF_000243295.1 Trichechus manatus latirostris
GACCTGAATATAAAGCCTAAAACTATAAAGTTCATAGAAGAAAAAATAGGACCAACACTTCAGGTCTTAATACACGGCATTAACAGGTTACAAACCATAACCATCAACACACAAACCCCAATAGATAAGCTAGATAACTGGCATCTTCTTAAAATCAAACACCTATGCTCTTCAAAAGACTTCACCAAAAGAGTAAAAAGAGAACCTGACTGGGAAAAAATTTTTGGACAGTACATATCAGACAAAGGTCTAATCTCCATAATCTACAAGAAAATCCGACACCTCTACAACAAAAAGACAAATAATCTTATTAAAAAATGGGCAAAAGAAATGAACAGACACTTCACCAAAGAAGACATTCAAATGGCGAACAGACACATGAGGAAATGCTCGCAATAACTAGCCATTAGAGAAATGCAAATTAAAATCACAATGAGATACCATCTCACCCCAGCATTACTGGCACGAATCAAAAACACTGGAAATAACAAATGTTGGAGGGGCTGCGGGGAGATTGGAACACTCATGCACTGCTGGTGGGAATGCAAAATGATACAACCATTTTGGAAAATGATATGGCGCTTCCTCAGAAAGCTAGAGGTAGACATACCATTCGATCCAGCAATCCCACTCCTAGGAATATATCCTAGAGAAATAATAATCGTCACTTGAATAGACATATGCACACCTATGTTCATGGCAGCATTGTTCACGATAGCAAAACGATGGAAACAATGTAGGTGCCCATCAACAGATGAATGGATAAACAAACTATGGTACATACACGCAATGGAGTACTGTGCAGCGAGCAAGAGTAACAGTGAATCTGTGAACCATCTCATAACATGGATGAAACTGGAGGACATTATACTGAGTGAAATAAGTCAATCACCAAAGGACAAATATTGTATGAGACCGCTATTGTAAAAACCCATGAAAAAGTTCACACATAAAATGTAACCATCTTTGCTGTTTACCAGGGATGGGAGGTGTGGGGGGAAATACTATATAGGCAATAGATAAGTGGTATCTTGGGGGAAGGGTGAGACAGTACACATTACAGGATAAACTAGCACAACTTGTACAAGGGAAGGTCATGGAAGCCCCATAGACACATCCAAACTCACTGAGGGACTGAATTGCTGGGCGGAGGGCCGTGTGGACCATGGTCTCGGGGAACATCTAGTTCAATTGGCATAACACAGCCTATAAAGACAATGCTCTACATTCTACCTTGGTGAGTAGTGTCTGGGGTCTTAAAAGCCTGCGAGCGTCCATCTAAGATACTCCACTGGTCTCATCCCTTTGGGAGCAAGGGAGAATGAAGAGAACAGGATACAAGGAAAAGATTAGTCCAAAGGACTAATTGTCCACAGCTACCAAGGCC
>NW_004444212.1:1266142-1297085 GCF_000243295.1 Trichechus manatus latirostris
AGAAGTTAGAGGGTTGATATGTTGTGGGGTTGTTAACCGATGTCATAAAACAACATGTGTACTTCTGTTTCATGAGAAACTATTTGTTATGTAAGCCTTCACCTGAATTACAATAAAAAAAGAAAAAAAAAAAAAAGCGTGGGTAGGACTTGTTAGAGAAGCGCAGTGCCATTTAGGATGGATGAAACTGTTGTAAGGATGACCTCATCAGTAGTCCACTCTGACAAAGAGAAGGAGTTGTGTAAAGGTGAGTAAGAGTGGATACAGGTAGGTAAGGACCAGCTGGAATACTTGAATAATTATCTAATTCTTTATAAAATGGGGATTACTTTAGTATTTAACACTTAGTTTTTTATTATAACAGTGTAAAATTCATATAAAAGTACAATTTGCATATAGCAAATGAATAGCATGCCTTTTTTTAATATAAATTTTAAACCCCATCCCTTGTGAAGCAGTAGCATTATTTTAAAATTTTAAGAAGGATTGAAATGTTCTCTGCGACGACGCCACCTCCTCACAGAAGCACTGTGAAGGCAGCGGTGGCAGCAAGGGCGGCCCAGCCATCTGGAAGGGAGGCATGGGTGTAGGGTGCCCTGCGGCCTCCGCCCGGCCGGACGAGCCCCAACACTGAGTGGATGGCCCCCTCCTGCAGCCATGGTCCACGCTCACCCACTGGCCCTCTTCCTAGCTGCCGCTCTCAGGTGCCAGGAGCAGGCCCAGACCACCGACTGGAGGGCCACCTTTAAGACCATCCGAAATGGCGTTCACAAGATAGACACGTACCTGAACGCCTCCATGGACCTCCCGGAAGATGAGGGTGGGCTCTGCCAATATAAGTGCATTGACGGGTCTGCACCCATGTTATGGTTGCAAACCGTCTCTGCCAAATGGATGAGGCTCTCCGCTGTTTCACATTAACACGGGCATCCCTTCCCTGACCAAGTGCTGCAACCAACACAACAGGTGCTACGAGACCTGTGGCAAAAGCAAAAGTGACTGTGACGAGGAGTTCCATTATTGCCTGTCCAAGATCTGAGATGTGCAGAGCACACTAGGACTAGCGTAGCATGTTTAGGCATGTGAAACAGCAGTGGTGCTCTTGTGTGACAGTGTTGTACATGTAGGCTGGGAACCACACCTAGACAGCCAAAGAGCCACAAACTGGTGTCGCTCTGAAGGAAAAACCGATCTTTAAAGATGCTGAGTGTAATAGCAGATGAAGATGAATATAACCTTTGACAAAGAACTGATGTTTTTATGTCATAGAACTGCCTTATTTTGTAGATGAATTATTTTCAGACCTTACAAGACTTTATATTTTGACATATCTCAAACTGAAAATAAAAAGATAAAAAAGGGTGTGGTGGGGGTGGGGAACAAGAGGACGCCTTCCCTCCCACCACCTCTCAGCTATCTTCCTGAGAGTTGCTGCCTTACTGTGCCAAATTATCTTGGCCGATACCAGAGACAGGTATGTGTTAAGGGGAGAATTGTTTAAAAGAAAGCATCTGCAGCTCAGTTTTTGCAACCATATTTACCAAAAAAAAGGAAGTCAAAATTAAAAGTTGATTATAAGATACGTTCAACATTATCTTAATTGGAAATATGAGAAAATCCTCACTTAGAAGTATATTAGTTTACTCTGAAACTTAAATACTTACATATTTATGCCTGGAGCTCAGACTGCTAGTCAAAAAGGTTCGCGGTTTGAATCTACCAGCCACTCCTTGGAAACCCTATGGGGCAATTCTACTCTGTCCTATGGGGTCACTGTGAGTCGGAATCTACTCAGCGGCACTCAACAACAACATATTTGTGCCTGGAAGGATCTGACTTCATTTTTTCTCTATTTTAATTACACATAATATGCTGTTTCTTTATAACCCATTTAGCGTATGAATAAGTAATGCTTCTATTAATGAAAGGACTATATATGGACAAGATTTCCATGTCGGTTTCTCTTATATGATTGGAACCATCAGCTGGTAACTTCTTAGGGAACAAAACTAGAACATCTAGGTATTACATATTATGCACAGAAGGTTACGTGAACGGGATTCAGAAGCACGACCACTCCTGTTTTATGAACCACTCATATGACAAACGTCCTATTTTATTATAGCCTTTGCCTAAATTGGAAAAAAGAATTTAATGAGGCAAATAAAAGTTGTTAAACACAACACACTTCAGAACACTGTATGCTGTTATGCTTTGGTGTTTTTTCCTTAGCACTTGTTCTCTTTTTTTTTTTTTACATAATATTTTAATTGTTTTTGGTGAAGGTTTGCACAGCAAGTTAGGTTCCCATTTGACAGTTTCCACACAAGTTGTTCAGTGACATTGGTTACGTTTATCATGATGTGCCAACATTCTCTTTAACAGTGTTCTGTTTGTTCTATTTCCAGTACTCTAGTTTCACTGCCCCCCATCTTCTCATCTTTACTTTTGAGTAAATGTTGATTTTGGTCTTATACAGACGGTTTTTAAGTAGAGCACCAATCTTACAGGTAATATCCTTTATTTTGTGTGCCGTTGTGCTATTTTGCTAAAAGGTGATTGCGGCTAGGCTCGGTTCTAGGTTTAAAGAGTGTCTCAGGGTGATAGTCTCAAGGAGTCCTCTGTTCTCTACTGTGCCAGTTTGGTGCTTTTTTTTTTCCTTAAGAATTTGTGTTCTGCTCCACATTTATCTCCCATTCTGTCTGGGACCATCTGTTATGACCGTGGTCAAAACAGTCAGTGGTGGTAGTCAGGCACCATCTAGTTCTTCTGTTCTCAGGGTAGATGAGGTGGTGGCTCGTGCAGACTTGTTTCTTCTCTGAGCTTTTGATTACCTTCTTACTGTTTTGCTCCTGGCGAGTAGAGACCAGTAGTTGTGTCTTAGATGGCCTCTCACAAGCTTTTAAGATCTCAGATGCTACTCACTTCACTAGGATGCAGATCATGAGTTCTGTGAACTATGTTATGCCGGTTGACTGAATTGTCCCATGAGACTGTGGTCCTAAGCTTTCAAACCCAGAAAACCAATCTTGGAAGGTGTTTGGTTGTGTCTGAGGAGTATCAGTGTTTGTGTCTTCAATGAATATATGTACCTGCACCTACATATTTATATATACATATAGGTACTTCTATAAGGAGCCCTTGTGGTGCAGTGGGTAAGCGCTCGACTGCTAACCAAAAGGTCAGCAGTTCGAACCCCCCAGCTGCTCTGTGGGAGAAAGATGCAGCAGACTGCTACTGTAAAAATTACAGCCTTGGACAGAGCTGGAGAAAAATGTAGAACAAAATTCTAACTCAAAAAAAAAGACCAGATTTACTGATCTGACAGAGACTGGAGAAACCCCGAGAATATGGCCACAGGGCACCCTTATAGCTCAGTAATGAAGTCATTCCCGAGGTTCACCTTTCAGCCAAAGATTAGACAGGTCCATAAAACAAAATGAGACTAAATGGGCACACCAGCCCAGGGGCAAGGATGAGAAGGCAGGAGGGGATGGGAAAGCTGGTAATGGGGAAACCAAGGTCGAGAATGGGTGAGTATTGACAAGTCGTGGGGTTGGCAACCAGTTTCAGAAAACAATGTGTATTAATTGTTTAATGAGAGACTAGTGTGCTCTAAACCTTCATCTAAAATACAGTTAAAAAAATTAAAAAAAAAAGAGTGCAGACTTGGAAACCTTATGTGGCAGTTTTACCCTGTCCTGTAGGGTCACTATGAGTTGAAACTGACTTGACAGCAATGGGTTTGGTTTTGGCTGGTTTTAGATACTTCTGTCTGTTCTTACCTAGGTACACACCTGTACCTACCTGTATACCAATGCCTATACCCATCCATATGTGCTCAGACACTCGTTTTTACTTCAGTTGTGCTGTGCCGTCTACATCCACGTTTGGTGCCACTTTTCCCATTGTCAGAAGGAACTAATCTTTACAATCTAAAGCGTGCTTTCCCCTCCCTTCTCTCTAGTAACCACCAATGAACATTGGTCTCTCTATATATATATCTGTTCTTGTCTTCTTATAAAAGTGAGATCATACATAATATTTGTCCTTAAATGATTGGCTTACTTCACTTAGCATTATGCGCTGCAGGTCCATCCATGTTATAATATGTTTCGGGATTCATCATTGTTCTTTATGGTTGCATAGTATTCCATTGTATATATGTACCATAGTTTGCTTTCCATTCATCCATTGATGGGCACTTCGGTTATTTCTGTTTATCTGCTATTGTAAATAAAGCAACAATGAACATTTAAAAAAAAAAGGATTAAAATTCTACTGGTAATAATAAAATAATTAAGTTATTTTTGTTTTTTTAGCTGGAGAAATCCCTGTTCAGTACTGTGCCCAGCCAACCAATGGCATGGTGTATTTCAGAGCGTTTTCTAGTTTAAACACACTTCCTGAAGAGCTAAAGCTGTACGTGCCTCTCTTCTGCAGTGTCCTGACCAAGTAAGAATCTGCTGTTTGGAACGAAGACACACAAATGTGTATATAATTTAACATATTTTCATGTATTTTATTAATAAACATTTTCTGTATGTATATTATATTGACAGTAATTCATTGATAGTAATGACTTCAGTGAATCATTTTATTTTTCAAAACAGTATTACATTGTATAAGTAAGGCCTATAATATATTTGCTTAGAATTTGTTTTCTTATGAAAATTATATTTTCTTACTGTAGGAGCTCAGACTGCTAACCAAAAAGGTCAGCTGTTTGAATCCACCAGCCACTCCTTGGAAACCCTATGGGGCAGTTCTACTCTGTCCTATAGGGTCGCTATGAGTCGGAATCAACTCGACAGCACACAATAGCAACACAATATATTACATTAAAATATTTCTGAATCTAGAGAATAAGGTAATACTTATAGACACATATATCTCAATGACTAAGTATTTTTTTAAGCGTTTGAAAAATGAATGTTTTTAATCAAAAAATTAAGTGATGAAATGTAAAATGTCGGCCTGAGGGTTAACCTTGAAACATCATGTCGCATACTCTGTTTCCTTAGTTTGCTTCTCAGCTAAGCTAAATTTGTAATCACTGCTCTTCTTTATAAGTAGATGTCTGTGAATATACTTGAAAATGTATGGGCAAGTACACGCACTGTTGTATAACCCTTTCCTTCTGCTCCATTTCAAGTGGCCAACAGTGGCAGGCTAAACTGGAGATAATTGTTAACTGCAAGCTTTATTTTTTTATATTGCAGGGAAATAAAGGGAGATCAAACAATTGCAGCAAGCTGTGTAGGGCCTATTGCCCGAGGTAGTTGCAGTCTTTGCATTGTGGAAATAAAAGTGTTTGCACATTGCAGAGAGCTAGATAAATGTGGGATCTTCTGGCTGAGTGTGTGATCAGATGAAGAAGGTCTTTGACCTTTGGAAAGTTCTCTGCCTCTTTTTTTTAAAAAGTTTTTATTTAAATATAGCTCTCTTTGCTTGTCCTTTTATGGTTGTAGTAGTTTTTGAAAAGCTGCACAGTTGTGGCCTTGACTTAAATTAGTTCTTTCACTAGGAGCATTGGTTAGAATGTTTCCTCGAAAAGCATCAATGCTGAGGTGACCAGCTTTTCTTAAAAACTCAAAGACTTATTCTTAGATCTCCTTCACCCCCAAAACTACCAGATATTTGAGCAAATAAAGTGTGTCAGAATGTTTTAGAAGAAGAAAATAGTAGGGAACGCTCATAAAATATTTAAAACCTTGGAACTGGAAAAGCATATTTTGATATTTTATTTTTAGAGCTAGACCCTGGCTGCTTAAGTCTCTGATAGAGTTCTGGGTGGAATTCCCTGCAGATGAGAAACTGATTTCCACCTGGGAGAGGGGCAGTGAACAGTCTTATACAGGGTTTATGTAAAAATGTGTTTGTGTTTTATAACTTCTGAATTGTACAGAAGAAAGAGAGGTTTGTGAAGGCTGTGGTTTATTGAATTAATTTAAGCAACTTGGAATTCAAAATGCATGACTTAAAAAATGTCATGGTAAAGATGACCTTGATAATGTAAGAAATCTTTCTTTGCTGTGATAGGCTGGGCTGTGGCATTCTTAACTATCGAGAACAAGCTCAACAGATTGAATTGAAAACAGGAGGAATGACTGTTTCTCCTCATGTGCTCCCTGACGATTCACATCTAGATACCTACGAGCAGGTGACATTTTATTTCTAGATCATGGTTATGCTCGAAAGTTTGTTTCTCCACTGTCTTTTGCTTTTTTCTTTTAAATTTACCTCATAATTAATGTTTCCTTTTGTGTTTGTTTGTTTGTTTTTCCTTTAATGATTTAGGGTGTGCTTTTTTCATCTCTCTGCCTGGATCGAAATCTACCAGACATGATGCATTTGTGGAGTGAAATATTTAACAAGTAACATTATTTGCAGAAGATATTAATTCTTGGGATATATCAGAAATCTAAGTCTGAAGTATTCTAAAAGTAGAAGATTTTACTCATTTGTTGGTTGTTGATTTTCTAACCTAATTTTATTTATAATTTCTATGGACTCTTGTAAAATTTCTGAGGATGTTTAAGTAGTCTGAAAATTTATAGTTTATAAATTTTCTATAATAGAGGGTATAAACATATATATATATATTTTTTTTCTCATAATAGGGAAGGGAATATGGATGGATCTTTCCAGGTCTTTATTATATTTTTCTTTTTCCATAGCCCATGCTTTGAAGAAGAAGAACACTTCAAAGTATTAGTTAAAATGAGTGCTCAAGAGCTATCAAATGGAATTCCCGATTCTGGTCATCTGTATGCAGCCATTAGAGCTAGCAGAACCCTCACACCTGCTGGAGACCTACAAGAAACCTTTAATGGAATGGATCAGGTGAGAATGTTTTAAGGGAACATTTGTATTCCGTTTGTATTCTGGTTTATTCACATCTTCCAAGGTTGTTAAAATACTCTCTGAATTATTTACATCTAGAAAAGTTAACCTTCTAATTGCCTAAATGTCATGTGGAAAATTTTATTTTAATTTACCTTTTGCTTTCTACCACCACCACTCCCAACCCGACCCCTCCCCTAAGCTGGACATCTGCACACACACAAGCCCCAAATCAGGCCACATCACATTCTCAAGTGATATCCTTGATATCAAGGATGTTTAGTTTTCAGACAGCGAAGATCTGCCTGTGGTTTCTACTTTGCTCAATGATATCTATCACTACATATTTGATTCCTTTGGTTTAGGTCAGGTTAATGAAGAGAATTGCAGAAATGACAGACATTAAACCAGTCCTGAGAAAGCTCCCACGTATCAAGAAGCATTTATTAAACTGTGATAATATGAGGTAAGGTTTTGTGATTTGTGTCTAAACAAAGGCCTTATGATTCATTCTACTTCTTTAAGTGTAGCTTTTAGAATTTTTTTACTTGAAGCCATAATCATAAAATTATATGAACTTATCTTTAAGACAAAAAGAAAACTTGATATCAGTGTTGGTTACAGAACTGATTCTAGACTTTAAATGTTCTATTAATAATTCATTTTCTGTGGAGAAAAAAAGGATATATTTTAAGTTTAATAAAATTATGGGAGGTGAGGGAGAAAGCACTCTAACTTCATCCTAAGACTGCAAAGTAGGTTCTTTGCAAATATTTAATGTTATATTGCTTCCAAAGTCAAGAGCAAAGTTATATAAACAAGGAATCAGTGAATCCAGTAAAGGATGGTTTGCTCAGGACGAAAGTAAAAACACAGACTTTCTCATAAGAATGATAATTATACAGTGGTTTGAAGAAAACATCCAGCAGCTCAGTCATACAATGGACCTTAGGCCCACAGATTTTTGAGGACAGTGAAATTTAAAAAATTATCATCAGTTTATTTTCAGTATCTTACTACTAGTGATACTAATTTAGTACTGGCTACTACTTAAACAAGAAAATGTTTCCTTAAACCACTTTTACTTCTACATAAAGAGTCATATACCTTCTATAACATACCCCAATTAATTCTTGGAAATCATGGCCAGATTCTACAAGATGGGTTCTGTGAGTAATAGGTGGTGGGGCATAGTGGTCGGTGCACAGGCTTTCTTATCAGGCAGACCTAACACAGCTATCTTGAATAACAACCATTTGCATCTTCTCTTTCCTTCTCCATGAAAGACTACTTTGCAGGTTGTTGTAAGAGTTAAAAGAAATAATATACGTAATGTAGTTAGTATAGTGCCTAGAATGTAGCTAGCACTAATTTAATGGTACTTTGTATAAATTTAGCTAAGGTAAATTTAGAATCTAGGACAGAAGGAAAAAAATACCCTCTGTCAATATACTGTATATTTTATATAACTTTTATTTGATAGTATTTGTGACTAATAAGATAATTTTCTATTTTAACAGCCAGTTTACATTTTCAAATGGTTGATTTCTCTTAAGCTTTTGATGTTCTCATAATATAAGTCTGAAGGCATTATTGATGGATCTTGATATCTTTGTTCTGTCAACCCCTTCAGAAGAGCATAGAGTTGAGAGTCAGAAAATCTACCTTTGCATCTAAACTGCTATTTGTTCTCTGTAATGCACTTAAACATGTGGAAGGTTTTTAGATAACTTGAAAGCACTCTAGAGAAGTAAGACAGCTATATTCTTTCCATACTAGACTTTTTTTAACATTTTTGAGTATGGTTTTATACAAAAATTACGTTATTCACTTTTATTTTTGTGTTATTTATAAAAAATGTAATGAATTAGTGAAATAGTATTTTTTGTAATGGTTTTATGTATATGTATCTATATGATTTTTTAAGCAGATGTTCAGTGAATGCAACTCCTCAGCAGATGTCTGAGACAGAAAAAGTAGTAGAAAGGTTCATTAAAAACCTTGGTCGAAGTAAAAAAGAACGAAAAACTGTCCGTCCACATGTGATTGAGGTAACAATAATAAAAATATAGATAGTTGTAATAGAGCACTTAGCATGTGCCGGATATGTTGCTGTTGTTAGGTGCTGTCGAGTTGGGTCCAACTCATAGTGACCCTAAATACAACAGAACGAAACTACCCGTTCATGCTCTGTCCTCATAATCATTGCTATGATTGAGCCCATTGTTGTAGCCCCTGTATCATTCTGTCTCCTTGAGGGTCTTGCTCTTTTTCGCTGACCCTCTACTTTACCAAGCATGATGTCCTTCACCAGGGACTGGCCCCTCAAGATAACATGTCTAAAGTGTGTGAGACAAAATCACATCATCCTTGCTTCTAAGGAACGTTCTGGTGGTACTTCTTCCAAGACAGATTTGTTCATTCATCTGGCAGTCATGGTATATTCAATATTCTCCACTAACACCATAATTCAAAGGCATCAGTTCTTCGGTCTTCCTTATTTGTTGTCCAACTTTTGCATGCGTATGAGGTGATTGAAAATACGATGGCTTGGGTCAGGTGTTCTTTAGTCCTTAAAGTGACATCTTTGCTTTTTAACACTTTAAAGAGGCCTTTTGCAGCAGATTTGCCCAGTGTGATAGAGCGTTTGGTTTCTTGACTGCTTCTTCCATGGGTGTTGATTGTGGATCCAAATAAAATGAAATCCTTGAGAACTTCAGTCTTTTCTCTGTTTATCATGATGTTGCTTATTGGTTCAGTTGTAAGGGTTTTTTCTTTTCTTTATGTTGAGGTGTAATCCATACTGATGGCTATAGTCTTTGATCTTCATCAGTAAGTGCTTCAAGTCTTCTGCTTTCAGCAAGCAAGTTTGTGTCTTCTGCATAATGCAGATTGTTAATGAGTCTTCCTGCAATCCTGATGCCACGTTCTTCTTCATATAGTCCAGCTTCTTGGATTATGCTCAGCATACAGATTGAATAAGCATGGTGAAAGGATACAACCCTGATACATACCTTTCCTGATTTTAAACCACACAGTATCCCCTTGTTTTGCTCAAACAGCTGTTTCTTGGTCTCTGTACAGGTTCCACATGAGCACAATTAAGTGTTCTGAAGTTCCCATTCTTCACAATGTTATCCATAATTTGTTATAGCTCTTTTACTTCATCACTTCACTTTGCTTTAGCTATTCTAGATTCAAGAGCAAGTTTCAGAGCCTCTTCTGATACCCATTTTGCCAAGTATAGTTCTGAATTTTTTTACATTTATTCATTCAATTCTGTGCATAAGTACTAATAGCCCCCTTGTACAGGTGAAGAAACAGGTACAGGAGGATTAAGTACTTGCCTAATATTGGCTCGCTCAAGGAGTGAATTCAAACACTAGTCTGGCCTTAGAGCCTGTACTCGCTGTTTGTTACTTATGCCTTATAGCAGTCTTTTATCCACACTTTGGTTTGGGATAGAGTACTGTAAGAATAGCCAAAAATAATGACTTATGGAGTCTGTCTCATTGCTGTTTGTCAGGTTTTAGGAGACACAAGATAGATGAAATGCATTCTCAACATGACTCAGTATTTCATGGCTTTCTCTCTAGAATAGTTATATCAAGTAGAAGTCTCATCAACTTGATTAACTTGTCAAGTGGGTTTTAGTCTAATTCTTTAACACAACTATCAGTACAGAGGAGCCCTGGTGGTGCAGTGGTTAAGAGCTTGGCTGCTAACCAAAAGGTTGGCAGTTTGAATCCACCAGCTGCTTCTTGGAAACCCTATGGGCAGTTCTACCCTGTCCTATAGGGTCACTATGAGTCGGAATTGACTCATCGGCAACGGTTTTGGTTTGGGTTGTTTTTTTTTTATCAATAGAGGAGCCGTACTTTATCTTCTTACTGTAGATTCTTACAGTCTGCAGGCTGACAGTCTCTAGATTTTTCAGAGGAGTTATTTCTAATATATTCTGTGTTGATATTTCTATATCCCTTATTCTATTTATAGATTGATATACCTGCCTTCCCATTCTATCTCATTAATCAGTTGTAGGAATAGAGTGTACAAAGGGGCTTACTGTTTCTTTGTGCCTTCCTCTGACTGTAACCCGTTCAATTTATGTAGCCTGTTGTTCTGGAGGCAATTTTATGACTAGAAGATGCAAAGGAAGAAAAAAAAACTTATAATATTTGCCCTTGTGATGTACAAGGACTTAAGTCACCTCTAACACTTGTTATTTGGTCTGTGAATTTTATCATATGTTCCTCTGTATCTGTTTCAAGTGAGTTTTGGATTTTTCTCATTTATCTTGGAAATACTTATTTTCAGAAACCTGCATATAATGGATCTAGTGGAAGTACATATGTTAATGGCTCCCAAATCATAAGAAAGCTAATCACAGTAAGTTAATACAATTTAGTATAACTTCAGAATAAACCTAGCTTGTATGTTCAGAACCATGTATCTAAAGGCTCTCTGATTGTGAATTTTTTTCTCTCTAAGCCATTCCTGGGGTTGGGTCATGCCCTTAGAATTGCTAGTTAATTACCTGTTTTCCTCACTGCCACCCTGAGTCCATCCGTCCGTCCTTAGAACAGAGCTGAGTGAACGCCCTCTTCTTGGATTAACTCTTCCTAGTGTTCATAAAGATGTTGGTTACTCCAAACGTTCTCGTTACTTTGCAGTTTGCCTTTAATATAACTTCCCACGTAGAGTTAATGTTAGTTCAGCTTCACTTAAGCGGTGAGATCTCTTTCTCCTTTTTCAGCTTTGGTAATCGTGGCATTCAGTTTGGTTTGTCATAGGGTATAGCAATGTTATAGCAATGTAACATATTCATGGGGAAAAATGAAAAAAATGAGATCCCCCAAATAACTACTGGTATAAATGATGTAAAATAAAATGTTCCTAATAGAATAATAATTTCATTGTAAAGCATCGTGTCAGGATTGGAATATTTCATGTTAGCTTTAAAGTGAAAAATTGTGTGGAATGACATAATTATCAGTGCCTTTTCATAGGATATAGTAAATTGAGATATGATGTAAAAATGTTAGCATCTGTGGACTATATTATAATAATGCAGCCTAATTTGAATGAGGCCCCTTTATTCCTTAGGACCCCACTTTCAAACCATGTCAGATGAAGACGCATTTTCTGCTTCCGTTCCCAGTGAATTATGTTGGTGAATGTGTGAGAACCGTTGCTTACACAGACCCAGATCATGCCAGGTATGATGTGCAAAGGTGAAAATAGTGACTCTGAGGTCCCTTGATCATGCTGCATTCTATCATCTGTGCATAGCTTATCTGACACATCAGAACATAATAAGGCATGTTTTGCTTTACAGAAATTTTTTTTGTATTTGAATTTTGAACTCCTGTGCCATTATGATGGTGCTCTTATCATTTATAGAGTCTAAGTTCCTAGACTGTATCCAATCAAAAAGAGCTCGTATATAGAAGAGTCGCAATACAGATACTGAATATTCTTTAAAAAATAAAATCTTTATGAACAAACTGCCTAACTTTATATTTTTATTTTATTTTTCCAAACAATATATATCCCTCTGAGCAGTCCTGTACGCAAAACAGATACCCATGAGCCTAAACACAAAGTTGTTTTAACATGCCCCATTTACTCCCTTCACTTGTAAGTAAAAATTGCTTATAATAAGACTGCAGACTTCCGTTAAACATGGCAGATTGAGCATGCATGCTTATATTTGAATTCTCTAATAACCCCACTAAAATGACAATAAAGAAGTAAAAAAGGCATGAAACCACGAGGAAAGAAGAATGGGAAGAGAGATGACAGGCAGTAGTAAGAGGTGCAGAAAATTTTTTAAAGGTCGAAAGTAGACAGACACGTAGTAAGAGAGCTTTCTCTCTCCCAGTAAGAAACTGCAAAGGGAGAAGACAAAAAGAAGAAAGCCGATTTGTACTGCAAAGCCTTGTAAAAGCACAGGAATTGGAGACAAACAAAAGATGGGAAAACAAGATGAATGGAAATTGAGGACTTATTTGAAAGTTGCTGTAAGGAATAGTTAGAAGCCTAGGTCTCCTCCCCCACATCTATGAAACTTTGAGAAGAGGCTCAGGATTGAGTGACAGGAGTTAGGTGTGTTACTGGAAATAGGAGCCTTCTGTGAAATGTACAGCCTGAATAGTGAGACCCTCCCAGCCCCTTCCTCTGATTTGCTCCCAGAATTGTGGCTGCCAGGCTTATACTTGCCCGTTCTTCTCTGGGGAAACTGGCCACACCAAGAGAAAAGACCTTCAGAGACAGACCTTTTGGTACCCCCTAATTAAAAGGCTGTGCCCTTACCTCATTACCCATCATGAGACCTACCAATTCTTAAGTTTGTGCAGTTTCTCATCGAATTTTAGTGCCCTCTTAAATAAGAGTACATTGCCAAGGACTGCCAGCCATTTGAGTAAAGCTTTAAAGGTGAGATGCAAAATCAAAATGAACCAAAAGGAAAAGGGAAGTGTTAGAAAATAGGTATTGCAGTATACTTTCTGTTGCAGGGATCAAAAACATGTATATTATGTGAATGTGTATATATGTGTAAAATATTCATGGAGAGATAAGATAATGCATCCCTGACACAAGAACAAGATGGTATAGAAAAGGAACATTCAAAGGACAAGAAATCAAAAGTATGATAGTTAAAAACCTTCAACAGCAGGTTGGAAAGGTAAAGTTGAGAAAATTTCCTTTCCTAGAAGGTAGGAAAACGGAGAAAAGCAGAGGGGAAGTGGAGAGTTAATTCAGATATACAGTAACCAATAATAAGAATTCCAGAAAGACAGAATTGGAAAAAATGAGGAGGTGTAAATTAGAAAAGAAAAAGTACCAGAAAATTTGCCAGAACTAAAGGCCATGAGTTTCTAGATTGAAAAGGCTCATTGAGTATCTAGCATGATGAATGAAAAAAAAGACCCACCTATATCCAGGTACACCACTGAGAAATTTCAGAGCATCATAGATGAAACGCTTTTTAAGTTTGCAGAGCAAAAATGGTCAGTTACAGAATCTGAATGGTATTAGGCTTCTGAATATCAAAACTGGATGATAGAAGAAAATAAATCAATGGTTTCAAAATTCTAAAGGAAAATCATTTCCAACCTAGGGTTCTGTACCTATTGAAGCCATCAAAGTGTGAGTGTAGGGTGAAGATCATTGCAGAAGTGCAGTGTCCCAAAAAGTATACTCCTGTGTACTGTATCAGGAAGCTACTAGAGGAAGTGCCTTACCCAAATGAGGGATTAAACTAAGAAAGGAATATATGGCACCCAAGGAACATGAATCCAAACCATGAGAGAAGGGAAAGGAAGTCTACTATTTAGTAGAAAAATGTAAATTTAAAACACTAAAATGTTACAGGTGGTTACCTTCTGGGTAGTGGGGTAAAAAATATTTTCCTTTTTTTTTTTTTTTTTGTATTTTGTAATTTCTCAACAGTGAACATGTATTTTTTATGTAACAATAGACATTTCTAAAGAAAAATAAATACATAAATAGATAAAAATTATGTCTTTGTCGGCAAGTCTGGAAGCACCAAACTTCACAGGCATGTAACCTCAAGGGCTGACATTCCCACTTTCTATTAATTTCCAGCTGATTAATATTTCAATAAAAAACAAACCATTGAGTGAAACCTTGTGCTCGTGGTACTCCGTGTTTCTGCTAACTGACTCAGATGAGAATAGGATGGCTTTTTCTCCCATCATGGTCTTCATGAGCATGCTTGTATTCATTCATTTAATTTCTCATCTGGCCTATTTCATTCTCTTCATCTGTTTTAGAACAAGGTTAGTCAGCAGGTCATGTGATCTGGGACCTAAGTGTTTAGCACAGGCATAACAGACCTGTATCCTTCCTGCTGAATATTACTCAATCATCGCTTACTTGTCCAGCAGTGTTGGAATATGGCTCTGTTCTGTCTTCTGCCATATGGAGATGCTTTCTACAGTCAGCCCTTTTCTCTTCCAGTGGATCAGATACTGCCGTTCATAGTGGAAGTCAGCAGAAAATATGCTTCATTTATAGAAATTTACTTTCTGTAGGGGAGGTATACCTATAAAAATCAATCTAAGAGATTTACATTAATTTCCTTCCCCCTCCCCATTTTCTGATATGGGACATATAAAATGTATGATCATACCTTTATTTGCCTTAGCAATAAAAAGTTGCTTGTTTTTTACTTTACCATATTTTTAAAATGCATATAAAAACCCATTGCCCTTGAGTCGATTCGAACTCATAGTGACCCTATAGGATGGAGTAGGACTGCCCTGTACAGTTACCAAGAAGCAGCTGGTGGATTTGAACTGCAGACCTTTTGGTTAGCAGCCAAGCTCTTAACCACTGTGCCACCAGGGCTCCAAAATGCATATAGTACATGTATATTATTAAGCTACATATACAGATCAGAAATGTTTGAAGAAAAAGTTTATTTTGTCTCTCTACCGCTCTTCCTCCAACCCCCAACTCCTACCTCCCAGCCCCTGGAATCCAAGGAAACGATTTGAAAATTATTCTTCTTCACTTTTTCTCTTAGTTTTCTTGTTGTTTTAGTTAAATAGAACAGTGTGACCATAAGGTGTACATTACTTTACAACTTGACTTTTTGTTTTTGCTTAATAATGTTCTCTACTTTAGATTATGTTATATATAATACTTCCCTATCAGTCATATTTTCTAACTTGCATTTTTTAATCACTAATTTCAGCCTTAAGATCCTTGCACGTTTGATGACTGCTAAATTCTTACATACAGAAATTCGAGAAAAAGGCGGTGCCTACGGGGGCGGTGCTAAACTCAGCCGTGATGGAGTGTTCACTTTCTACTCCTACAGGTAAGCTTTCCCCTGATTATACGCACGTACACCAGTTTCACTTCTAGTAATTTGCTCTGCTAATTATCAGAATGTCATTATCTTATATATTGGTGTAGACTTAGAAAAAGAGCACTTGTTTACACTCATTTTTTTTTTTTTCTTTCAATTCTTCAACACTTAACCACAGCCAGCAATATCCTTTCTGTTGTTAGGTTTTAGGGACAGTGGTATATAAATGAAACATTTTACCTTATGTAAATCCTAGTTGGATGTCTACTATATTTACGTAGAAGACATTCTCAGAGCTTTCTGGACTAATTTTAATTGTAGAGGCGTGTGTGGGTATTGTTAAGTTTTCATAGCCACAACACTATTACCCTTTTATTTAATTATTAATCTTCTGTGATCCTACTTCCTGAAAATTGTATTTTCACACCTTTAAGGAAAGGGATGAATTGTTTGCTGCCACCCTGATGCAATTCTCCCTTTGCTCTTGACTGTGATACTTAGTGAATCCATTTGTGTTAAGAACTTTGCTTTTAGATAAGGATATAAACAAGGTATGACCCCTCCTGTGAGTCTCTATATAAGACATATTTATCCTACAGTAATATGAATAACGGGCTATGGGAGCTCTGTTTCCATTCAGACAAAGTGAAGTATCTCAAAAATTGGTCCAACTATACATAATTTCTAGATTATTCTGGATATGTCTTGTAGAAGTGAAAACTTAGTTTTCATTTAACCTTAACTTTTTTACGTGTTTTTTTGTGCCATCAAGTCAATACCAACTCATGGCAACCCATGTGCCTTCCCTTAATTTCATTGGAATCTAGGCTTTCTTCCTTCCACCTGACTTCTTGTTCTGTTGAAATCATAAGGAAACAGAGATGCATTTAAATAATCTGGTGACTAAGACAGATAGATCACGTCCCTAGGTAGAGGGATAATGTGTTGAATGGTTGATGTGGTCACATTTGAATTTTGACTGATTAGGAATTGATTTTTATCAGTGGGCTCTTTGGACTGTGAAGCATTAAAATAGAGCCTTAATGAACAGAAAATGATGAGGGACTGTTAAGTCAACATGATTGTGATTTATTTTCCCACTGGTAAAATGTTTGAAAATTTAACCTTTTGGATTTTCTAGGGATCCAAACTCAATAGAAACTCTCCATTCTTTTGGGAAAGCTGTTGACTGGGCTAAATCTGGAAAATTCACACAGCAAGACATTGATGAAGCAAAACTTTCAGTGTTCTCAGCTGTAGATGCTCCTGTTGCTCCTTCAGACAAAGGTATCTTGAGTAAATAATGAACTTGATAAATTATATTACTAGACAGAATTTCACACAACTGAGTTTTCCAAGTTATTTTTTCCAAGCAAAGAAAGATTTGCTTCTTTGCACACATGGACCAAAAGCAGCAACACTGTCATTTTTGATAAACTACTTGAGTTCTTCCCCCATCTCCTTATCCTTTTCCTTTATGACTTTCATATTTGGCAACCAAACACTGACCTTGAAAATACGCTCCTTGACATAGTTTTTATTTTAGACCAACATCCAGGCACGGATATCTTGGTATTTGCCATTTTAAAAGAATTGAATCATGTCGTTTTAGAGCCTAAATGATCCAAGCCTGGGAGGTTAACTGACTTACCCAAGGTAACATAACTTGCTAGCTCGGGTTGAAGGAGAGCATTTTGACACGGCACCTTAATGGCCACATTACTCTAAAAGTCATGTTGGCTTATAACTGTATCAACTTTATGTGACCCTTATTCATTCTAATTCCCAGTCAGTAGTGAGGAGTCAGGTTCTGAGATGCAGTAAAGATGGAATAAGAGAAGGTGAAGCTTTATTTAAACTTACAGACCATGTAAATATTTCTCTTTTGTTGGAATATGTACATAAAGTACCCATGTAACAATGTCAGTATCCCAACCAAGATGTCCGCACAAGAGTTTGCTGCTGTATGCCATCACTGTAGCAATTCACATGTACCTTTCTTAACTCCAGGTATGGACCATTTCTTGTATGGACTCTCTGACGAGATGAAGCAGGCACATAGGGAACAGCTCTTTGCCGTTAGTCATGACAAGCTTACTGATGTGAGCAATAAGTGAGTATACATGGTGTGGCTCAACATACTCAGTGAGGAACAGAAGTTCTTCATGTAGGAAGTGGTACTAATTTATCACCTGTTTCTTCTTTCTAGGTACCTTGGCATTGGGAAGTGCACACATGGGTTGGCTGTACTTGGACCAGAGAATGCAAAAATTGCTAAAGACCCATCATGGATAATAAGATAACTAAGCCTGTGAGCTAAATTTAATTCTGACCTTTAAGTTGAAAGGTCAAAAATGTTACAGGTCTCTTACAAAATCTTGATCACATACTGTTCTTAAAATTTTGCCAAATGTATTGACTGGCAAGTCAGACCTAAACTCTTTCATCTTAAAGAAGGAGAAAACACAAAAAAGTAATTTAATTGAAATAATCATGTGTTAAATGCCAAAGATGCACAAAATTATAATTTTAAAACTTTCCAATGATATAAATGCTTATTTTACGTTAACCCTAGAACATGCAATTTCAGTGATTTTAAAATAAAAGGGAACTCTGACCTACCTGTGTTTTATTATTTTAAATAACATTTTGCTAAAATAGTAATTTTAGGGCCTTTATTAAAAAACAAATGAATAAAACGAATGAACAAAGCTATTCCACAGCCCTCCCTTGATTTACAGACATCAGTGGTCACACCAAGGACCTTTGGGAAGGTCTTTGTAACAGACATGCATTAAACAGGGTAGCCTGATAGGAGTCTAAGGACCAAACTCCTGTTTATACCACCATCTTTAGAGAACTAAGTATGTTTTGGATTAATATTAACATAAGCTTTTCCTGATTTTTCATTACTTAAGGGATCTGTTTCTCATGTTACATACCTTATGTTTTTCAGACAGAAAAACTTCTCACTACTAGCTCTCTTGTCATTTTGTCCCCAGGTTTCCTAAACAAAATGTATTTTTGAGTATCTACGGTCTCTATACATTAACACTCCCACATCCCCACCTTTTTATTTTCCATTTCTGGTATAAAGATGGTTATGTTATTTTTAGAGACTAGATCTGAGAATATAGACTGTGGAGAAAACAGGCAAAATACTTTTTAACTACAGAAACTAAGACCCACCTGCTCAGGTGATTTTCCTCTAAACTGCCCTCAGTGAAATATGGCTGTTACCCAGCTTCTTTTCCCTACCCGTAATTTTGCAACAATGGGCTCAAACATAGCAATGATTGTGAGGATGGCACAGCACTGGGCACCATCTTCTTCTGTTGTACACGTGGTCGCTATGAGTCAGAACCGACTTGACAGCACCTAACAATTTTTGTACCTGTAGACTAGAATATAATCTCTTTGCCTCCAATCTTGATGTAGCCAAAATTGAAAACAGAGCTAACAGTGAGTAGTCCTGGCACCATGAGACTCCCGTGGAGAGCTTAATCTAGGTGCCAGCACCAGAGTATGAAGTGGTTGGAGGAGAGCCTGGGTACTAGAAATTCTTTTTAGAAACTCCCTGGTGTAACTAGGATTGAAATCAAAAGTGTATGAGATTCCATTATTCTTAAGGCATATGTTCGTATTTTTTTAATTTTGAATTCTACCCATTGTATAACTTTAAAAGGAGAAAGCACAGCTGGAGTTACGTAGCCTAGCTCCATTAGTGGCAGAGCCAGGGCCAAACATCCATATCATGGATTGAATTGTGTTCCCCAAAAATATCTGTCAACTTGGCTAGGTCATGACTCCCAGTATTGTATGACTGTCTACCATTTTATCATCTGATGTGATTTCCCTGTGTTATAAATACTATCACTGTGATGTAATAAGATGGATTGCTGGCAGTTACACTGATGAGGTCTACAAGATTAGGTAGTGTGTTAAGCCAGTCTCTTTTGAGATGTAAAAGAAGTGAGCAGAGAGACATGGGAACCTCATACCACCAAGAAAGCAGTGCCGGGAGCAGAGCATGTCCTTTAGACCTGAGGTTCCTGCACAGAGAAGTTCCCAGACTAAGGGAAGATTGATGACACGGACCTTCCTCCAGAGCTGACAGAGAAAGCGTTTCCCTGGAGCTGATGCCCTGAATTTGGACTTGTAGTCTATAGGACTGTGAGAGAATAAACTTTTCTTTGTTAATGCCATCCACCTGTGGTATTTCTGTTACAGCAGCACTAAATGACTAAGACAATCCATTTTTCTTGATCTAGTATCTTTTCAGCGTATTAACTCTTAGTATGGGGCTGAAAACCAGTTGCCATCAGTTCCGACTCATGGCGACCCCACGTGTGTCAAAGTAGAACTGTGCTTCACAGGGTTTTCCTTCTAAAAGTTTTATTTTGTTGTTAATGATGTACGTATCAAAACATACACCAATTCAACAGTTTCTGAATGTACCATTTAGTGACGCTGATTACATTCTTTGAGTTTTGCAACAATTCTCACCCTCCTTTTCTGAGTTGTTCCTCTTACATTAACATAAACTAACTGCCCCCTAAGGCTCCTATCTGATCTTTCAAGTTGCTGTTGTCAATTTGATCCCATATATAGTTCTTAAAACAGCATAGTGCTTAAGGCAGACACTTTTTACTAGTTAAGCTAAACTATTGTTTGCTTTTAAGAAGACTTCGGGATATTTTTGGTTTAAGGTTTTAAAGATTATCTCAGGGTAAGAGTTTCAAGGGGTTCATCCACCCTCCATGGCTCCAAAAAGTCTAAATAGAGACCATGAAAATTTGAAATTCTGTTCTACATTTTCCCCCTTTTGATCAGGATTCCTGCATGGAATCTTTGATCAAAATGTTCAGTAATGGTAGCCGGGCACCATCCAGTTCTGCTCTCATGGCAAAGGAGGCAGTTGTTCATGGAGGCAATTAGCCACATATTCCAAATCCTCCTATTCCTGACTCTTCTTCCTTTATTGCTCCAGGTGAACAGAGACCAAATGTTGCATCTTGGATGGCTGCTTGCTTTTAAGACCCCAGGCACGATAGAACAAGCTAGGAGGTAAAACAGAAGCACTAAACACGTTATTAGGCCAGTTAACTGGGATGTCTCATGAGACCATGACCCTAAACCTCCAATCCAAGGAACCAAATTTTTTTTTTTTTGGTCTGTCCTTGTAAATACATCTGTCACTTTTGCCAGTTCAACTTTTTACAGGTGTACAACTTACAGCAATTAAAATAATCAGCTGTGCAACCCTACCCTTAATTACTGTGATTTTTCCATCACTGTTAACCTCCTTTTTCTCCTCCCTCCCACCCTTGGCAACCACTAATAAACTTTGATCTCTGTACATCTGCCTTTTCTTGTCTTTTTATACAAGTGAGGTCATACAACATTTGTCCTTTATGATTGGCTTATTTCACTCAGCATAATGTCTTCAAGCTTCATCCATACTGTAGCATGTATCAAGACTTCATTTCTCCTACTGGCTGAGTAAGTCTTTCATTGTATGTATGCACCACATTTTGTTTATCCATTCATCTGCTGATAGGCATTTAGGTTGTTTCCACCTTTTGGCTATTGTGCATAGTGCTGCAGTGAACACTAGTGTACAAGTCCCTTTTTGAGTCTCTGAAGTCTTCTGAGTATACATCTAGGAGTGGAATTACTGAGTCATACAGTAGTTCTATTTTTAGTTTTTTTAGGAACCTCTACACTGTTTTCCACAATGGCTGTACCATTTTACATTCCTGCCAGTAATGGGTAAATGTTCCAGTTTTCCCACATCCTTGCCAACATTTGTTATTTTGTTTTTTTTTAATCTTAGCCATCCTAGTGGGAGCAAAATGTTATCTTACTGTGGTTTTGATTTGCATCTCTCTGATGGCTAAAGATGCTTAGCATCTTTTCATGTGTTTGGTTGGAGCTTTAGCCAAATGCTTAATTCCACTAGATACATACATTTTAAAACATGACGCAAAATACAAAGTGCAATGGACAACTAAAAAAAAAAGTGAGTGCAGTATATATTTTATTTTTTTATTGTATCAGAATATGGATGATATTGGTGCCTGATACTAAGTAGGTATTAATGTCAACAGTACTTGGTCAACAATGCTTGCATAAAGTGCCAATAAATAAACGTTTCAAAAACATCTAAAGCATCTAGACATACAGTATAGCTCTGGAGTCAGGATGAACATGTGGGTGTTTAAATCCCTGCAGATTCCTCTTGAGGATGGAGATGCACATGCTCGAGCTGGCCAGAATCAGAAACATCGTAGCTTGCTTTGTACTTAGCCAAAATTTT
Source organism: Trichechus manatus latirostris (assembly GCF_000243295.1). Lineage (NCBI taxonomy): Eukaryota > Metazoa > Chordata > Mammalia > Sirenia > Trichechidae > Trichechus > Trichechus manatus. The sequence continues at coordinate 1,288,150 of NW_004444212.1, forward strand.
CATTACAGGCCTCAGTTTCAACCACCACTGTTCTTTGGGAATTCTGTGCCTGTGAAGGGAGAAAAAACAGCAGTAACTATTACACCTGTTGCTGTAAGAACTTCTGACTCCCTCTGTTACTGTGGCTAGCATGTAATAATCTATGCTCTGTATACAGAACATAGTGTTTGTGGAGTCCGCTAAATAAATTATTATAAAGCAATTTCCATAGGTTAACCATTCTGTTTATATTTCTAAAAATTCTGCCCTGTTTCTAAAGGTCTAGTATTTTTTAACTTGGCTTCAGAAAGGCTAATCTGTTACTTAAAATAGCTATTATAGTGCAGTCCCTTTATGTTTCATGCCTCCCATTATCTTATCAGCAATAAGACAGAATGTTTAATTTGTTTACTTACACGAAATCCGTGTCCTTCTTTAGGTCTGCCACTGATTGAAAAACAAGGTTTCTTTTGCTTATTCCCAGCACACAGACTGAGTCATCAGTTACAAACTTTCTTCCTATAAGAGTAAAAAAAAAAAAGAACTAATAATAATACTTCATGTTGAAATTGACAGATAAAATGGCATATGAAAGAAAAAAAGGTGAGGAGAGAAGAAGAAAGGTTTGCTAACGTTAGGGAACAAAATCACCTTGGGGACATTAAAAATTCAGATTCTTAACCATCCTGGAGTGGAAGCAAAGGGAATTCACATTCTTAACAAGTATTATTGATAATTCTGCTGGGGTGGTGTGGATTAGGAGCCTGGGTGGCAGAAGCAGTTTGCAGTCATCTAGATTAGTAGCTGCTAATCTAAAGGTTGGTGGTTCGAACTCACCCAGTGGCTCCACAGGAGAAAGGACTGGCAATCTGCTTTCGTAAAGGTTACGGCCAAGTAAACCCTATGTAGCACAGTTCTGCTCTGTAACACGTGGGGTTGCCATGAGTCAGAATCGATCAGGCAACAAGTTTGGTTTTGGTGTGGATTACATTTGAGAAGCGGTGTTCTCTAGTCACTGGGTGACATCCACTAGCACAGATATGTTAATAAGACATCACTGCCCAGTGGCCTCTGTTTCCTCCTGCAGTTGTTACCCTTTAAGCATCCTCGAGTCCCTTTAGGATGAGGGAAGATGAAGGCAAAGGGGAATAACTGCCAGGCTGTACTGGAGGCTTCCTTATTTCCTGCAGTCACCGTGAGGGGAGCTACTTACATGCTACTTAGCAGCAATCCTGCCACCAAATGCAATACGCCATTCATGTTAAGAAGCTTTTTTCACAGTTTGTGCTGAACAAATACTTCACTAAATACTGGAATAGGAATATTGGCTTACATTTCAGAAAGAAGAAGTCCAGTTAGATTTTAAGGAGCTTATGCTCGTGAGAATCGTAAGACCCTTTTAAGTGTCATCAAGATAACATGAAATGTCCACAGGAGTCAAGGAGAAAGTATAAAGTCTATCCCCCACCTCGCCCCAGTAACACAGAAAGCGGAGTCCCTGGGTGGTACAAATGGTTTAAGTGCTCGACTACTGGCCAAAAGGCTGGCAGTTCAAACCCATCCGGATATGCCTCGTGAGACAGGCCTCACAATCTGCTTCCCAATGGTCACAGCCTTGAAAACCCTATGGAGTTCTATTCTACACACGCGGGATCACCATGAGTCGGAATTGACTTCACAGAAACTAACTACAGCAGCAAATATAGAAAGCTAATTATCTGGATTGACCAGCCTACTAGATATATCTAAAAATAATACAAAAACATAAAAAACTGCCCACCTACTCCCCAGATCAATCTGTCCTCTGTGGAGGCAGTAAGTTGTATGTTTTTGGGAGGAGAGAGGCTGATGGTGGCCTAGTCTGGATAGTACTGTTGAGGAGTCTCAGGACAGGCGTGTGCAATGCCAACGTGTGTGGTGACAACAGTCAGAGCACTAGTGGATAATGAATTTAAAAGCTTACACGGAATACTTACAAAAATTGAGCACATACTGGGATATTACTAAGCAAAGATCATCATACACTTATAAACAACTCTTGGGTCAAAAAAGGCATCATAAGAAGAACTTTGAAAATATTTTGAAGTGGCTAATAACAGGAAATTTATAGCATTAAATACATATACATACTATGAGAGGCTGAAAATTAATGAGATAAGCGTCGATAGAGAAATTGGGAAAAGAAGAAAATAAATCCACAGCATAAAGCAGAAATTAGTGTAGAAAACTATTAGTAGAAAGAATCAAAGCTAAAAGTCAGTTCTTTGAAATTACTAAAAGTAAGTTGAGATTATTTACACTACCGTTCTTGTACATTGAATGCTGTTTGTAAGTGAAACACTGGAAATTTTATATGGTTTACCCTAATCAAAACATCACACATCTGGTATTACTGACCAAGAAAAATGAGGAGGGAGAAGTTGAGGTAAAGATATTGGCACAAATAACCAGTATTATGGGGGACTAGAAATGCTGCAAACATTGAAAAGAGGTATATTATGAAAAAACTCATGCCAATTTTTTTGGAAAATTTAGATGAACAGAAAAATATCTTACAAAACTGATTCAAGAATGAAAAAAAAAAAAAAAACTATGACTAGTTCTATAAACATTAAAGAAATTCACTCAGTGAAATCTTCCCAAAAAGAAAAGTTAAGGCCCAGATGGACAGTTTTACAGGTGAGTTCTATCAATCTCCCCCTGCAAAAAAAAAATCCAGTCTTAAAAAAAATTATTTTCAGAGGGAAGATCCTTACTTACAAATGTTCCTGATCACTGATATAAAAAGCCTATAGAAAGCAATTGTAAATTAAATCTAGCAATGAGGAAAAGATGGTACGTTATGACCAAACAGAGTTTATCCCAGGAACTCAAGGCTGGTCTTATCATGAGAAAAAGCAAAGTAGTTCACCACATTAATAGATTAATGAATAAAAATTATATAATCATCTCTTTTGACAAAAACTAGTTTATAAAATCCCCCATGAGTCTGTCAGTTTGTCATTCTGTGGGGGCTTGTGTGTTCCTGTGATGCTAGAAGGTATGCTACCGGTGTTCAAATACCAGCAGGTTCTTCCATGTTTCAGGTTTCAGCTGAGCTTCCACACCAAGACAGACTAGGAAGAAGGACCTGGTGGTCTACTTCTGAAAAGAATTAGCCAGTGGAAACACTATGAATAGCAGCAGAACATTGATATAGTGCCAGAAGATGAGCCCCTCAGGTTGGAAGGCACTTGAAAGACAACTGGGGAAGAGCCGCCTCCTCAAAGTAGAGTTGACCTTAATGATGTGGATGAAGTTAAGCTTCTGGGACCTTCATTTGCTGATGTGGCACAACTCAAAATGAGAAGAAACAGCTGCAAACATCCATTAATAATTAGAACATGGAATGTTTTAAGTATGAATCTAGGAAAATTGGAAATTGTCAAAAATGAAATGGAATGCATAAATATTGATATCCTAGGCATTAATGAGCTGAAATGGACTTGTATCAGCCATTTTGAATCAGATAATCATATGGTCTACTATGCTAGGAATGACAACTTGAAGAGGTATGGCACTGTATTCATTGTCAAAAAAGAACATTTCAAGATCTATCCTGAATTACAACACTGTCAGTGATAGGACAATATCCATACGCCTACAAGGAAGACTAGTTAATATGACTATTGTTCAAATTTACACACCAACCACTAAGGCCAAAGATGAAGAAATTGAAGATTTTCACCAACTTCTGTAGTCTGAAATTGATCGAACATGCAATCAGGATGCATTGATAATTGCTAGTGATTGGAATGCAAAAAGCTGGAAAGAAAGAAAGAAGGATCGGTAGTTGGAAAATATGACCATGGTGATAGAAACAATGCTGGAGATGTCATGATAGAATTTTGTAAGACCAACGACTTCTTCATTGCAAATACCTTTCTTTAACAACATAAATGGCGACTATACATGTGGACCTGGCCAGATGGAATACAAAGGAATCAAATCGACTACATCCGTGGAAAGAGACAATGGAAAAGCTCAATTTCATCAGTCAGAACAAGGCCAGGGTGGACTGCAGAACAGACCATCAATTGCTCATATGCAAGTTCAAGTCAAAGTTGAAAAACATTAAAGTTCAGGAGACCCAAAGTACGAACTTGATACATCCCACCTGAATTCAGAAACCATTTCAAGAATAGATTTGATGCGTTGAACACTAATGAGCAAAGACCAGATGAGTTGTGGAAGGACATCATACATGAAGAAAACAAGAGGTCATTAAAAAGACAGGAAAGAAAGAAAAGACCGAAAAGGATGTCAGAAGAGACTCTGAAACTTGCTCTTGAACATCGAGTAGCTAAAGCAAATGGAAGAAATGATGAAGTAAAAGAGCTGAACAGAAGATTTCAAAGGGCAGCTCCAGAAGACAAAGTATTATAATAAAATGTGCAAAGACCAGGAGTTAGAAAACCAAAGAGGAAGAACATACTTGGCATTTCTCAAGCTGAAGGAACTGAAGAAAAAATTCAAGCTTTGAGTTGCAATATTGAAGGATTCTGTGGGGAAAATATAAAACAATGCAGAAAACATCAAAAGAAGATGGAAGGAATACACAGTCACTGTACCAAAAATAAGTGGTTGACATTCAATTATTTCAGGAGGTAGCATATGATCAGGAACCGATGGTACTAAAGGAAGAAGCCCAAGCTGCACTGAAGGCACAGGTGAAAAACAAGGCTCCAGGAATTGACAGAATACCAACTGAGATGTTTCAATAAACGGATGCAGCATTGGATGTGCTCACTCGTCTGTGCCAAGAAATGTGGAAGACAGCTACCTGGCAAACCACCTGGAAAAGATCCATATGTAGGCCTATTCTGAAGAAAGATGATCCAACCAAATGTGGAAATTATTGAACAATATCATTAATATCACATGCAAGTAAAATTTTGCTAAAGATAACTTAAAAGCGGCTACAGCAGTACATTGACAGCGAACTGCCAGAAATTCAGGCCAGATTCAGAAGATGACGTGGAACCACGGATATCACTGCTGATGTCAGATGGATCCTGGCTGAAAGCAGAGAATACCAGAAAGATATCTACCTGTTTTTTACTGACTGTGCAAAATCAACTGTGTGAATAACAAATTATAGATAACATTGCAAAGAATGGGAATTCCAGAAAACTTAATTGTGCTCATGCGGAACCTGTACGTAGATTAAGAGGCAGCTGTTTGAACAGAACAAAGGGATACTGCATGGTTTAAAGTCAGGAAAAGTGTGCATCAGGGTTGTATCCTTTCATCATACTTATTCAATCTGTATGCTTAGCAAATAATCCAAGATGCTGGACTATATGACAAAGAACAGAGCATCAGGATTGGAAGACTCATTAATGACCTGACTTATGCAGATGATACAACCTTGCTTGCTGAAAAGTGAAGAAGACTTGAAGCACTTACTGATGAAGTCAAAGATGACGGCCTTCAATATGGATTACACCTCAACATAAAACAAAAATCCTCACAACTGGACCAATAAGCAATACCATGATAAGCGGAGAAAAGACTGAAGTTGTCAAGGATTTCATTTTACTTGGATCCACAATCAACACTCATGGAAGCAGCAGTCAAGAAATCAAAGGACACATTGCACTGGGCAAATTTTCTGTAAAAGGCCTCTTTAAAGTGTTAAAAAGAAAAGATGTAACCTTGAAGACTAAGGTGAACCTGACCCAAGTCATGGTGTTTTCAATCGCCTCATATTCATGCAAAAGCTGGACAATGAATAAGGCAGACTGAAGAACTGATGCCTTTGAATTGTGGTGTTGGAGAAGAATACTGAATATACCATGGACTGCCAGAAGAACGAACAAATCTGTCTTGAAACAAGTACATCCAGAATGCTCCTTAGAACAAGGATGGCAAGACTTCATCTCACATACTTTGGACATGTTATCAGGAAGGATCAGTCCCTGGAGAAGGACATCATGCTTGGTAAAGTAGAGGTTCAACAAAAAAGAGAAAGATCCTCAACAAGATGGCCTAACACAGGGGCTGCAACAATGTGCTCAAGCATAACAATGATTGTGAGGATGGCGTAGGACCAGGCAGTGTTTCATTCTGTCATACATGGGGTCACTATGAGTCGGAACCAACTCGATGGCACCTAACGACAACAACAGTTTATAAAATAAAATATCCTTACATGATTAAAAATATCAAATAATGAACACCTATCAAAGACCAAAGCAAATTATCATTCTCAATCATGAAACATTGAAAGCATTCCTTATTCTCCTTAAGGTCAAGAAAAAGCAAGGATTTCTGCTATCACTACATCTACTTAAGATTTCACTGGAGAGATTAGCCAGTGCAGTAATACATAAACACCCACAAAAAGTATCAAGGAATAAATTAAAAGTTCATATACAGATGATATGAATGTATATGTAAAAAAAAAAAAAAAATCTGCAAATAATTATTAAAATTAAGCATAGAAAAGTCACTGATTAAAAAATCAATTTATAAAAATCAATTGTATTTCTACATAACATTTATGTTTCTTAAAACAATCAAGAACCTAGAAATATATTTAACAAAAGATATGCAAGATCTTATGAAAAAAAAACAATGCTTTAATAAAATTAATAACAAAACATCTAAGTACGTGGAGAAAGATACAATCTTTAACAACTGGAAAGCTCACTATTGTAAAAATGTCAATTCTTCTCCAAATGATTTATTGATTAAATGCAATCCGATAAAAAATCTAACAGATTTTTGGTGAACCTTGTCAATCTGATTCTAGTATGTCTATGACAGTGCAAATATAAGGCCAAAAATAGCTAAAACGAAGAAGAACCAGGTAGAAGGACCTGCCCTACCAGATATCAATAACTATTTATAAAACTGTAGAACATTGGCAAAGATTGATAATTGGCCAGCAGACCACATAATCCAGAAACAGTCCTATAAAATTATAGCTAGCTGGTGTATGATAGAGATTATACTGCAGAGTGGGGGAAAAAAAGGATTTTTCAATAAATGGAACCCCAATAATTGATTATTCACATGGAAGAAAATAAAATTACGCCTTAACATTCATAGCAATTCAAGTGGATTAAAGAAATAAATGTAAAAGGAGAATATTTCGGCAATATAAAAAGCTCAAACTATAAAGGTAAAGGCTAGTATATTTGATTACATTAAAATTAAGGCCACTTGATAAAAAAGACAACTCAAAGGCAACATGGTGCTACAGGCAGAAGCACCACGCTGTCCCTCCAGAGCAAAGATCTGAAAAACCAAGCTAAACAGAGAAAACAGCAATCCTGAAACCCTAAGCATCAAATGAAGAGAGAAAGAACTTAGCCAAGCACCAAATGGAATAAGAAACTAACAGAGAACAGAGAGCGAGGAGACATACATGCAGCGGTCCCCTATCAGCTAACGCAGCACAGATCTGCCATCTTGGATTCCTATCAGAGACCAACGAACAGGGGGTACGAGAAAGCAGCTTCACGGAGCTTCCAGAAGGAGACAGAACAACTGGTAACCAGCGATATATGCTTTCCCATCCCCCACACTTCTTCACACCCACTCAGCCTCCTCTGCTTCCTGCAGCCACAGTCTCTTGGCCGGGAAGCACCAGCTGCTTGGATTCCACCCGCCCTCACTGGCTGACTCCCTCAGTGCCATTTGCTGGCTGCTGGTGTTGCTTTTTTCCACTTCTTTTGATTTCTTCCTTACCTCTCACCACCTCCTCCTCCTTTCTCTCAAGTACCTGGTTCCGTGTGCCAACTTTGCTTCTTCCTGAAAGGCTGTGAGACTCCACCTGAATGTGAAACTGCTTCTCAGTCCTTGTTGCCATGCTGGTGGGATCCTGGGGCTGTTTGTTTGTTTTGAATTGTTTACTTGTCTTCTTTTTCTTTTTTCGAATTGGGAGCCCATTCTAGCCAGGCAGTACTGTGCAGCTTGGGACCTACCCTCTCAGTTTGCACAGAAGCACAGAGGGATCCCTGAGAACACTTCTTTTTTCTTTTTCTTTTTTATTTTTTTGGGGGGTTTTCTTGTTCTTTTATTTTTCAATTTGTTTTCTTTTTCTCTTTTTGTCTTTTTTTGTTACTGTTTCTCATCTCTCTATACCTTCCTTCTCTTCCTCATCCTTGAATACCTGGCGCTGAGTGACACGTCTATGCCTTCTAGCCAAGCTGTACTTCACTGCCTGGAAGCGACTTTCCCAGACCTCACAGCCACACTGGTGGGACAGCGAAGAGCTTTGCTTTCCTTCTAATTTTTATTTATTCATTTCTTTTCTTTTCTTCTTCCCCTTTTTGTTTTTTGCCATTTCACAGTCTCTCATCTCTCCATGCCAAAGACAAGCTCCCCTAGCACTCTTTTTTGTTTGATTGTATGTTTCTGGCTCCTGTTCCTCTCTCATCTCGCCCATACCCATCTTAACCCCACACATCACATTCTCCCTACTCCATCCTGCCTACCTGCACAGTATGCTTAACATCACACCACCAAGCAGCCCAGGCACGGCCTACCAGAACCTCCCCTGCATTGATTACCGGCCTGCTCTGGTGGCCGTAGTAAGTGCCACAAAAAACCCATCCCACCCACTCCTCTTCAGCTAGACCTGCCGTGCTGTACCATACCTGAGTGACTGACCCTGCAAATTGGAGAAGGAGGTGAAAACTACCATGCCCACAGATGAGCAAACAACAAACAACACACAGACCGACTGCTCAGAAATAGCCAAATTAAAAAAAAAAAAGACAAACAAATCTACAATCAATAAGAGAGAAAAATAACTACTGAATGCCCTGAAGACAGCAGACAATATCAAAACATTTACAAAAACAGGACAGGATGGTTCCAGTAGGCGTCCAAAATAAAACACCAGATGACTTTCCAGTAGAAGAAAAGGCAGTAGAACTACCTGATAGGAAATTCAAATCCCTAAT
>NW_004444212.1:1298599-1299805 GCF_000243295.1 Trichechus manatus latirostris
ATCTTCTCTGACCACAGTGCCATCAAGGTAGAAATTAACAACAGTAAGAGCAAGGAAAAAAAATCAATTACATGGAAACTGAATTAACACCCTGCTTATAAACCACTGGGTAATAGAAGAAATCAGAGATGGAATCAAAAAATTCCTAGAATCAAATGAGAATGAAACACATCATACCAAAACCTTTGGGAAACAGCAAAGGCAGTCCTCAGAGGACAATTTATAGCAATAGATGCACACATCGAAAAAGAATAAAGGGACAAAATAAAACATTAACTACAGAACTTGAACAAATAGAAACAGAATAGTAAAAAAAAAGCTCACAGCCACCAGAAGAAAGGAAATAATAAAGATCAGAGCAGAACTAAATGAAATAGAGAAGAGAAAAACAATAGAAAGAATCAACAGAACCAAAAGTTGGTTCTTTGAAAGAATCAACAAAATCGACAAACCACTGGCCAGACTAACAAAAGAAAAACAGCACACAAATAACCCAAATAAGAAATGAAATGGGGGATATTACAACAGACCCAGCCAAAATAAAAAGGATCATAACAGAGTATTACAAAAAAATATACTCCAACAAATTTGAAAACCTAGAGGAAATGGATAAATTTCTAGAAACACACTACCTACCCAGACTACAACAAAGTGATGTTGAAAATCAGAACAGACCCATAACAAGAGAAGAGATTGAAAAAGTAATTAAAAAAAACTCCCAACAAAAAAAAGCCCTGGCCCAGATGGTTTCACTGGAGAATTCTACCAATCATTCTGGGAAGAGCTTGTACCAGTACTACTCAAACTATTTCAGAACATAGAAAAGGAAGCGACACTTCTGAAATAGTTTTATGAAGCAAAAGACGCCACAAAAAAAAAATTACAAACCAATCTCTGTCATGAATGTAGATGCAAAAATTCTCAACAAAATTTTAGCCAATAGAATTCAGCATCATATCAAAAAAATAATACACCATGACCAAGTAGGATTCAGACCAGGTATGCGAGGATGGTTGAACATTGGAAAATCAATTAACGTAATCCACCACATAAATAAAAGGAAAGAAAAGAATCACATGATCATCTCAATTGACACAGAAAAGGCATTCGACAAAGTCCAACATCCATTCCTAATAAAAACTCTAAATAAAATAGGAATAGAAGGGAAATTTCTCAACATAATAAAGGGCATCTATGCAAAACCAA
>NW_004444212.1:1301218-1375284 GCF_000243295.1 Trichechus manatus latirostris
AAATGCTCGCAATCACTAGCCATTAGAGAAATGCAAATTAAAACCACAGTGAGATACCATCTCACCCTGGCATTACTGGCATGAATCAAAAACACTGGAAATAACAAATGTTGGAAAGGCTGTGGGGAGATTGGAACTCTTATGCACTGCTGGTGGGAATGCATAGTGATACAATCGTTTTGGAAAATGATATGGCACTTCCTTAGAAAACTAGAAATAGAAATACCATACCATCCAGCAATCCCACTCCTAGGAATATATCCTAGAGAAATAAGAGCCGTCACACTAATAGACATATGCACACCATGTTCATGGCAGCATTGTTCACAATAGCAAAAAGATGGAAACAACCTAGATGCCCATCAACAGACGCATGGATAAACTATGGTACATACACATAACGAAGTGCAAGGATAAAGAACAATGATGAATCTGTGAAGCATCTCATAACATGGATGAAACTGGAGGACATTATGCTGAGTGAAATAAGTCAGTCATGAAAGTACAAATATTGTATGAGACCTCTACTGTAAAAACTCATGAAAAAGTTTACACACAAAAAGTAACAATCTTTGTTGGTTACGAGGAATGGGAGGAGTGGGGGGGCGGATACTAAATAGACAATAGATAAGTGGTAACTTTGGTGAAGGGTATGACAGTACAGAATACTGGGGAAGCCAGCACAGCTTGTACAAGGAAAGGTCTTGGAAGCTCCATACACACATCCAAACTCCCTGAGGGACTGAATTGCTGGGCGGAGGGCTGTGGGGACCATGGTCTCAGGGAACATCTAGCTCAACTGGCATAAGAGTTTATAAAGACAATGTTCTACAGTCTACCTTGGTGAGTAGCATCTGGGGTCTTAAAAGCCTGTGAGCATCCATCTAAGATACTCCACTATCTCAACCCTTCGGGAGCAAGGGAGAATGAAGAGAACAGGATACAAGGAAAAGATTAGTCCAAAGGACTAATGAACCACAGGTACCAAGGCCTCCACCAGACTGAGTCCAGTACAGCTAGACGGTGCCCAGCTACCACCACTGACTTTCTGACTGGGATCACAACAGAGGGTTCTGGACAGAGCTAGAGAAAGACACAGAACAAAATTCTCACACACAAAAAAAGACCAGATTTAGTGGCCTGACAGAGACTGGAGAAACCCCAAGAGTACGGCCCCCAGACACCCTTTTAGCTCTGTGGTGAAATCACTCCCAAGGTTCACCTTTCAGCCGGGGATTGGAAAGCCCGATAAAACAAAATGGGACTAATGAGGCACAGCAGTCCAGGGACAAGGTCTAGAAGGCAGAAGGCGACAGGAAAGCTGGTGATAGGGAACCCAAGGTTCAGTAAGGACAGTGTTGACATGTCATGGGGTTCTTAACCATTGTCATAGGGCAATATGTGTACTAACTGTAATGAGAAACTATTTTGTTCTGTAAACCTTCACCTAAAGTGAGAATAGCAGCACAACTGGAAGAATGTAATCAATGTCACTGAATTGTAAATGTAAAAATTTTTGAAATGGTGTATCTTTGGCTATGTATATTATCTCCAAAAAAAAAAAGTCCTCCAAGGCCAAGAAGGGAGCGTTGACATGTCGTGGGGTTGTTAAGCAATGTCATAAAACAATATGTGTACTGACTGTTTAATGAGAAACTTTCTGTTCTGTAAACCTTCACCTAAAATACAATAAAAAAAAAAAAAAAATTAAAAAAGAGACACCTCACATAAAATGAAAAGATATACCACAAAGTGGAAGAGTAAAAAATATGTATGTGTACATATTTATATAAAAAATAAGAAATTGCTGCAAAGTAATAAAAAGTATAAAAATTGCCTGTAAAATAGTAAGATAAACATAACTAACAGAAAAAGAGGTCAAATACTTGAACAGTTTCCCAGAGGAAACAAGAACATGAAAGATGGATGTAAAATGTTGCATTTCCCGCATTAACTATGAAGGTTAGCATTTTAAAGCCATGACGAGACTACTCTGTACCCACCAAATAGGCAATGATTAAAGTCAGCCTTTATCACGTGTTAGCCGGGTGTGGAGTAACAGGAGAGCTCATACCCTGAAGGTCTGCATGTAACTGGTAAAACCAGTTTGGTAAACTAATAAAGCTGAACCCACGCATGGTCACAGTGTAGGTGGATGGGACACATAGCACGTGGACACACGTGCCCAGGGGACATGTGCACAGCACCACTGTTTGCGGTAACATGAAACCGGGAAGCATTCCAGGGTCAGTATCCACAGGAATGGCTACAGGTGGCACACCTGAGCAACAGGACAGTACATGATGAACCACAACCATACGCATCACACGGATGCATCTCAAAAACCTAACCTACGCACAAAGCAAGTCACAGCCAAAGTACTTACCGCAGGCCTCCACTCACATAAAGCACAGAAACAAACTCAACTAAATAATATGCTCTTTGAAGATTTAGTCAGGGATAGTAAAACCCCAAAGGAAAATCAGGGGATGATTCTCACAATACTCAGGGGTTACTGCTAACTTCTGGTGGATACGGAGTAAAATACCACAGGAGAAGGACACACTTAGGTTCTGAGGGGAAAATAGATAAGATACCGCCCAATCCTATGTTGCTGTTCTATAAAAGAAGAGTAGTACTGAATAAATTGATGGATACGTCTAAGTGTGTTAAAGCCAGTTCCAAGAAAGCATCCAAGTAGCCAAAACATAAAACAAACAAAAAATCACATATTACTGTCTTACGAACAAACTGCAATATATGCACAGCAACTTCCTACCTATTAAAAGAATAAAAATGTTACTAAATTATTCGAATGCCTGCCATCACTAATAAGCAAGAATTAAGCATTTTATCTTATGAATTAAGGTCCTCGGGTGGTGCAAACACTTTGTGCTCTTCTAAGAACCTAAAGGTTGTTACCCACCCAGTGGCACCATGGAGAAAGGCCTGGCAATCTGCTCCAGTAAAGATTACAGCCAAGACAGCCCCATGGAAGAGCTCTACTTTGTGACACATGGAGTTGCAATGAGTCAGAATCAACTTGACGGCGACGGTTTTTGGTAGTTTTTGTTGTGGCGGGGAGGACTTACTAATTACATTTATATATTAATTACCATGAAAGTCATAAATATCAACACTCAGAGACTATCAAGATTAACACAATTTTACTATATGCAGTTCAATGCTGAATAAAGAATAAAGAGGAACAAATATCCTATTTCATAAAATACAGCTATTTCTAAAGGGTGCCAGCTTCAGTCTCAAATGGCTGAGTCTACCCTCCCCTATGACTCCATACCTGTTCGTTGAGAGTCCTTCAGTTTCACAGTAATCCACTGCATAGCTTTGGCAGACATCTTTGTTCCAAAGTTCCTATCAAATGGGGAAGGTGCTCCACCCTGTTGATGGTTAAAAGTTAAATATTAAAATATTAGTTACACAGCAATGCTTACCAGACCATTTATTAGAAAAAAAAAAAAAAAACATTGCAAGCATATTAGTTTTAAAATTTCTATTACTTAAAGGATGTAGAACAAAATTCTAACACACAAAAAAAGACCAGATTTACTGGCTTAAAAGAGACTGGAGAAACCCTGAGAGTATGGCCCCCAGACACCCTTTTAGCTCAGTGGTTCACGGTTCAGCCGGGGATTGGACAGCCCCATAAATCAAAACGGGACTAATGAGGCACAGCAGTCCAGGGACAAGGACTAGAAGGCAGAAGGGGACAGGAAAGCTGGTGATAGGGAACCCAAGGTTGAGTAAGGACAGTGTTGACATGTCGTGGGGTTCTTAACCATTGTCATAGGGCAACATATGTACTAACTGTTTAATAAGAAACTATTTTGTTCTGTAAACCTTCAACTAAAGTGAGAATAGCAGCACAATTGGAAGAGTATAGTTGATATCACTGAACAGTGCATGTAAAACTTTTTGAAATGGTGTTATCTTTGGCTATGTGTATTTCCACCAAAAAAAAAAGTCGAGAAGGGAGAGGGCTGACATGTCGTGGGGTTGTTAACCAGTGTCATAAAACAATATGTGTACTACTGTTTAATGAGAAACTATTTGTTCTGTAAACCTTCACCTTAAGTACAATTAAAAAAAAAATTCTATTAACAAAATTCACATATTTTTAAGAGATTCAAATTTGCAAATATGTTCTTTTTTTTTTTTTGGCATAATTCTATCTCCTTGTATGTAGTTGAGACCTAAAAAAACAAAACCCTGTGGCCTGACCTCAGCTTGTTAGGCCCAGTATCATCGTATTTTTTAATCCCTGTCAAGACACAGAAGACTTTAATCAACCAGATAAGTCAACTAAAATCTTTACTATTTTAGAATTTTATATCAAGATTGCTTCATCTCTTCTGGGGAGGCAGTCCCCAATTTCCTTGAAGAATCTGATAACACTGTGAACTCACATGGATGAAAAATGTGCATATCTCTACCATTTCATCATTTAATTTCGGGGGATTCATGGTTAGAAGTTCTCTAAAACAGAAGGAATGAGAGGCAATAGTGGAAAGAGTATAGGCTGGCAAATGAGGAGAACTGGGACCCATTATCCCCAAGTCCACCTCTACCTAGCTATGTGATTTTAGTCACACTTATAAACCATAAGGAAACCCTGGTTGCATAGTGGTTAAGAGCTATGGCTGCTAACCAAAAGGTCAGTAGTTCAAATCCACCAAGCGCGCCTTGGAAACTCTGTGGGGTGGTTCTACTCTGTCCTGTAGGGTCGGTATAGGGTCGCTATGAGTCGGAATCGACTTGACGGCAGTGGGTTTAGTTTGGTTTTTTTTTTTAAAGCATAAAACGAGGGTGTACCCTATGATCATCTCTAAGATTCTTTTTAAATCATTCAGATTTAAACTGTAAATAAGAATCATTTGTCTGATATTCAAATTTAAATTAATATTAACCTTCAATATTTAACTTAATGAAATATTTAACTTGAATAAATTTTTCCAATTAACTGATGCCACTATTTACATGAACATTGATAGCGTTCCTTAAAATCCTCATATATCCAAATGTCACAAACAACAGAAAGAATTCCTAAACCTAGTGATATTTACTGTGACTTTTAAGAGGATCCACAGCATAGTTCAAATGTTGTTTTTAATCATTTCAGGATAACTTATAAATACATTTTTTTTCACAATGGCTAAGACATCAATCTAAAAAAATCATATAAAAACTGCTTCACTTTCTGCTTTGTAGCACCACAGGTGGGTTCCATGAGAATTAATGCTGGTGTAGGGGGCAGTGGTGGTTCAGTGGTAGAATTCTCACCCTCCATGTGGAAGAACTGTGTTTGCTTCCCAGTCAACGCCCCTCATGCACAGCAACCACCCATCTATCAGTGGAGGCTTCTGAGTTGCTGTGATGCTGAACAGGTGTCAGTGAGCATCCAGACTAAGATGGACTAAGAAGAAAGCCCTAGGCGATCTACTTCCAAAAACCAGCCAACGAAAACCCTACGGATCACAATGGTCTGATCCCATCGTGCATGGGGTCGCCATGAGTTACTGCTGGCTCGGCAGCAGTTAACAACAAGAGGACTGCAGTCACCCTACCTGCTGCATGTGGCCCAGCACATTCTTTCTGCAATCAAATACTCCTTTTCCTTCTTCTGAATAAAGCTGGCAAATGAAGTCGGTGGTATAATTTTCACTGCAGTTCTCGTTTCTAAAATGAAGGGGAAGCAGTCATTTATTCACCAGAGAACATGGCTTAGGGTTTTTGATGACGTTTCCTGCCCATGTGGTTCAGCTAACGGCCTGGGAGAGCACAGCTTGTTCGGCTCTGGTGGAAAGGCCACCTGCTTTCTGACACAGTCAGGTGGCCCTCTGACTTCCTCTGCCCCTTATGCGGCTCTGCATACTTTCTTCTTTCTTTCTAAAGGTTACAGGGCTTAATTAATGATTTGGAGATATCTTTAAAAAATTACAGACTTGAAAGCCAAAGTGAAAAACTTTAAATATCACCCTTCAATTATTTAAATACATGCAAGTTTTTAATACAGTCCACAATTACTCTACTTCGATGCTTTTTTCCCCAGTTTTCATAATAAGAATCAGAAGCAAAGGAATGACTCTTAGATTTTACATCCTAAAATAGATCCTAACAATCTAGGCCTAAAATTAAAGTAAATTAGAAAGATTTTCCCATTACCTGAGCACAAGACCCCTCTGAATGCTGGTCTTCATTTTCTGTGTCAGGTGCTCCACGTTGGACTAGAAAAGAGCAGTCTGTTGATCAGTCAGACTATCAACTTTTACTAAGTACCTGAATGCAGCTGCTGACCAAGAGGTCAGCAGTCGAATCGACCAGCCGCACCTTGGAAACCCTATGGGGAAACTCTACTCTCTCCTATAGGGTCACTATGAGTTAAAACCGACTCAGTGGAAAAGGGTTTGGTTTTTGGTTTGGTGTGCCAGGTACTGTGTGATTGTAAGTGCTGGGAATATGGCAGTGAAAGCAGAGACAGAGTAAGCAGCTGCTCTCACATTCTTGTGGGAGAGGACAACAGACAAATAAACAGGAACGTATCAGGTAGCGATAAACGCACTGGTAACGATAAGGAAACGAGATGACGCAATACGTATGACGGGAGCAGGGAAGCTACGTTGTCGGGTGTATTGGTTTAGTCAATGGAACTCACTATAGCCATGAGAAATGCTTTCCAAAATAAACAGACTTTCCTCTTACAACATTAATGTATTTATTTTGTGCACCTGCCTAATGCTTACCTATTTATCTCTTACTCCTGGGTACATTTTCATGACAATATTTTCCATCTCTGAGCTCTCATAGGGAAATAATTATCTGCTAACCTACATTATATAGAATTTCATATAACTGCCTAATGAACATTTTCTGACAGGGAAAAAATTTATAGAATTTTATGTACAAATTATCCTATTTCAGTTTGTCAGGAGTATTACAAAAATAAAGAAATTTTCTGATAACTTATCTTTTAAAAATGGAAGTAGTTACATATAATCAAATCTCAGTAATAACTACACTTATTAAACATCTATCTATGTGCCAAGAGATATGGTAAGTGCTGGTAGGACATTATCTTTTAAGTAGAAACATTTAATTCAACATTGTGAAGAAATTCATAGTTTCAAGTTTCCGTGTTATAGATAAAAAGTAAAAACACTAAGTATCTCTTTACTTGATTCATTTGGTTCAGAAACACACAACATAAAATCATAACATTTTAAAAGTCAACAGCTCAAGTTCTAGTTTATTGATAACTCCTGTCCTCTTGGACAGGGCTCACTAATTACCAACCTTGTGTGATGCAAACCTGAGTCACAAGATGCCACTCTGAGTCACCTGGCACAAGAGCAAAGATGGAACTGGAAAATGCTGGTAAGAACTCAAGGTTTCCTTACTCCCAATTTAGGACTACCTACTGGTGAAGGGTGAGGCTGATGAAGGGTGAAATAATGCCCTGCTAGCTCTCCTAGACACCCACTTCTCCCTTACTTGCTTTGGGTGGCATCTTGGGTGCCCTCAGTATCCTGGGATCTTCCTCCCTCCTACCTGGCAACATGATGCAGGCTCTGCACCATGAGCTGCACTGGTGAGATGGGTTCAGAAAGCTCAACCCAATCAAAAGCTGGGTGCAGCTGAATTAACCCTTAACCTAAAAAAGCTAGAGGACTCCAACAAGTTTTAGTCCTCCTCCTTTGCAATACTACTGTCAATTTAGAAGCAAACAGATCCCTCAAAGGCATCAGCAACGCTTAAGACTTAAAAGAAGCATGCCGCAGGGATTGGCAAGAGCTAGGTTTGGCTTCTGTTTTGTTTTTAATTGGCAACATGCTTCTGTCTTCTTCCCCTACAACCTACAACACAGATACAGAGGTAAGCACACTTTTCTGTCCCAGCAGTTCTAGCTACCTCCGTTGGTGTCTCTTATTCGTTCCCTAATTAAATTTAGCATTTTATAATGGAAAGTGGCTGCTTCCCTCTGGCAGGTTACAGTTTTCCAACTATTGCAAATCTTCCCAACCTTAGAGCCATAGACACCAGAAGTCTGCAACTGGTTTTAAATATTTTAAAAAGCCAAAGAGATACTATATAGTTATCTACATTAACTATTTAAAGTATCAAATATTTAAAGATCCCATTAAACAAGAAAATACCATCTTCAAATAGCTTATTACTTATGTAGGAAAAACATTAATTGCTTGATAGACAAAACAGTTTATTAAACAGATCAAAAAGAAACTTACAAGCCTGGGTGAAAAGAATAAAAGATGCCCTGAGACCTGTATATTCACACAATCCTAGCTCATTGCTCCTCACCCATCAAAAGAGTTTAATACTAAAGTAAATGCATCAGTAAATTTCACTGGGATTCAAACAGATGGATTATTTGAAATGCACAAAAGTTGGTATATTTTACAGTATTATCTCCATTCCCTCAAAAAAAAATAAAACCAAAAACAAATTATAAATAATGAGACAGCAGCACTTAATGAGTTCTAGAGGTTGGATTTGCATTACATACCTGTAAATCTCTGATATCAAATGGTTCTTCAAAAATATAAGCTGCATCAGCTCCGGCCGCAAGTCCCCCCATGTTGGCCAGGTAACCGCAGTAGCCGCCCATAGTTTCAATGATGAACACGCGGCGCTTGGTCCCACTGGCTGACTGCTTGAGGCGGTCACATGTCTGATCGCAGATAAAGAATATTAATCATTCCAACACAGGACCTTTGGCAGTTCTGAGCAACTGAGTTTCCCACCACAAACTAACTGGAAGTCCCACTTCTTCCAGCAGTCCTTAGTAAGTCTCTCCACATTTCTATCCTGAACATGCAGTAGTGAGCATGAAATATGCAAATACAGTATATACAGGTACAAAGGCGTTGCTTCTGAGTTAGTATTAATACAAATCAGCCCCATAGTTATAATCAGCTAACTCATCATCCACTTTGGGGGCATGACTGGGACCTCATCATTGCCCTCTTCATGAGCACCTCTGCTGAGAGGACCTAGAAAATGGGAAAGATGATCACTCAAACCTGTTAACTCCGCTAAAGTAGACTTCAGAGGATGTTAAACTGTTAGCTAATGTGAATTTAGATTTTATAAGAGGGTCAACTCTCCCGCTTAGCCAGTGGGAGTGACTATATTATTTTATTTTCTTCAGAAAAACTCCCCATGTATTCAGGGTTTTGGTAATCTTCAATCTGCTCATGAATGTTATACCATGTTTCAGGTAACTCTATCAAAGATGAATGGTGGCTTCTCAGACAAAAGTATCCAAAGAACTATTCTAGACAGATTACCATCTGGTTCCAGAATGATATGTCTTGCCATCATCCAGGGACAGATTACCCAATAAGCAAGGTGCGCACGGGCTTACTTGTGCTTACTTGCTAATCTGTAGTGCAAAATTTCACATGGGTTCACCAAATTGTGTACTACAAATGTTTTAAGTACACATAACTAAACCCGTGTGTACCTCTTACTGAAAGCCCATGAGTACCTTGCTTACTGGTTAATCTGCCATTACCACTCTTTGAGGGCCTGAGCTCAGGAACAAAGTAAGTAAAAACTAGAAAAATCCACCCACTACATTTCCACTCCTCTACACTAGTCCAAGTGGCCACTCATGACCGCTCTCAGGACTGCTGCAAAGCCTCTAACCGGCTCTCAGCAGCAATCTTCGGCCCCTCGGATCTGTTCTCCACACAAGCTGAGATTCATCTGTGAAAAACACAGCTCTTACAGAGTCACTGCCTTGCTCAAAACCCTTCAGTAACTTCTTAATCTTCTTCAGGTGAACGTCAAAACCCTTTATATGGAACACCTGGCCCTGCATCATCCCTCCTCTGCCTCAAAAGCAGCTCCAACTACCTTCCCTCTGCACCAGTGTTCAGTTTCCGGAACAAGCCATAACCTATTCCTCCTCGGGGTCTTCAAACATACTGTTTCCTTGGCTTGGAATTTTCTTTAAGCCCTGGGGTGGCTGAATAATGGCCCCCAAAGATGTCCAGGTCCTAATCCTTGTAACCTGTGAATGGTACCTTATATGGGAAAAGAGATTTTGCAGGTGTGAGTAATTTAAGGATCCTGGGATGGGGAGGGTTATCTGGGATTATCCGAGTGGGCCCTAAATGCCATCACAGGTGTCCTCCTTATACAAGGGAGGCAGAGGCAGGAAGCAAGGCGACACTGAAGCAACATGCTATGCTGCTGGCTTTGGAGATGGAGAAAGGGGCCAGGAGCCAAGGAATGCATGAAATGCAGCTGGAGACCCTGGGAAAGACAAGGAAAGCAGGCTTGACCTGTTTCTTCTGGTTGGAAGCCCTATGGAGAATTTGCATTTCTAAGAAGTTCCCAGGCCATGCATGGTTAGGGACCAATTTTGAGAACCACTAGTAGAACAGTGGCTCTCAAAATTTATTATACATAAGAATCACCTGAGGATCTTGTTAAAACGTAGATTCCGATTCAGTATATCTGGTGTGGAAACGCAAATTCTCAGCAGGGAGTCAAACCAGAACAAACCAGTTTGAGACCCTGAGTGAAACTGACTGTCCCCTAGAGCATCCAAAGAGACACCTTGATTTCAGAACACTGAAACCAATCTCACATGTCTAACCTCCAGAACACTGAGAGAAGTGAACAGTGTTTTAAAGCACCAAGCTTGTGCTAATTTGTTAGAGCAGCAATCGGAAGCTAATACAGGCACCTTTGTGCCTAATTATCTCTGACTCAGAGTTCAATGTCATTTTCTCAGGGAACCTTTACCTGATCTCTAGGACTAAACAGATCCCCCTCTTACGTGCTCTCACAATACCTTGTCTTTTCTTTATAGAAATTACTGCAGCTTCTCTTTCTACAATCATCTGTGTGATTATCTGGTTATCTGGTTTGAGTGTATCTTCCTCACCAGCGTGCAAATCCACAGGGACAGGAATCGGAGGCCTGGCTTAGGCCACTGCAGTACCACCAGCACCTAGCTCCTGCCTGGAGCACAGTCTAAATCCACGCTGTCGAGTCAATTCCAACTCAAAATGACCCTATAGGACAGAGTAGAACTGTCCCATCGGGTTTCCAAGGAGCTCCTGGTAGATTCAAACTGCTGACTTTTTGGTTAGCAGCTGAGCTCTTAACCACCGTGCCACCAGGGCTGGAGCGCAGAAGGGACACAATAAATGTTTGCCAAATAAATGCAGTAAATGCAAGTGCCATCCCTATTCCCTAACCCCTCAATCAGTTAAGGGCCAAACTCCTACAGGATGCCCTAAACTAGTCTGTGTAGTATTGAGCATAGAGTGAAATCACAAACGGGGGTGGCAAGGGGCAGGGGTTTGAGAGACTAGAGGTTAGCAACCTTTGGAGGAAAAAGAGAAAGGGTTGTGCAGCAAAGCATGGTAACACCCATGAAAAAAATGTTTATAAGAGTACTGGGAGTTAAATTTAAAAGAGAATCTTAACAAACACAGGTTCAATTAAAATGAGTCCTATCTATAATCCAGTTTCTTGGATTCTTACCCTTCCAAAATAGATTGATTTATTAGAAAGTCAGTATGTACTTCAGTTGGTGGGCAGCTGTGCATTCTCTAGAAGCTGAAATGGGAAAAAGAAATGGGCACTGATACAAGTTCTGTTTTTCTCTGTGTTTACGCAGAGATGGGGAATGAAAACTAAAGAAGTATTTAGAGAACCCATTACTCCTATAAGGTTGGGATACAGAACTGAGTGTTTTTCATAATTATATTAAATATTTTTATATGGCATGCAAATATTCAAAAACTCATTACATGGTCTTTGTTTTAGAGAAAGGTCAGAAACGAAGTATGATTGTACAGCAGGTTCTGTACAAGCCTGATGCACAAGTGCCTGATGTGTACAACCACACTGGAAGGCAAATGGTGGGGATGTTAGCACTGGGTACACTCTCCTGGAGAGGTGTAAAGTTGCATAGGTCATTCTTCCCACGTACTATCCTCAACATGCCCACTCTAAGGTGGAGAATTACTATCACTGATTCAAAGAACAAAATTAGAATCACTTAATGGCAACATCGTATTACTGGCAAAGAAGCTATAGTGTAAGGCAAGTTAGCATGTATGTATATATATCTAAATATTGATCCAAACAGCCAGTTAATGGAAAAGATAAAGAAAAGAAAAAACCTGAGTAAACCTGACAACTGAGCAAAGGCCACACATTTAGTCTTTCCATTTTTAATCTCTCTCTCTTTTTTTTTTTTTTTTTGGTATGCTACTGAATATAACGACATTTATAGCTGGAGTGGAACAATTAACCTTGCTTAAAACTTAAATATACCTTTCCTAAATAATCTCTTCTCATTACCTAGATTGTATCTGAATCAGTTTCTTCTAAAAAACAATGAGTGTGATCTGAGCCGTATAAAATGTCTCATTTAATTACTAAATGTAGTGCTAATACATAAAAGGCTACAGCACCAAACGCAACCCTGTCCCATGCTGGTGGCACATGCAGGAGGTTCTCTAACTCTGGGGGTGGAAGGAGGTGGGAGCACTAACAGAGTGGAAGGACAAACACCGCAGAAAGGCTGATACTCCACGCCCATCATGGGGATTGCAGCCATGAGCTGAACTATTTAGGCAAAACCAAGGTTGGATTATCCAACAGGTAAGGTAAGCACAGTGCCTACCTTGCTGATCGGGTCATCTGTAGTGAAACTATTCACTACAGATTAGTAAGTAAGCACAAGTAAGCCTGTACTTACCATGTCATCTGCCCCATCAGGGAATGTAATTTTAAAAGAGGCTTTGATTCTGTAGGAAGCCGCTGTGGAGTTGGGAGAGAGATGCTAGCTAGCCATACCTAGCTGCAGAATCTTTGATATGGTTAAAAAAAGGGAAACTGTTCACTACAGATGATCTGGTAAGCAAGGTAAACATGGTGCTTACCTTGCCTATTGGATAATCTACCCCAGGAAAAGCCAAGCTGCTCTCACTTCCATTTTCTTTATGGCAGATGTCCCTATCAGAAGGTAATGTCCTCCAGTGGCATACAGATGATTCTCAGAGAAGCAGCTCTGGGACTGATTGCACTTGAGGAACAACTTCCAGTTACATTTCAAATACTGCTAAATTTTGCTACACTGTTTTTAATATATATATATAAGTCAAAAGTGAAAACAAGAGGTAGAGTTGACTACAGTGTTAAGACAGAAAAAAGCCAGTGGGATTTAATGTGAGAACAGACAATCTTGCTTCATTAGCAAGCTATACCTTAATTTCACATGACTGTGAGTTACTGAGCCCTGGTGCTGCAGTGGTTAAAGAGCTCGGCTGCTAATAGAAAGGTTGGTAGTTCAAACCCACTAGCTGCTCCACAGGAGAAAGAGGTGGCAGTCTGCTTCCATAAAGATTTACAGCAGAAACAACACCACACACCATTAGCTGGGAACTCAGCAAAGCTCACGCCCTTATCAGCATGTTGTTGTTGTTAGGTGCCACTGAGTCGATTCCGACTCATAGCGACCCCATGTACAACAGAACAAAACACTGCCCAGTCCTGCACCATCCTCACAATCATTGTTATACTTGAGCCCACTGTTGCGGCCACTGTGTCAATCCATCTTGTTGAGGGTCTTCCTATTTTTCGCTGGCCCTCTACTTTACCAAGCATGATGTCCTTCTCCAGGGACTGATCCTCCTGATAACAACATCAGCACGAATACTTAGCTCTGTGCCTGCGACACTGTTGCTAATAGTAGCAGCCAGTATGCAAATAGGGATGCAAAACTGCTCATGGCTGTGTCTGGCCTCAGCTATCTTCTGAGCATCCTCACACACCTGAAGCAGCAGTACAACTGTCATGAACAAAGCATACCTGGCACTTCACTTATTAGTAACTAGGCATCTGGGCTGTGGCTCCGGGAATGTCAGAGCAAGTAAGTGACCCTTTAGTGGCAAGCTCTGTGTTTCATGCAAGTCAACATAGCAAAAGGAAATTTCCGATTAGCATTCAGGTACAGGGAGCAGGGAAAGCTTCAACAAGGCACTGGAGCCACACTGGCACAAGCTCCTCTCCTGACTACGAGACGGTTAACAGGCAGTGGAGGGAAATCGAAATGCAAAGCACACAGGCAGCAAAGCAGGCGGCAGGCAAAGAAGGAAACAGGTGGCATCAGTGTGGTAAGTCACTCAATGAAACTGCTAAGGTCATTTCTTAGCATCTTAGAGTATGTGGGAAAAGCCAGTTAGGTTACAAAGTTTAAAGGCAATGCCAATCTTGCAACTTTCGGTAGGTAAGCGGGGGTCACAAGGCAAACGCCTGTAAACGCGACATCGAATGGCCCACCTCATGGATGCCGCAGGGAGACTGCTGCATACGGGCATGCATACACACCAAGCCCACCACGTGGCCGCTGTAAGACAGACGGGACCCGAGACATGCCGTTACCAGGAGGCCTGTTCATGAGGGACCCGTTCCGCATAAGCTGCATCTCTGTGGGACCTCTTGAACAATATTGCTCTCTTTTATGTGAAACCGCTTCCCTTCTTTAAGGAGTTTCCTTTTCATGTCCCTTTGCAATTCTTACATAAATCAGGATCGATCAGCAAGAATCCAATTAATTGCTTTGGAATTCCAGTGTGGAATAGTTTGGTACTGACGTCAGAAGGGGGAGCTCTTCCTTAGTACTTGGAAGGAGGTTTCGATTATGTGCATCAGAGCGTTAACCAAAATAGATGCACAATGCAGGTCCACTTATCCGTGGGAGAAAGACGTGGCTGTCTGCTTCTGTAAAGATTTACAGCCTTGGAAACCCTGTGGGGCAGTTCTACTCTGTCCTACAGGGTAGCTATGGGTTGGAACTGACTCAACAGCAACGGGTTAACGGGTCCTATGCATTGTAGGGTGGTTAGAAGCTCCCTGGCCTCTACTCACTAGATGCCAGTAGCACCGCCCTCCTGTTGTAACAACCAAAAGTGTCTCTAGATATTGACAAATGTCCCCTGGGGGCAGCTGAGAACCGCAGAACTATCTGAACAAAAGGAACCAGTGGATCCTAGAAAATAAACTGGGAAATGTGCAAGGACTGTAAACCTGAATGCCTTCAGGGGCCAAGCAGGTCCATAAATAGAGATCCCAGAAATAAGATTGTAAGGAGCGGCCTTTGGCCGAAGGCCTGCAGGTTAACTTGTTTGGGACACCTGTTTTAAGCTCCTGATGAAGGAAGATCTGATGTTAACCTCACTGCTTGTCTGCAGTCCCTCAAGAGGCTTTTCTGATCCACTGACAATATCAGAAGGGGCCATGAACAATCTTGCTCCCACATGCCTAGAAGCTGGGGTGTCACTTTCACATTCCTCAGTGTCCCCTCTCACAGAACACTCCTGGAGGTGACACTGCTCCCTTTCCCCCACGGCCAGCCTAGCTAGTTCAGACCCAAATCCAAATCTCCTACGGAGGACTCAACTTCCTCCTGGCTTTCATGAATATAACAAGGGAAGAAACTGCACTTTCTACACATCATGTCGATATTTTCATTCCTATACCTTCAAGATACACAAAGACTCTTATCTGTTTTCTTGTTCCTTACCTGGTTACTGAATGTACGCAGTGGTGGCCACCAGAATATTGAGTTAAATTATCCTCACCGGCATGGTTTCCAAAAAGGGCCTTTTATGACATTCTAATATCAAGATCAGAACTATGCCGTCAAGACAACCTAATTCCTTAGCTCCTTAGAAATATGGTAGTTAAGAACATATACGCTAACTACTTACCCTGTACGATATGCACCTGAAGCCACCGTGAATGATAAACTACTTACTTGTTCTTTTTTCTTCTCAGACATTATAATGGGTTAACTTAGCTATGAGAAACTCAAAGTACTACCAAAAAAAAAAAAAAAAAAGGATTTGTAAAAATCACATAATAAACCACAAAACCCCTCTGTAAGAGAAGTAAAAGCGATGCTAACCAAAAAGTCAGCAGTTTGAACCCAGCTGCTCCACAGAAGAAGGATGTGGCAGTCTGCTTCAGTAAAGACTGCAGCCTTGGAAACCCTATAGGGCAGTTCTACTCTGTCCTACAGGGTCACTATGAGTCTTGATCGACTCAACAGCAACAAGTTGATTCCAACTCATAGACTCAATTATAACTAAGTATAATTGTTTTTTCCTATATATTTTAGTTTTCAAATTTTCTATAATATACATGTATTATATAATCATAATCTGGAAAAGAAAAAAAAATCTTTATAAAAGCAGAGCTGCCTGGAATTTATAAAGCGGGTGAGTCTTTTCTTCATGACTGAAAGTACACATCACAATATCACAAGGAGATAAATAAACACCAACCTTTGCCTGTATCTGCAAAAGCTCCCATTAACTGCAAATGAACAACTTCAAATTCTCCACCCATCTCCCTACCACCCATGCCCCATCAATCGGTTCTAATTAGACAATTAGGAAAAACAAATATTCCAATTGCTTGTATGGCCAGCTCAGCTTAAGCTGATTCAAAATACAGCTAAAGCAGTTAAGACAAACATTCAAAAAAAAAGGATGGACTTCATTTGGTGATAGAGAGTGATTTTTAAATTTACAATGTGAAGACAGATCAAGAGCCTGAAATAGTCTGAACGCAGCGAATGGCGGTAGTATCAGTCATGGAAAAGCACAAGCAACTGCTAAGTAAAAGGTTAAAACCTGCTGCTGTCGAGTCGATCCTGACTCATAGCAACCCTATAGAACAGAGTAGAACTGCCCCATACGGTTTCCAAGGAGCGGCTGGTATATTCGAACTGCCGACCTTTTGGTTAGCAGCCGAGCTCTGAACTACTTCGCCACCAGGACTCCGAGTAGGAGGTTAGTGATTGCAAATAGATACAGCTTCCAGGGCCACTCAA
Source organism: Trichechus manatus latirostris (assembly GCF_000243295.1). Taxonomy (NCBI): domain Eukaryota; kingdom Metazoa; phylum Chordata; class Mammalia; order Sirenia; family Trichechidae; genus Trichechus; species Trichechus manatus. The sequence continues at coordinate 1,318,122 of NW_004444212.1, forward strand.
GATGAAACAGTGAGCAGGTTTATTTAGTAAAGAAATCGTACAAAGTTTAGAAAGTTCAGAAAAGCAAGACACAAGTGCTAAGCATTACCGTTTGAATCTTATTTTAAAAGCTTTATTATGTTTTATTCACCAGTACTAGAAATAAATTTGATGTCAAGGGTTTAAGAAAAAATTTTAGAAAAATGTTCTTAAGAAATAGGTCTGACAAGGAAAATAAAAACTTGAGAATTACTGAAAAATTTCAGACCTTGAATTAAAAAAAAAAGAAATGCACTGTTAGATACTGATCTTTAAATTCCCATGTACATTACCAAATGTGATTTACAAACAGGATAATAAGATACTAAGAATGCATTTCTTTTTATTATTGCCTTTCAGCAAAAAATCTAAAACGGCATCAACATTGTTTCAGATGTAATATCCCCAATTTGCACAGGGGAAAATGATGTTAATGTGGCCGCAACGGAAAGTATAAAGAATGCAAATGGTGGATTGAGGCCAATAAATTAAATTATAAAATACTCTCTTCAGCCTTACACATTAAGGCAAGTCCTTGGACCAGAATTTGCAAGATGTTATAGACTTATATTTCAGCTCAGCAAAACAAACAAAACAAAACAAAGAACTAATTTTAATGACTATCCAAATCACAAAAAACTGTAATCCTATTATTTCTTGAGCTCCAAATCCTCACTGTCACTTAATGAATCTTAACAGTGAAACATCATCCTAACAACCACATAGGGACAGAGATGTAAAACTTTGGGGAACTAGAAGAAAGATTTTCAGAGCCTGAAGAGCATTTTTTTATTTTTCTTGGGAGAAAAAAAAAAATCTCCTTCAGAGTACTTGTGTCCCATCCCGCAAAGCGGATTTCTAGTACACTGGTGAATAAAAGAGCGGCTCAGTCATCCTCAGTGTTACACAGCTGGGGTTTGCTTTGCAGGCACACACAGACTTACGTCAGTGATAGTGTTCAGAGCAGTGTCTGCACCAATGCTGAAATCTGAACCAGGGACATTGTTGGAGACAGTAGCAGGAACCATAATCATAGGAACACAGAACTCCTCGTGTTTCTCCCGGGCAGCTGACAGCTCTAGCAGTCCCAGGTAGGCCTGTCAGACAAGTGTGTGCAATTGTGGGGGCAAGGAAGGAGAGGAAGGGGAACAAAGGGACATCACTGGAATTGAAATGGCATGGGAGAGCCACTTCCACCACAGCACACAAGGCACATGTGGGGATACCACGGAACCACTAAAAAATCAACATAAAAAAGCATTAAGACCAAAGACAAGGATAAGCAATTTTCTAAGCACAAAGGATAATACAGGACATTATTGTTTATAAGCAAGACTAAATCCCTTATTGGTAAGATTCCAATTATTTGAGGTTCTCACATTTTCTTTAAAGTAAATCTAAGGTTTATCATAGGACTGATCATCAGCAAACAGAAAAAGTCAAGAACTACAGTTCAATATGTGATTCAAAACATCTTGCAATACCTTTCTCTTGAAATAGCCAATGGACTTCAAATCCAAGAGATAAAATTATTTCTGTAGACTTGAAATACATCAGAGCTCACTAAACAGATGAATCAGAGTTAAGGAATCAAGTTTTTACTTCTAGATTAAGGTGCTTTATTGGGACTGGATAAATCTCATATCCCATCTTGCTACTCTGTTATTCTTCTGCACTTCTAATTATTCAGTGGCAACTGGGCCTGGAAATCTACAATCCCAAATCATGAAGAGTAGCAAGCTACGCATGTTTGAAGCCCATACAGGGTTACTATTTATCCCTACAAAGCTGACTAACTAGCAGGTTAACAGAGAAACAATAATGTACCTCAAATCCACCAATAATCAATAGAGCGTTGATACTGTGAGCACGCATCTGTTCAGCAATCTCCTCCAAATACTTTCCAGGTAGAATACTAAAAACAGTTAAATCAAGAGGTGAGGTCAGGTGATGACAAGCTTCACAATTCTGATGATAGACATCGTGTGAACAAACCTAACGGATGCTACATTACTCCCTCAGGCCTCTTCTCCGACCTTGGTGACCAAGCTACATGTTGCATTCAGGAGCAGAGGGATTTACCTGCCTTCGTCATTCCATAGAGTTTGGCGGAGAGCAGCATGAGCAGCAACATGTCAGGAAATGGTTATACAAGGCAGCCATGGCCAGAAATCAAACTCCAAAAGAGTGTATTATCAAAAGAAAGCTAGAAAAAACTTTTCAGCTGTCTAGGAGTTTGGGGCAGTTCTACTCTGTCCTGTAGGGTCACTACGAGTCAGAATCAACTCGATGGCACACAACAATAATAATAACAACAGGAAAATGACCTAAAGAGATTTCTACTGCCTCATTAGAAAAAAAAAAAACAAAACAGCTTGCAATTTTTTTAATAAAAACAACTGTTTACATGGAAATGTACAGTTTTCAAATATCTTATGTATACATCATCCAATCTGGTCTCATTTTAAATCACATCCACTAGCTATTCTTCTCCCATTTTAGCACCTGTTTCAGATGATGTGGTTAACAAGTAGATTACTGAACCAATGATACTTGGCTATATCCCATCCCAACTCCCCATCCAACACCTCCTCCCCTCAATCTTTCTTTTATGCTTATGGAAGGAAATAAAGTGTAGTTTTATTAGCTTTATAAGCAACTGTAGGACAAGAAAATCCAGGCCTGGCAAATCACAGAAAACAAGTGAACATGAGAGCTAGCTACAAAATCCCTCACAGTCTTCCAAGGTGGAGTTTCTTAAGCTACTTCAGAATGTTGCCAAAGCTGCCATCCTAATCGTCTCTAGCTAACTCAAGAGCAATGCCCCCAGTCACCTTCTATAGCAAAGACTACTAGGGAATTGTAGTCAGTCTGAGAAGGCCCAGGAAACACACTGAACAGACAAGTTTACTTTTAGGTATAGCTTTGCAGTCCAGGACACCAATAATGTGGACTCTGGCTAAGACTGGACAGCAAATGGCTCTGGAGAACCCCACAGAACTCTTCAGAACTCCTGTCAGCAGTTGGAAATATCTGTAGCCCTGAGCCCAAAGCAGAACAAAGGGATGGGACAACTTCCTTGCTACAAGAATTTATCATTTATATGAAATCAAACATTTATTAGGATTTACACAAAAAATGATTTCCTTTCATATTAAAATGTGATATATAATAATGACTGATGTTAATACTTTTATCCCCGAGATACTAAAATATTTTTTAAAAGACTCAAATTCAATTTAATATTAAACATGTTAAAACTGGAGCCCTGGTGGTGCAGTAGTTAAGAGCTCAGCTGCTAACCAAAAGGTTGGCAGTTTGAATCTACCAGATGCTCCTTGGAAACTCCGTGGAGCAGTTCTACTCTGTCCTATAGGGTCGCTATGAGTCGGAATCAACTCGATGACAACAGGTTTGGTTTCTTGTTAAAATATCCTACCCCTGGCTATACCAGAAAACAAAACGCTTACCGTAAGTCAGAAAAACATGCTTTTTGCTGGAATTACCCAGGTAGTTTGTTTGGCTATGGAAATCTGAGCCTCAAGTAACAGTGCTACTCAGTTCTGTTGTTCCTAACAATACTAACCAAATATGGATGATGTCTGAACTCATTTTTAAATAGAATGATAACTACAGCTCAATAATACCATTTATTTATATTACCTAGAATTGGATTAATTTTTTTCTCACCATTTTGCTCTTCAAATAAATGGAAATAAAGGATTATTGGAGAAAATATTTCCACATTATCTGCCTTATCTCTTTTCAAGGCCTTGTGCTCATCACCAGCATGTCTTTCAATGGCATGGCTCAGTCTCAACTCCTTAAAGCATTGCCTGGGTCCTTTCTGGGGTGAGGACAGGTAACTGATCCAGTGTCACTTCCTTTAGGAATTTATTTACAGGAAATCAAAAGAATCAGAATTCATGTCCAGCTACTGACTTACACAGTATGGCATCTTCTGCTTCCTTAAGATTAGTTCAGAGAGTCAATGTCTGGAAATTACCGTTTTGTTCCAAGAATCGATCCTCCTTGGCCGGTCCAACCTCCAACATCTGTCCAGCTGATTTCTTTTATCTAACGTGCAAACACATAATGAAACAGCTAAAGCAAAAAAGAAAAGGGAATTAGAAAGCTTTTAAAAGAGCTCAGATTTCTGTACCCTGAATAGGCTGCATTCCTGCAAAGATTTGGGAAGAGTTATGAAAGTGTTTTCTTAGTAATGATGAATGAGTCTAGACAGAAAACTGACTTCTAAAGTTTATCTATTAATTAAGAACACCAATGGAACTAAGTTCTCATTGCCTCTAGGAAGATCTCTGCCTTGAATTTTGGACTGGTCCTCCTTCCCTAGTCATATGTACTAAATAGATAGTTTAGTTGGCCAAATTCTGTCACTGGGAAAGAAAACAAAAAAGAAAATTAAAATTACAGCTCTTTAAATTGATATAAAATTAAAAGAAAACTTTTTTCCTTAAAAACTGAAAAGATTTAAAAACTTAGATGAATAGCTAAGCAAATTAAGCTTAATTATGTAAAAAGAATACTATATAATTGGAGCCAGTAACTCAAACAAACACATGTACACCACTGTTTACTGCTGCATTATTCACTATAGCCTAAAGATGGAAACAACTCAAGTGCCCATCAACAGGAGAATGGATAAACAAAATACACACACTGGAATATTATTCAGCCCTGAAGAGAAAGGAGGTTCTGATACCTGCTACAAAATGGATGAACGTTGAAAACATAATGCTGAGTGAAATAAGTCAGACACAAGAGGACGCATATTGTATGATCCCATTTAAATAAAGTATCTAGAATAGGCAAATCCATCATGACAAAAGACTAGTAGTTACCAGGGACTTGGGGGGAGGTTGGGATGGGGAGTAAAAAAAAAAAGGAAAAAGAATACTGTATAAGCTATTAAGCATGATACACATGTAACTATCAACACACGGCAGGAATGGCAGAATTCCCGACCGGATTTCCACCATGGCAGGGTGGAATCAGCATGGGACATGGAATCAGAAAGTGCCGGCCTTAAATTCCAAGTTCTGCCAACTTCTAATGATGTAATCTTGGGTAAATTAACTAACTTCTCTGCCAACTTCTAACTAGGTAAACCTGGGTAAGTTAAGTAACTTCTTGGAGCCATTACTATGATGTGGTGAGATTTTTAGGTTAATTATATTTTTGTTAAGAATGGAAACCTATTCTACAAGACTGTCTACATGATCCACTGCTTCCTCCACCTTGAGACGTGAAGAACTTTATGGTGTCCAGCTACCACTATGGAATACCCTATCAGGAACATAATAGAGAAACCCTGATAAAAAGGGAGAAAAATGTGTAACAGAACTTCAAATTCTTAAAAAAAAATCCAGATTATTGGACCTATTAAGTCTGGCAGAGTCCCCAAGTCTATGGCCCTGAGTTGCTCTTCAAACACTGAATTAAAACTATCCCTTAGAGTCACCTTTAAACTAAGTAACAGTTTAACCCAAAGAGTAAAGATTGTCACTCTTAAGTGTTGGGTTTCTTAAAAAAAAAGATCTACGTAAGACCAAAGGGTCATCAGCTAATTTAAAGCACAGATGAGCAGGCTGGGAAGCAGGGAGATTAAGTAAATGGAAGTGAAATAACTAGAACAGAAATAAGGAGAATGTTGACACAATGTGAAGAATTTAACCAATGTCGCTAAATGTTATGTCTAGAAACTACAGAATGGGAGCAGGTTTTGCTGTGTATATTTTCACCAAAAATAAAGTTGAAAAAAAGAGAGAAAAATGTTAACCAATTTCAAAAAGTAAATACTATTCAAATTATATACATACATACACACAAACACACTTTTTTTTATTGTGCTTTAGATTAAGGTTTACAGAACAAACTAGCTTCTCATTAAACAGTTAGTACACATATTGTTTTGTGACACTGGTTGCTAACCCCACGACATGTCAACACTCTCACCTTCTCGACCCTGGGTTCCCTATCACCAGCTTTCCTATCTCCTCCTGCCTTCTCATCCTTGCCCCTGGGCTGGTGTGCCCATTTAGTCTCATTTTGTTTTATGCACCTGTCTAATCTTTGGCTGAAGGGTGAACCTCAGGAGTGATTTCATTACTGAGATAAATTGGTGTCTGGGGGCCATATGCTCAGGATTTCTCCACTCTCTGGCAGACCAGTAAGTCTGGTCTTTTTTTTTTTTTTGGTGAGTTAGAATTCTGTTCCACCAGGGGAGATGACAGAAAATACAGAGAAAATTGTTGACTTGTTGACAGAAAACTTCCCTGATATCATGAAAGAGGAGAAGATATCTATCCAAGATGCTTATCGAACCTCACATAAGGTAGCTCCCAAAAGAAAGTCACCAAGACATAGTATAATCAAACTTGCCAAAACCAAAGATAAAGACAGAATTTTAAGAGCAGCTAGGGATAAAAGAAAAGACATCTACAAAGGAGAGTCAATTAGAATAAGCTCGGACTAGTCAGCAGAAACCATGCAGGCAAGAAGGCAATGGCATGACATATATAAAGCCCTGAAGGAAAACAACTGCCAGCCAAGAATTGTATATCCAGCAGAACTGTCTCTCAAATATGATGGCAAAATTAGGGCATTTCCAGAGAAATAGAAGTTTAGGGAATTTGCAAAAACCAGAACAAATTACAAGAAATACTAAAGGGAGTCCTCCAGTTAGAAAATCAATAACATCAGATAATAATGCAAGACTAGAACACAGGACAGAGCAACGAGATATGGACTCAGATAGGGAAGTCAAAAATACATCAAAGCTAAAACACTGAAAATAGGGAAACAGAGATATCAATATGTAAAAAAAGGACATTAAAACAAAAAAGATAGACTTAAAAATTGCAGACATAGATTTTTCATATGGAGAAGTCAAGGCAATATAAAGAAATAAAAGACTGGTATAAACTTAGAAAAATAGGGGTAAACATTAAGGCAACCACAAAGGAAGCTAACAATCCTACAAATCAAAATAAACTAGAAAAATAAGGACTCAGGAAACACAAAATCAACAATAATAAAAAAGATGAAAAAAATACATAAAAACGACTCAGCACAGAAAATTAAGAGGCATAAAGAAAACTGTGAACAACACACAAGAAGACATCAGGATGACAGCACTAAACTCATACCTATCAATAATTACGCTGAATGTAAATGGACTAAATGCACCAATAAAGAGACAGAGAGTGGCAGATTGGATAAAAGAGCATGATCCATCTATATGCTGCCTACAAGAGATGCATCTTAGACTTAAAGACACAAACAGGCTAAAACTCAAAGGATGGAAAAAAAAATGTATCAAGCAAACAACACTCAAAAAAGAACAGGAGTGGCAATATTAATCTCTGACAAAATAGACTTTAAAATCCACCACAAAGGATAAGGATGGGCATTACATAATGATTAAAGGGTCAATACACCAGGAAGACATAACTACAATAAATATTTACACACCCAACGACAGGTCTCCAAAATACATAAAACAAACTCTAACAGCACTGAAAAGAGAGACAGCTCCACAATGGTAGTAGGAGACTTCAACACACCACTCTCAGTTAAGGACAGATCACCCAGAAAGAAGCTCAACAAAGATACGGAAGAGCTAAATGCTACCATCAACCAACTTGATCTCACAGACATATACTGAACACTGTACCCAACAGCAGCCAAGTATACTTTCTTTTCCAACGCTCATGGAACAGTCTCCAGAATAGACCACATATTAGCCATGAAGCAAGCCTTAACAAAATCCAAAGCATTGATATATTACCAAGCATCTTTTCTGACTGTAAAGCCATAAAAGTAGAAATCAACAACACAAAAAGCAAGGAAAAAAAAATCAAACACATGGAAACTGAACAACACCTTGCTCAAAAACTACCGGGTTATAGAAAAAACTAAGGATGGAATAAAGAAATTCATGGAATCAAACGAGAATGAAAACACATCTTATCATAACTTTGGGACATAGCAAAAGCAGTGCTCAGAGGTCAGCTTATACCAATAAATGCACATATCCAAAAAGAACAAAGAGTCATAATCAAAATATTAACCCTACAACTGGAACAAGCAGTAAGAGAGCAGCAAAAGAAGCTCTCAGGTGCCAGAAGGAAGGAAATAATAAGAATTAGAGCATAATTAAATGAAATAGAGAATAGAAAAACAATTGAAAGAGTTAACAAGTCCAAAAGCTGGTTCTTTCAAAAGATCATCAAAATTGATAAACCATTGGCCAAACTGACTAAAGAAAAACAGGAGAGGAAGCAGATAACCTGTATAAGAAATGAGACGGGTGATACCACAACAGACCCAACTGAAATTAAAGAATCATAACAGAATACTATGAAAAATTATACTCAAACAAATTTGAAAACCTAGAGGAAATGGGCAAATTTCTAGAAATTCACTATCTACCTAAATTAACACAAACAGAGGTAGAACAACTAAATAAACCCATAACAAAGGATTGAAAAGGTTAATAAAAAACTCCCAACAAAAAACCCTGGTCCGGATGGCTTCACTGGAGAATTCTACCAAAATTTCAGAGAAGAGATAACACCACTTCTACTAAAGGTATTTCAGAGCATAGAAAAGGATGGAATACTATGAAGCAAGCATAACCCTGATACCAAAACCAGGTAAAGACACCACAAAAAAAGAAAATTACAGACCAACATCTCTCACGAACATTGATGCAAAAATCCTCAATAAAATGCTAGCCAATAGAATTCAGCAACATATCAAAAAAATAATTCACCATGACCAAGTGGGATTTATACCAGGTAAGCAGGGATGGTTCAACATTAGAAAACAATCAATGTAGTCCATCATATAAATAAAACAAAAGACAAGAACCACATGATCTTATCAATCGATGCAGAAAAAGCAATCGACAAAGTCCAACATCCATTCATGATAAAAACTCTCAACAACATAGGAATAGAAGGGAAATTCCTCAATAAAATTAATGGCATTTATACCAAGCCAACAGCCAACATCATCCTAAATGGAGAGACTTTGAAAGCATTCCCCTTGAGAATGGGAACCAGACAAGGATACCCTTTATCACCACTCTTATTCAACATTATGCTGGAGGTCCTAGCCAGAGCAATTAGGCTAGAAAAAGAAATAAAGGGCATCCAAATTGGTAGAGAAGAATTCAAAGTATCTCTATTTTGCAGATGATATGATCCTATACATAGAAAACCACAAAGAATCCACAAGAAAACTACTGGAACTAATAGAAGATTTCGGCAAAGTTTCAGGATACAAGATAAACATACAAAAATCAGTTGGATTCCTTTACACCAACAAAGAGAACTTTGAAGACGAAATTACCAAATCAATAACATTTACAATAGCCCCCAAGATAAAATACTTAGGAATAAATCTAACCAGAGACATAAAAGAACTATACAGAGAAAACTACAAGACACTACTACAAAAAACTAGAAGAGAACTTCATAAGTGGAAAAACATATCTTGCTCATGGATAGTAGACAACACAGTGAAAATGTCAGTTTTACCCAAAGCGATCTACAGATACGATGCAATCCCGATCCAAATTCCATCTACATTTTTTAATGAGATAGAGAAACAAATCACCAACTTCGTATGGAAACAGAAGAGGCCCTGAATAAATAAAGCATTACTCAAGAAGAACAAAGTCAGAGGCCTCACACTACCTGATTTTAGAACCTACTATACTGTCACAGTAGTCAAAACAGCCTGGTATTGCTACAACAACAGATACATAGACCAATGGAATGGAGTTGAGAATCCAGGCATAACTTCATCCACCAATGAGCAGCTGATATTTGACAAAGGTCCAAAGTCCGTTAATGGGGAAAATATAGTCTCTTTAACAAATAGTGCTGACATAACTGGATATCCACGTGCAAAGAACTGAAACAAGACCCATACCTCACACTGTGCACAAAAAACCAACTCAAACTGGATCAAAGACTTAAATATAAAATCAAAAACGATAAAGATCATGGAAAAAAAAATAGGGACAATGCTAGGAGCCCTAATACATGGCATAAACACAATATGAGCCATAAGTAACAATGCACAAAGCACCAGAAGACAGACTAGATAAAAGGGAGCTCCTAAAAATCAAACACTTATGTTCATCAAAAGACTTCCCCAAAAGAGTAAAAAGACAACCTACAGACTGGGAAAAAATTTTTGGCTGTGAGAAATCCGATCAGGGTCTAATCTCTAAAATCTACAAGATACTGCAAAACCTCAACAACAAAAAAACAAATAACCCAGTCAAAAAATGGACAAAGGATACGAACAGGCACTTTACCAAACAAGATACTCAGGTAGCTAACAGACACATGAAGAAATGCTCACGATCATTAGCCATTAGAGAAATGCAGATCAAAACTATAATGAGGTATCATCTCACCCCAATAAGGTTAGCACTAATACAAAAACACAAAATAATAAATGCTGGAGACGTTGTGGAGAGACTGGAACACTTACACACTGTTGGTGGGAATATAAAATGGTACAACCACTTTGTAAATGGATTTGGTGCTTCCTTAAAAAGCTAGAAACAGAAGTACCACACCATTGAGCTATCCCGCTTCTTGGAACATATCCTAGAGAAATGAGAGCCGTCACATGAATAGATATACGCACATCCATGTTCATTGCAGCACTGTTCGCAATAGCAAAAAGATGGAAACAATCTACATGCCTATCAACGGACGAATGGATAAACAAATTATGGTATATCCACACAATGGAATACTACACAACGATAAAGAACAAGCATGAAGCCATGAAACATCATATAACATGGAAGAAGGTGGAACTTATTATGCTGAGTGAATTTAGTCAGTCACAGAAGAACAAATACTGTATAAGACCACTATTATAAGAACTTACGAAAAGATTTAAACACAGAAGAAAACATCATTTGATGGTTACGAGGGTGGGGAGGGAGGGTGAGGGTTGTTTACTAACTAGACAGTAGATAAGAATCATCTTAGGCAAAGGGAAGGACAGCACACACTACAGGGGAAGTCAGCACAACTAGACTAAACCAAAACTAAGAAGTTTCCTGAATACAAACACTTTGAGAGACACAGTAGCAGGGGCGGGGGTCTGGGGACCATGCTTTCAGGGGACATCTAGGTCAACTGGCATAACAAAGCTTTTAAGAAAATGTTCTGCATCCTACTTTGGTGAGTGGAGTCTGGGGTCTTAAAAGCTTCAAGTGGCCATCTAAGATGCATCAATTGATCCCAACCACCTGGAGTAAAGGAGAATGAAGACACAAGGAAGTAGTAGCCCAAGAGACAGAAAGGGCCACATAAACCAGAGACTTCATCAGCCTGAGACCAGAAGAACTAGATGGTGCCCGGCTACCACCAATGACCACCCTGACAGGTAACACAACAGACAGTCCCCAATGGAGCAGCAGAAAGATGGGGTGCAGAACTCAAATTCTAATAAGAAGACCAGACTTAATTGTGTGACTGAGACTGGAGGAACCCTGAAAGCATGGCTGGATTCTCTATTGGCCCAGAATTAAAACAATTTCCAAGGCCAACTCTTCAGACAGGGATTGGACTGGTCTGTGGGACATAAAGTGATACTCGTGAGGAGTCTGCCTCTTAACTCAGGTAGATACATGAGACCAAAGGGGAAGCTTCTGTCCGGAGGTGAGATGGGAAGGCAGAGAGGGTTAGGAGCTGGTTGAATGAACATGGGGAATCAGGGATGGAAAGGAGGAGTGTGCTGTCACAGAATGGGGTGAGCAATTAGGCTTGCATAACAATGTATGTATAAAATTTTGTATGGGAGACTAACTTGAAACATAAACTTCATTCAAACTACAATAACACAAAAAAATAATAAATAGTAAACAAAGAATTTTGTTCTGCATTTTTCTCCAGCTCTGTCCAGGACCCTCTATTGGGATCCCTGTCAGAGCAGTTGGTGGTGGTAGCTGGGCACCATCTAGTTGTGTTGGACTCAGTCTGGTGGAGGCTGTAGTACTTGTGGTCCATTAGTCATCAGGACTAATCTTTCCTTTGAACACACACACTTTTGTGTGATCCAAAAGATCTCAAAATTAAAACATGTAACTGTATAAATTAGTTTTGAAGGCAGTATTCCTTTAAGTAAAGCAAAGAACAGTTTAAATTGATCATTTACATTGGGGAAAGTGATAGTCACTCATGACAGAATTGGACTGGCTCCAAGTCCTACCTCTGCCACTGAGATATAGATGGCTCCTCTATCTTACCATCATATAGAGCCTTTCCATAGTGGCCAGCATGGAAAGTGAGAGAATCTAGATCATCAGTGTTTCCCAATGTGTGTCTCTCTAAAGAACGTCAATTAAGCATTTACATCCTACCTCTCTGTCCACTCCTTCTCAGTCTCTTGTGCTATTTTCTCTTCTTCTTCCTCTACCTCTTAATATTGGAACACCCCCATCTCAAGGCTCTGTCTTTGTACCCCCTTTTTTTCTAGGTACACCTACTCCCTTGGTGATCTCATCTGGTTTCATAGTTTTAAATACCATCTATATGTTGATGTCTACCAGAAAACCAGAACAAAATATCCATCTGCTGACTGGAAACCTCCAACTGGATGTGTACCAGATATCTTGGATTTAACATGCCCAAATCTGAGCTCATGATATTTCCTCCCAAGCCAGCACCTCTCAAATTTTCCCCATCTCAATAAACAACAACTCTACCCTGCCATTTGCTCAAGCCAGAAATGGAGTAATTGTTTACTCCTTTTTTCATACTCACATATGTTGTTAGCAAATGATATGGACTCTATCTTCAAATATATTCAGACCACTGATTAATTCTTACCATCTCCACTGCTACCAGCACGGACCAAGCTACCATCATCTCTTGCTTAGATTATTACAAAAGTCTCCCAACTAGTCTGTTTCTTGTTTCTTCCTTTTATTAAAACTGAAGTGATCTTGTAAAAACGTAAGTGCCACTCCCATGCTCAAAACCCTCCCTTCTTATTCAGAATAAATGCCAAATTCCTCACAATTACCTCCAAGGCCCTAAATAATCTGGTCCTCATTTCCTTTGTACCCTTATCCTCTTCGACATCCCTCTCCATCTGCTCCAGTTACACGAGCTCCCTCACCAGTCTTTGAACACCAGCAACCCTCCCACCTCAGGACCTCTATACTGCCTTTTTCCTCTGCCTGGAATGAACTTCCCCACACATTCACGTGAGTCATTCGCTCACCTCTTCAATCTTTACTCAGAGATCACCTTCTCAACAGCGTCCATCTTTAGAATCTGCATGCAAACTCCCACAACACTCCTACTCTCCCTCCGTGGTCAAGTTCATACCCACTGCTCTCTAATATGCTACTTATTTTACATGATTTATCGGGACTCACTGTCATCTCCCTCCCAAAAATGTAAGCTCCGTGGAGTCAGGGAATTTTGTCTGCTTTGCTCATTAATTTAATTCAGTAAATGTATTTAATTTAATAAATATCATTTATTGAGTAGGAACTCAATAAATACTTGTTGAATAACAGAATGAATAAATAATTTCAACCAGTACAGCACCTGATTAAGAGTACAGGATTTGTAGCCTTACAGTCATGTTTAAAATCCTACATCACATGGACTTTGTCAAGCTAATAAAAGCCCCTGTGGTCCATTTTCCTCACATGGCCAATGGAGTAACATTTTAGATTTACTGTGAGACCTAAATGGGTTAATATATGAAAATCCCTTACAAAGAATACATAATAAATACTCAATAAATGATAACTATTTTTATAAAGATTTTTTAGTGAGTGCTTACTGTTGGCTAGATACTATGCACTTTACCTACAGTAATAAACTACTCAACAGCCTTCAGACGAAAATTGTATCATTTTCCTCCTTTCATATAACAGAGGATGACATTAGCTGATGTGCCCAAGGGCACACAGCTAACGAGCTGCAGAGTCGGGCTTATGAGCTGTCCACGGAACTCCAGAGGCCCTGCCTTGTTAGTGCCTTACAGGAAAACTTGAAAGTATGTTACACTCCGAGCTAAATCTGAAGGCCTACAACATAACTTACAATGGGACTCTGAAGCAGAAGTTGTTACTCAAAAAACTGTCATCATATTCACGATGTTACAGAATCATAAACTTTAAGAGTCGGTAGGTATTTTGAGTCATTTCCTCATTTAATTAGGGGGCTGGTCTCTTAGAGGTACTGATTTACCTATGGTGCTCAGATTAAGGATATTCTTCAGCCTCGTGCCTCCCATGAGACTCACCTGACCTTTGGAAAATCCATCAAAGCCATCGTAGACAGCGAGCATTCTGTGGCCATCAGATATCCCCGTTCGTACAGCCGAGCGTACAGCAGCATTCATCCCAGCTGCTGGGGCACCCACGTTTATAATAGCCACGTTACAATTGCTCTGCAATGCAAACAGTAGTGTGTCAGTGGATCCGTGCAGATATTCACGTACATATTTAGTGCACACCAAGAGCACCCCTCACATGGCAAACCCTGGAGCTACGATGGTGAACCAAAAAGACAAAAAGCTTAAGTCTTCAAGAAGCTTACAACTGAGTGCAGATTCCAGAAAATCAGAGTTAATACAATTTCACATGAAGACAAAGACTATGATAAGAAGGGTCAGTTAGAGAGTTCAGATAAAACCTTTCAAAAGATGGCATGTAGCTGAGACCTGAATAAAGACAAGGTGGTGGCTGTGCAAGGGCAAAAGAGTTTGTGCACCAGCCAGAATTGAGGTTTCGCACAGGGAGCAGGTCTGAAAAGAAAAAGGGAGCAGTATGGTCGTGCTGTGCTAACTACTCACCTTCACAATCTGTGAGTCTGGAAGCTTGATGCAAAGCCGCTTATAGGTGTTCAGGTTGCTCTCAAAGTTCCTAAAACAGAAGGAGGTTTTTGAATGAAAGTTTAGAATACTGGACAAACGAGAGGAAACTTGGGTTGGGAGAAGGGGCCACAGAGAGCAACATTTCGCTTAGGAGCAGACAGTCCATGAATGCTCTTTCTGTATCTTGGCTCTGAGAGAAAAACGGAGGACAGAATATCACACACGTTCTGCAGGGACACTCCACAGCTACCTGCTGTACTATGTATTTCTAGTTCTGAAATGGGCTAAGGAAAAAAGACATTATAGTGTGGCTCGTAAGTTTCTTTTTCAGAAGGCTAGCAACACAGTCACCTTGTATTATAATCTCAATTAAGTTCTGAACAACTCTTCACCCTGCCATCCCCCCACTATAAAATACAAATAAGCAAAAAATCTGTTACTCCTTAACTAGCCATCTAGGCCTTCACTCTGCATAAACAATGCCCTACTTATTGTCTTGATTTTTGAACTTTATATATTGAAATAGAATAAGCAAACTTCTAAGCACACTCAAAATGGCCAGGACTGAGGAAGATATGGAGTCCCTGGGTGGTGTAGCAGTTAATGTGCTCAGCAAAGGGTTAACGCGCTCGGCTGCTAACCGAAAGGTTGGAGGTTTGCGTCCACCCAAAAGTGCTTTGAAAGAAAGCTCTGATGATCTACTTCTGAAAAATCAGCCATTGAAAACCCTAGAGAATACAGTTCTACACTGACATGCATGGGGTCACCATGAGTTGACTCAATGGCAACTGGTTACTAGAGGAACGTGTGTTCCTAATAAAATAGTTTTCTTTAAAATAACTCACCTTCCTCTAAGTTGTACGGCCTTTTTAAATTTCCTTTCATCCATTGCCTTTTGCACATCCTGGGTCTTTAAAAAAGTAATGAAGGAAAGACTGTGTTAACGTTTAGTACATCCATGAATGATGAGGTTGGGGAGCAGGGCAGAACTAGCTTAGTCTCTCCATTTCTTGTTCCCCCTGCAGAATTGGACCTGGGCCAGCCTGGCAGCCTAAATATTAGAGAGTCTAGACCAGTACTTGCCAGCTCCATCCAAATGCTTGCAACTGGTGAGGTGAGCCTCTTAGGGATGACAGAGAAGCCGCCACTGACCGCCCAGTGCAAATCTGATGTTAACGGCCTTGTTAAGCATGTCTTAAAATCTAAGGATTTCACTCCATAAGAGCAAAGCCAGCAAATTGATCTCTCAGACAGGGTTCTGAAAAATTGTCGATTTGAGTCTAGTGGGAAAAAAAAGCAAAACTTCACTGGGATTTGGGAGACCTGAATGTGGTCCCTGCCTAGCTCTGCGCCCTGGCCCTGAGTGGGCCACAGGAGGGGCAGGACTGTGCTGGGCAGAGAACTTGGACTTGGAGACAGACACCCAGGTTAGAATCCTGCCTCTGTTCTTTTCCAACTTTAGGGTCTGGGGCAAGTCATTTCTCTTTCTGAACTTTAATTTCCTCATCTGTAAAATAAGAAAAATACTCCCTGCTTCTAAAGCTGTTTGCGGTTATTAAAAACACACAAAGGCCCTAGGAAACACCTGACTACAGCAGGTGTTCATTGAACAGTTCTCTATGGATTTAATCACAGAAACCCTATATGGTCATCTGAGGGACAAGTCAAATGATACCAAACACATTTTTGTTTCTAAACTAACAGACACATAAGTCAATGTTCTAATCCTTTTAAGCCTTTTCTCTCTCTCTCTCTCTTCCTCTCCCTCTCTCACACACACACACACACAAAAGCTTTATTCACTTCCACAGGCTTTTGGAAATTATGTTTCTAAGACTATTAGTTTTAACAAGTCCCCCGATTTAATTAATTACTTCTCTGTGTCTGGTATAAAATACATATACATCAATCATTGGAAAGAGCACGTAAAATGACGGTCTTGAATAAACTTTGAAAAGTTTGAAACAAATGCAAAATATACGTTATCTCTAATGCAACTCCACTGTCACCTGATACAATGAACAACTGGAAAACTCTAAATCATTTTCAAAGTCCATTTGCATACCCACTCCCATGGCTACAGAAGTGGGTACATCTCAGAATATCACCTGAATTCACCATTCCAACTGTCACATTACAGATCTGAATGTCCTTGGGGACAGGAAGACAGGAAGAGCTGAAGCCTGTGTCACCCTATTCCTTACGGACTTTGGCAGCAAACATTTTGCTGCACTGCCACACCTAAATCTTCTTTGACTTGTTGATATAACCCCAGGACGACTCTCAGAGGACACTAATTTTTGATAGACTAGACTCATTTTCAGGGAAGCTACGACCTAAAGGGTCACAGAGATGATAATTGAGAAAAATAGAAAGAAATGCAAAAAAATAAAGTGGTTTAGGTTTTACAAAGGGTGAAAACACGAAGCCTGGTTACCATCACCCATGGAGGCAGCTACTTTTGTTCTTAGAAATCATTTAACTCACTGTCCATCTAACCAGCAACAGACAAAACACACAAAAGTGGTCCGACGTACTGCTCCGTTACACACAAGCAGAGCTCGCCACGCACAGCCCTCTTAGTAGTCGATGAGCCAGGCCGCCAGCTGCCCGCAGCCAGGGTTCACTCACCATCTGCACACACTCCATCAGCGGCAGGCGCACCGCGTGGTTTCCACTCAGGGACACCACACAGGCCGGGATCTCTGGGGTCGCTTCAAGAAGGGCGATGACAGCCTCCACCCCCATGCGACTGGCCTGGAAAGGAAATTTATAGTTACCAAAGATAGCACAATGCTCTAAGTAGGGCAGCATTCTTTGCTCTAGGAGACCAACCGGTGTGCTCCCACACAGATGCAGCCTCGAGTATAAGCCTTGATACCACATTGTTCAGAAGGGCCCAAACTGCATTTTAAACTCTTCCATTTTCAACTTTCCTTCCGTTCTGTAGAACAGTCTCAATTAGATACTCATATTCCTTACCATTTCTTTTTTTCTTTTTTTTTTGTGATGGTGTACAATCCTTTAATATGCTGTTGGACTCAGTTTGCTAGTATTTTATTGAGAATTCTTGCATCTCTATTCATGAGGGATACTGGTCTGCAGTTTTCTTGTGGTATCTTTGTCTCACTTGGTATCAGGGTAACACTAGTCTCATAGAAAGAGTTAGGAAAGTGTTTTCTCCTCTTCTACTTTATAGAAGAGCTCAAGAATATCTGGTAGAATTCCTGGTGAATCTATCTGGTCCAGGACTTTTCTTTGTTGGGAGGTTGTTTTTTGTTGTTGTTGTTTTTCCCTTGCTTTTATTTTTTTATTTTTTTCTACTCCTCATTCCTCCCTCCCCCAGCCCCAGGTAACCACTAATATTCTTTGGTCTGGATGGATCTGCCAATTCTAGATACTTCATAAAAAGGGCATCATATAATGTGTCCCTTTGTGTCTGGCTTATTTCACTCAGCATAATGTTTTCAAGGCTCATCCATGTGCTGGCATGTATCAGAATTTCATTTCTGTTTATGGCTGAATAATAGTTCATTGTACAGCTATGCCACATTTTATTTATCCATTTATCTGTTGATGGACACTTGGGTTGTTTCCACTTTCTGGCTATTACTTGCCATTTACATTTAATACATCTCTCTGGTGGCAAAGTGGTTAAGAGCTCAGGCTGGTAATCAAAAGGCTGGCAGTTCGAATTCACCAGCCGCTCCTTGGAAAATCCCGTGGGACAGTTCTTTTCCATCCTATATGGTCGCTATGAGTAGAAATCAACTCGACGGCAATGAGGTTTTTTTTTTTTTGGTCTCTTTCTCAAAGAGATTACGATTCTAGTAAGAATTGGTCAAGACGAGGAGTGGAAAGGAAGGGTAGAGATACATGATGAGCAGAAAATATTTAAAAAAAAAAAAAGCTGAAAATTTGGACTCTGGATTTCTGTTGTCCCTGAGGATACATTTTTAGAAGCTAACACTTCGAGCACTGCCTTTCTGCTCTCTGGGCTGTTCTTCCTTTAGGCCCATCACCCACAACACGAGGAACATAAAACTTTTCACCTCACATGCCATGTGCTAGTGTTTACAGGGCTTTAGGCCTGGAACAGTTACATGGCAACAGTCTTGAAAGGATATTTAAAATAAAAACATGGGCCACTAGTAGCTTCAGGCATGAACCGCTCACTGTGGTCGACATAGATACTTTTTACCAGCTGGCTCTGTTCATTGTCATCAGCCTTTGTACTCTTTTTTTTTTTTTTTTTTAATTTCCAGGAATATTACTTTCCTCGAAAGACCTTGTGAAGATGTTTGATAATCTACACATTTACTTACCAAAATCCTGTCAAAAGCTGATGGAGTTCCTCCTCTTTGCACATGTCCAAGTATTGTCACTCGAGTGTCGTACCCCAGCTGCTTAACTACTAACTGTAGAAAAATATTTCCATTAGGAGATGCAGAACCACAACACAGGCATATCAAATTATATTCGGTAATAGGCACTGCACACTGAGAAACAATTTTGCTACTCTTTCTTCAGATCTAAATGAAAATATTATAATGTTTAAATTTTACTTCCTAAGGAAAGTATAACAGCTAACTGAAATTTATTTTTTAAGAGAATGCTTTTAATATCAAATAAAGCCTTTTTCTCCCATGTAGCAAATGAACATTAGTAAGACGACTAAAAGAAAACTATTTCTATAGCTTATAGTTAAAGTGTTACTAATACTCTATAAATATATCTCTGGAATCACCTTAAATTTGTATAGCTGTGATTTGAAGGGTGTGGTCTAGTAAAACCCAGGTGTTCTGCCTCAGTCCTGAGCCTTCCTGAATACCAGCTGGCTGACAGGACAGAGCACCTAACTTCTCTAGCACCCGGTTCACCCCTCGTATAAAAACAGTGGGCTTGAACCACGAATTCTATTGTGCCTTCTTGGTCTAATATCGCATGGCTTAATCTGGACTCCAATGAAGTGGGAAAGAAAATCCTGCCTTGGTTTTATTGATTACTTCTTGGCAGGTATCTTCTTGGCAGACATCTTACTGGCAGATATCTTTCAATGTTTTAATATTCAAGCCATCAGCTGGTACTGGAATACATAAAATACATGTTTTTGCTCAACAGCTGACCGTGACTAAACATAACAGAGAAAGCAACATGCAAAGCCAAGCTGACAGCTCTTTTGCCCTGGCCTGCAGCTTCAACCAGAGTCTGTCCTGCTCTTCAAGTGTCTAGTGCCTCAGTGTGTCTAGTCCCCTCTGCAATCAGGGAGAGTTGGCCGGATAACACTAACAGTCCTGTCTAGACGAGCACGCGCCAGTCGGAGTGAGTCTTTCAGCAACAAAAACCTATTGTCTGTTCTCACTTCAGGACCATGAGTAAGGCAATGATTCAGTAACACAGTGGCTTTCTTTGTTGTAACAATATGCTCAGCTGATGCTCCAGTTCAAAAGGATGGAAATAGGGCAGATGCCACCTTTTTTACTGCCACAAATAGAGACTCCTGGGGCCCAGCAGCCAGAGGGTTAATCCTCCTCGTTCTCAGAGCAGTAGATATTTAAGAGCTAGAACTTTCTATTACAAAGAACACAACTCGCTATTCTACTGTGTTTCCTCTATTTTTGTCGGGGGAGCTCATGTAGCCCTTAGGAATATTACCAACAGAAGGCAGGAAGCCTTGACTCTCCAGAAGTCTGCAGCTATATGTTTCTCATTCCACTAATGTGATGATTCATTAGGAAGATATGTTTAAATATCAAGAAGAATTTTTTTTTAAAAATAATGCAATATTCTAAACCAAAATCCTGTCAATAGTGTTAATATCTCATATTTCCAGGTAGGTAACAGAGGAAAAGTAAGAAATTATATACACTTACATCCTTGATTTTCTCAGATGTAATAGGTTTATTTTGGGAATCAATAGCTCCTTCAGCCACAATGATAATGTTCAGCCTTTTCTTTCGAGCACGGTTCTAAGGAAACAGAAAATCAAAATCCTCAAATTCTTAAACCATTCTTTAAAACCAGGGCTTTTAACTGAATCTTCCGGGTTCAGTCATGGCCTAGTAAGCAAAACCGGAACAGACCTGAATTTTTAAAATTTGGGTGAACCTGAATGATAACCAGAACAGGAAAAATTACAGGTGGAAGCCCTGCTAGAAACCTATCTCCCTCAGAAAACAAGGGCAGCGTACGCATTGCATAGCAACCAAATCTCTTGCCCATGGGATTCTAAGTTGTTGTTAGTTGCCATTGGTTGATTCTGACTCATGGTGACCCCATGTGTGCAGAGTATAACTGCTCCATAGGGTTTTCTTGGCTGTAGTCTTTATGGAAGCAGATCACCTGGCCTACTCTTTTGCAGTAATGCTGGGTAGGTTCAAGCCACCAGCCTTTAGGTTAGCAGTTGAGCACGAACAATTTGTGCCACTCAGGGACTTTAACTTCACAACTAGTACCCCCAATAATATGAGATGAAAGTAAAAAGTACTTTTGGGTAAGTAGACGGGATGCGGAATGAGGGATGAGTATAGGGAGGGTAAGGATTACTGGACAGAGTAAATGGAAAAGGTCTGTGGATATCTGGTAGATTACATTATACTACAAACAACAGATTAAAAATCAATACCCTAATCAGCTCTGGGGGGTGAAGGGTATGCTTATGTGGTTTTTGACAATGATCCACAGGATAGGAGTGAACACAAGACCAGAATTTTCCCGTTAAGTCTCTACAAGCAAACCACACTTCTAATCTCCTTACAAAGCCAGAGGTTCTTGTCATCTTTCCCTATATCCTTCCCACCAACTCACTAATATTTTTAGGCCAAGAATTCTCTGCAATTACTATTACACCCCAACTGACTCTATTAAGGTAATATTACATACCGACATGGGAAGAAGACAGATGGGACACAAAAAAGGAAATGGGAAAGAATACAAAGACCAGAACAGAGGTGTTTAGGCAGCGGTCACTGAACATTAACAGCCAGATGCTCACTGCTGAAATACTTGTGGTTGCTGCTGCTACACTACCATGCATATGTACAGCAGTTGTTTAGCTATACGTTAAAATGAACACAGCAACCATGTTCTGTAATGGAAATTTAGTCATTCTCAGTTGATGTGTTTTTGTTTTTGTTTTTTTAATAAAGTCCCAAATGAAAGAACCTCCTACAAAAATTTTGAAGGTAATTGTGTGGACCAGTGAATCCTAGTGTCAGTAGTGACTTGAGCTTGCCCCAGGCTCAGGGTCATATAATACAAACACGTAAGCTTTTGGAGATGCTCTGGGGCCTCGTTTCCCAAGTCAATTTTTCTGGCTAATATTTTAAAAAATTCTTGCAGTGTTAGATTAATGATCAATACAAATAAATTACAGATATAACAATATCAAGTATTTTCACATATTATTGTTATTGTTGTTAGGTGCCATTGAGTCTATTTTCGACTCATAGTGACCCCATGTGACAGAGTTCTGCCCTATCGGATTTCTTAGGCTATAATCCTTTACAGGAGCAGATCGCCAGGTCTCTCTCTCACACAGCCACTGGAGGGGTTCAAACCACCAACCTTTCATATAAAAACAAAAAATTAAACCCACTGCCATCAAATCAATTTCAATTCAGAGCAATCCTATAGGAGAGAGCAGAGCTGCCCTATAGGGTTTCCAAGACTATAAATCTTTATGGAAGCAGACTGCCACGTCTTTCTCCCATGGAGAGGCTGGTAGGTTTGAACCACTGACCTTTTGGTTAGCATCTGAGTGCTTTAACCACAGTGCCACCAGGGCTCCTTCCTTTCACATATAAGTTAGTACAAATCATCAGTCCTAACTCTGTCAACATTTGAAGGGGCGGACCTCAACATTTCCTTTCTCCTTCTCATTTCTGACATTGCAGTATATAAAGTCTACAATCTACAAGGATTTGCAGGTAAGACTATACATACATACATGTACATGTGCGCGTGCACACACAGTGTGTTTTAGATGTTTCTCTGTTGCAATACACTTTGCAAGATTAGCAAGTAGATAGATACATGAATAGTCAACATATGAAGATCATATGAAACACAAACTTGAATTCATTTTAGAATCAGAAAACTTGTTTCAAACCATCCAAATTGAAAATTCTAAAAGCCATTAAAAATCATGATTAAAGCTCAGTGAAGGACAACACATCCAGAAAAAAAGCTCAATAAAGTAAAGACATGGAAGATCTAAATGCCACAATCAACCAACTTGATCTCATAGACATATACAGAACATTCCACCCAACAGCAGCCAAGTACACATTCTATTCCAACGCACATGGAATATTCTCCAGAATAGACCACATACTAGGCTGCAAAGCAAGCCTTAACAAAATCCAAAACATAGAAATATTACAAAGTATCTTTTCTGACCATAAAGCCACAAAAGTAGAAATCAGTTAACAGAAAAAGCAAGGAAAAGAAATTAAATACATGGAAACTGAACAACAGCTTGCTCAAAAACTACTGGGTTACAGAAGAACTCAAGGATGGACTAAAGAAATTCACAAAATCAAATGAGAATGAAAACATATCCTACCAGAACCTTTGGGACACAGCAAAAGCAGTGCTCAGAAGTCAGTTTATAGCAATAAACTCACATATCCAAAAAGAAGGGCCAAAATTAAAACATTAATCCTAAAACTCCAACAGACAGAGAGCAGCAAAAGAAGCCCTCAGGCACCAGAAGAAAGGAAACAATAAAAATTAGAGCAGAAATAAATGAAATAGAGAATAGAAAAACAATTGAAAGAGTTAACAAGACCAAAAGCTGGTTCTTTCAAAAGATCAACAAAATCAATAAACTACTCGCCAAACTGACAAAACAAAAACAGGAGAGGAAGCAAATAACCTGAACAAGAAATGAGATGGGTGATATTACAACAGACCCAAATGAAATTAAAAGAATCATAACAGCATACTATGATAAACTGTACTCCAACAAATTTGAAAACCTAGAGGAAATGAGCAAATTTCTAGAAACACACTACTGACCTAAACTAACATAAACAGAGGTAGAACAACTAAATAAACCTATAACAAAAGCAGAGATTGAAGAGGTAATTTAAAAAACTCCCAACAAAAAAAAAAAAGCCCTGGCCCTGACGTCATCACTGGAGAATTCTACTAAACTTTCAGAGAAGAGTTAACACCACTACTACTAAAGGTATTTCAGAGCAAAGAAAAAGATGGAATACTCCCAAATTCATTCTATGAAGCCAGCATAACCCTGACACCAAAACCAGGAAAAGACACCACAGAAAAAGAAAACTACAGACCAATATCCCCCATAAACATAGACACAAAAATCCTCAAAAAATTCTAGCCAATAGAATTCAACAACATACCAAAAAAATAATTCACCATGATCAAGTGGAATTCATAACCAGGTATGCAGCGATGGTTCAACATTAGAAAAACAATCAATGTAATCCATCACATAAATAAAACAAAAGAACCACATGATCTTATCAATTGATGCATAAAAGGGATTTGACAAAGTCTAACACTCATTCACGACAAAAACTCTCAGCAAAATAGGAATAGATGGGAAATTCCTCAACATAATTAAGGGCATTTATACAAAGCCAACAGCCAACATCATACTAAATGGAGACACTCTGAAAGCATTCTCCTTGAGAACGGGAACCTGACAAGGGTGTTCTTTGTCACCACTCTTATTCAACATTGTGTTGGAGGTCCTAGCCAGAGCAATAAGGCAAGAAAAAGAAATAAAAGGCATCCAAATTGGTCGGGAAGAAGTAAAAGTATCTGTATTTGCGGGTGATATGATCTTAAACACAGAAAACCCCAAAGAATCCACAAGAAAACTACTAGAACTAATAGAAGATTTCAGCAAAGTATCAGGATATAAGATAAACACACAAAATCAGTTGGATTCCTCTATACCAACAAAGAGAACTTCGAAGAGGAAATCACCAATCAATACCATTTACAATAGCCCCCAAGAAGATAAAATACTTAGGAATAAATCTTACCAGACATAAAAGAGCTATACAAAGAACTACAAGACACTACTGCCAAGAAACCAAACGAGACCTACATAAGTGGGAAAACATACCTTGCTCATGGACAGGAAGATGCAACATTGTGAAAACGTCACTTCTACCCAAAGTGATCTACAGATACCATGCAATCCCAATCTAAATTCCAATGGCATTTTTTAAAGAGATGGAGAAACAAATCGCCAGCTTCATATGGAAAGGGAAGAGGTCCTGGATAAGTAAAGCATTATTGAAGAAGAATAAAGCACGAGGCCTTACATTACCTGATTTCAGAACCTATTATAGCGCCACAGTAGTCAAAACAGCCTGGTACTGGTACAACAACAGATACACAGATAAATGGAATAGAATTGAGAATCCAGACATAAATTCATCTGCCTATGAGCAGCTGATATTTGACAAAGGCCCAAAGTCCATTAAATAGAGAAAAGACAGACTATTTAACAAATGGTGCTGGCATAACTGGATATCCATCTGCAAAAAAATGAAACAAGACGCATATCTCACACCATGTACAAAAACTAACTCAAAATGGATCAAAGACCTAAATATAAAATCTAAAACGATAAAGATTATGGAAGAAAAAACAGGGACAACGCTAGGAACCCTAATTCATGGCGTAAACAGAATACAAACCATAACTAACAATGCACAAACACCAGAAGAGAAACTAGATAACTGGGAGCCCCTAAAAATTAAATACATACGCTCGTCAAAAGACTTCACCAAAAGAGTAAAAAGACAACCCACAGATTAGGAAAAAATTTTTGGCTGCGACATATCTGATCAGGGTCTAATCTCTAAAACCTACAAGATACTGCAACACTTCAACAACCAAAAGACAAATAACCCAATTAAAAAATGGGCAAAGGATATGAACCAGCACTTCACCAAAGAAGACATTCAGGAGGCTAACACATACATGAGGAAATGCTCACAATCATTAGCCATTACAGAAATGCAAATCAAAACTACAATGAGATACCATCTCACCTCAGCAAGGCTAGCATTAATCTCAACAACACAAAATAATAAATGTTGGAGAGGTTGTGGAGAGACTGGAACACTTATACACTGTTGGTGGGAATGTAAAATGCTATAACCACTTTCGAAATCAATTTGGCACTTCCCTGAAAAGCTAGAAATAGAAGTACCACTGGATCCAGCAATCTCACTTCTTGGAATATATCCTAGAGAAATAAGAGCCATCACACGAATAGATATATGCACACCCATTTTCATTGCAGCACTGTTCACCATAGCAAAAAGATGGAAACAACTTAGGTGCCTATCAACAGACAAATGGATAAACAAATTACGGTGTATTCACACAATGGAATACTACGTAACGATAAAGAACAATGATGAATCCAGAAACATCTCACAACATGGATGAATCTGGAAGGCATTATACTGAGTGAAATTAGTCAGTCGCAAAAGGACAAATATTGTGTGAGACCACTATTTTAAGAACTCAAGAAAAGGTTTAAACACAGAAGAAAACATTCTTTGATGGCTGGGGAGGGAGGAAGAGGGGAATTCACTAACTAGATAGTAGACAAGAATTATCTTAGGTGAAGGGAAGGACAGCAGGCAATACAAGGGAAGTCAGCACAACTGGGCTAAACCAAAAAAGAAGTTTCCTGAACACAACCAAACACTTCAAGGGACAGAATAGCAGGGGCAGGGGTATGGGGACCATGGTTTCAGGGGACATCTAGGTCAATTGGTATAACAAAGTTTATCAAGAAAATGTTCTACACCCCACTTTGGTGTGTGGCGTCTGGGGTCTTAAAGGCTTGTAAGCAGCCATCTAAGATGCATCAATTGGTCCCAACCCACCTGGACAAAGAAGAATGAAGAACAGCAAAGACCAAGGAAAATATTAGCCCAAGAGACAAAAGGGCCACATAAACCAGAGACTCCATCAGCCTGAGACCAGAAGAACTAAATGGTGCCCAGCTACGACCAATGACTGCCCTGACAGGGAACACAACAGTGAGTCCCTGACGGAGCAGGAGAAAAGAATGGTGCAGAACTCAAATTCATGTAAAAAGACCAAACTTAATGGTCTGACTGAGACTAGAGGAACCCCAGAAGACACGGCCCCCAGATGCTCTGTTAACCCAGAACTAAAACCCTTCCCGAAGCCAACTCTTCAGACAAAGATTAGACTGGACTATAACACATAAAATAATAATTGTGAAGAGCAGATACAGGAGACTAAATGGGCAGCTCCTGTCCAGAGGCAGGATCAGAAGGCAGAAAGGGATAGGAGCTGGGTGAATGGACACGGGAAACCCAGGGTGGAAAGGGGGATGTGCTGTCACAGTATAGGGATTGCAACTAGGGTCACATAATAATATATGTATAAATTTTTGTATGAGAAATTAACTTGAGCTGTAAACTTTCAGCAAATGCACAATTTAAAAAAAAAAAAAATCATGATGAAAGCAATCCAGTTAGAATAATTTGTAATAAGTAGAAGTAAGATGGGAAATTACCTCTGAGAGTTTAACGCACATATTTTCCTCCCAGCGTTCTTCTGGGGGGGATTCAGGAAGAAATACCCAGTCTGCACCACAGGCCAAGGCACTAACCAGGGCTAGATATCTATTTGGAAATAACAAGAAAGATCAATAAATCGAGGATCCACCTTCTTGTATGTTTACTGTTGGGAACCCAAAGCTTAGATTTCAGCAGAAATAACACTGGATTATGCATCAGAAAACTTGGGTTCATGTTCTGGATCCCGCATGAATTCTCCACGAGAACATCAACAATTTGGAAGTAGAGGGCTCAGGAGGAGATGATTGCTAAGTTTACTTTCATTCTGAAACGCTTCAGCAAATACATACCCACAGTGTCTCCCCATAACCTCCAGAACAAAGGTCCTCTGGTGGCTGGAAAATAAGACACAAGGTAGCATACACTTACTAACGTTGTGACCAGCATAAAAAAGCAAAGAGAAACATACTTTGACAGCCAAGTTAGACAGTAACATTATTTCATAATTATGGCAGGTAGTTAAACTTCCAAAAAATGATCCATTTTCTACAAAAGCAGATGTTATTCAAATAGCCACTTCAAACTTTGTGAGTAAAGGGGCCTCAGCAGCGAGTGCACTTCTAGGTACAGATTTTACAATATGTATTTGCTTGTGCTTTAAGACATAATAGATACTGACAGGACACCTTTTCTACACTCTTTCTGAGGCAATGACTATATTGGGCAAAGCCAGCTACCTCTCATGTTAAGAACAACGGGCTGGATGTAACCAACAGCAAACGTGTGAGTAGAAAGTCAACTCAGTCATTTTCCAACAACTGTGTCTTTCCATGGAACAGAAAAATCTAACTACTATAAGCAATCCTTCAAACACTAACAAAATCACGTGGTTTCCGATGGCATTTCAGGAGGGCCACGTAGTTTGTATGTTATTGGGCTGAAGTAGTCCAATGAAGCACTATTGTGGAATGGGAAAAATAAACAAAGAAATCAAGAGATCTTACAATCTGGGTACCTTCCAAGTCTCAAGTTCCTTATCAATACAATGTGAGACATTTGCTCTATTTACTATTTCACACAGATTTTTGAAAAGTACTTTAAAAACTCCAGAATACTACACAGGTGTCCCTGGTTGATGCAAACAATTAATGTACTTGACTGATAACCAAAAGGTTAGAGATTCAAGTCCACCCAAAGATGCCCTGGAAGAAAGGCCTGGTGATTCACTTCTGAAAAATCAGCCATTGAAAACCCTATGGAGCAGAGTTCTACTCTGACACACATGGGGTTGCCAAGAGTTGGAATCAGCTCGACAGCAAGTGGTTTTGGTGATGGTTTTGTCACAAATCTGTATCACCTTTGATAAAATTCAACTGATTTATCTACATTTTTGTAAATCTATAGGTTAGAAATATAACAATAAGGAAATGCTTACACACATTCCCAATAAGTACCCATCCCATTGCCGTGGAATCAACTCAGACTCCTAGCAATCCTACAGGATAGAGCAGACCTGCCCTATAGGGTTTCCAAGGTAGAAATCTTTACAGAAGCAGATTGCCACATCTTTTTCCCACAGGGTGGCTGGTGGGTTCGAACCACCAACCATTCAGTTAGCAGTCATGCACTTAACCACTGTGCCACCATAGTTTCTACTTTTTGTTACTGCTTCAGGAGACCTTTGGGCAAGACTTTAGATAATAAGTATTTTGTTTTCTTCTGCTTTTCAATTTTTCTCCAATGAACAGGTTTTACTCTTATGATCAGAAAAAAATGCAAGTCTTAAAATTAAAAATAAAAAAATAAACCTGAGAACAATTTTCTTGTAATGGTTTCTAATACTCAAATTACAAGATCTGTACCAGAATACTCATCTGTGGAACATTCTAAAATTTTGGAAGTTGAGCCAATAGATTTAAGCCTTAGCACATCACTTGCCCATGTCTACTTCCCGCTGACTTTTCTAAGTCCCTTCACCTCTGCGCCGTGGTCATGATGGCATCAACAACTTCAATAATCCTGTGCAGAGCTGAGTCCGTGCCGATGGTCATGTCTGTCCCACAGAAGTCGTTGTCGATGGAGCCCACCATGCCCACAATGTTGAGGTACGCATACTTCTTCACAGCATCTGAATCAATCTTGCCTGCATTGAAAGACAAAACTATTAATAATGCACTTCATGACTGGTAATAGTCACTGCTTCTATGGGCCAACAACTAGGACTGAAAACAATGAACAGTGGTAAACAATATCAATTATTCTAAATTATTTTTCTAATTGTTATTTGCTATTTTATTTTCTTGGAATTATATACAATGTAATTCTGTATATTTAAGGAAATAAAAGACAGACAAAGGTGAAAGTAATCACATAAAATATGAGATGTAATTTGATACTTGGACAAGAATACTTAATTTTAGGCAGGAAGAAAGACAGTGAGGGAGGGAGGGAAGACGAAATGGATCCACAGGTTGCAATCCATGGATAAGATCGGAATTTTATCTGGCAGCAACTTCACAGAACGTCATGCCTCTGGATAGGGATATGTTACAATTATAGAATTAAATACTTAAGAATATCATATAATCTTAATATTTGATTTCTTACAGAACCATGGGAGCTAGTTAGTCAGTAAGTGTCTACTTAGCACTCAGACGAAATACAGACCGGAATTGGGCAGGTCTGCATATATTAAATTAGAATAAGCAAATGATCAAATCAAAAGTGGGAGTGAACCTTAGGTCTGGAACTCATGATGACTATTCCACGTCCATGGTACCAACGAACCCACGTTGGCCCAGAAGAAGACGGACAAGAAAATACTGTTACGCCCTTGCTGGTTACAATTTGACAGCCATTCTTCATTCCCTAAATATGTTTTACAAAATTTGGGGATAACTGTTTTATTTCAAGTTTCAGTTGTTCATAAATTTGCTATTAGTACAAACAAGACACTTTCATGGGTCATATTTTATAATGACAACTTTAAAAGATTAAAAACTATGGTACACATAGGAATCTTAGAAATCCTTACGTAGTTTCAAAGATGATACAGTATGGCATAACGGCAGACAATTATCATCTAAATTAAAGTCCTGTAACAACTTAAGCTTAAAGACACTAGTGTGCTGGAAATATATAGTATAAAGACTAAAGGTGCAGACTGGAGTTCCACTGCTCATGAGAATCCTGGCTCAACTCTTAGAGTTGTGTGACTTCAGCCAGGGCCTCTAATTCCTCATTTGTAAAATGGGGATAAATAAAAAAGCCATCTCAGACAGCTGCTGTGCGGATTACATAAAATTATCTACATAAAGGGTTAGAAAAGTGTCTGGCACACAGTAAGGTTAAATGCATATTATTCTCATTCTCATTATTATCGTTATTTAGGCACAAACTTAAGTCTTGAGGTGGTGAATTGTAAGATCTGCAGTGATAACAAAAACAACCACCACCACAAATACTTCTGCTATGGATAAAAGAAAAAAATATATGAATTCAAAAGCTCTCTGAAGGCAAGGGAAGAGAAATGAAAGCAAACAGAAAATAACGAGACCATCACTGCTAAAGCAGAAATGTACCACTTTGGGCCAACTCTTCCAGCAGTCCACTCCATTCCTCCCGGAAGATATTGGCCCCTGTTAAGCTTCCATCCCCACCAATCACACACAGATTCGTAATTCCCAGCTGAATCAAGTTATGGGCAGCTTTTAAGCGACCTTCCCGAGTACGAAATGCTTGGCAACGTGCACTGCCGATGATTGTCCCTCCCTAGAAAAGAAACAAAATTATGTTTATTTAACACTTTCAATTTAGACAGACAGCTAGACAGATTAGCACCTGCCACTGCTGATCTATAGACACAGGGCTTTCAAAATTAGGTTTTCCTCATTTTAATTTTTGTATTAGTCAACTACAAAAGTTTGTGGTTTTCCCATTTTTAGTCCCATACCAGAATTCTACAGACGAAGACACATACATCATGCTCAGTGGTAGACAAACAGGGTATAGAAACACAAACAAATGGGAGTCATTAGATAAATATGCAGAGTACAAGAGTCTGTAAAATTACAAAAGCAATCCAGAAAGCCACCTCTGGTGACACTGTACCAACACTCGATGGACTCATCATATGCACATTGAAGCCAAAGTCTAGTCCCACCACTGCTCATGACCCTTTGCAACTTGTCCACCAAGCCATCCTGTGTCACCTTGTTGCTGTGTGCTAGCGAGTCGATTCTGACTCACAGCGACCCTATATGACAGAAGAGAACTGCCTCATAGGGTTTCCTTGCCTATAATCTCTGGGAGCATATTGCCAGATCTTTTCTCCCACAGAGCCTCTGGGTGGATTTCGAACCGCCAACCTTTTGGTTAGCAGTCAAGCGCTTAACAATTGCACCATCAGGGCTCCTTCTCCTTTTACTGGTCAGACCTTGTTGCATTTTCAGGCAAAGTGAATAACAACTGTGAGGCAAAGGAATTTATTTTTATACTATACCTCCCACCCTTCTTAAAAGGATAAATCTTAGGAAAACTTAAATTTGATAGTCCAAACATTCTGGAAAGATAAATTATGATTTTTCACACTTACTTTTTTAAAAATTAAGAATTCTTTGTTTTATTTAGAAAAATGCAGGATTCCTTTAATTAAGTGATGAATAATATGTCTATAATGCATTCATACATCTTCAATTTGTACTTAGTCCTTATAAATACTGTTGTTTCTGTGTTGAAGACAGACCTCTACTGAGGGTAAATCTGTTGCCACAGAGACAATTCCGACTCATGGTGACCCCATGTGCTAGAGTAGGACTGCTCCATGGGGTTTTCTTGGCTGTAATCTTTGCAAAAGCAGGTGATCAGGCCTTTTTTCTGCATAGACCCTGGGTGGATATGAACCACCGATCTTCAGGATAGCAGCTGATCGCAAAGCACTTGTGCCTCCAGGGCTCCTTCTTTGGAGACATAACTTACTGAAAAGCCTTTATTTATACGGTTTATGTGACACTATCTGTTTACATACATACAAATAGTACACCCATATAACTAATATTGATTTATGGATATTTATTTCAAATCAAGAAAATCCATGTGTTTTCACATGAAAATTACCACCATTTAATTGGTCAGAGCATTAAAAGAGGTTACAGATACAAACTGAAACTTAATCAGTACTATTTTTACTAATACATTACTAAACGAGATCCTGTGTTAATGGAAATATAAGCAAGAATGACTTGGCCCAGCAAAGGGTAGGGTAGAAAGTGCAGGGCACAAGGCAGAGATAAGCTTTTTCTTGGAACCTTGATTTGAGAACAGTCATTAGTGAGTCACGTGTTTATAACAACTTGAAGTTAAGCCAGCAATTCAAAAGTGCCAAAACTGAGTAGGTAACATGGGCAGAGACTCAGGAATAAAACCATGAATAACTAAATTACAAAGAAGAAGGCACCTTTCACACACACACACAAAGAGTAGTCACTGGTCTACTTCCTATCACAATTACAATACCCAAGCCAGCTGCCCTCAAGTTGATTCTGACTCATGGCGACCCCAAGTGTTATAGAGTAAAACTGCTCCACAGAGTTTTCTTGGCTGTAATCTTCATGAAAACAGACTGCCAGACCTTTCTTTCTTCTGCAGTGCCACTGGGTGGGTCTGAACTGCCACCTTTGGACTAGCTGGTAAACACAAACCATTTGCACCACCCAGGGACCTTACAATAGCAGAATAGAAATGCTCTTTTTATATGCTCTCTGGTATTGGGACAATACTGTCTGATTTTTCAAATACTGCTCTACCTAATGATTGATGGCTGTCAAAATTCCCTTCAACCTCTATGCAGGGATGATGAGAAGTACAGGGAGAGCAGAACGAAGGAGGTCCAAGTGCCAACTGGAGGTCTGTGCCAGCATTAAAATGAACACCCCACCAGTATCTTCAGGGTGAATGTACCCATTTGGTTCCTTTCTATTTAGTACTCAAAATAAGCCAAAGATTAATAAATACTTTTCAAAAGATTAAACCACAAGCATAAGAGCTTTTTCATGAAATCCATTATTTCCACATAGTCTATTTCTCAACTGATTTGGGCTGTTCACTAAAGTGCTCCGGGAATTTATTAAGCATAAAATACTTTGACAGGTTTCTTTTGAATTAAAAGCAAGCAACTATTTTGCCTGAGGTGATAATTACCCCATCTGTTGTGCACACCAAGAAAATTAGCCCTGTCTGATTCAAATCAGAACAGGGATGCTGTGTTCCTAATAAACCCACAGCCCTGGTGGCTGCCAGTCTGAGTCATTCTCAGACTTTATTATACTTAATGTTAGTGGCACACACAAATCCCAAAGGGCACAGAGATTTGCAACTGAACACATAGTACCAACAAATGAAAGTAACCTCAACACTAATCTAGTCTTAAAAAAAAAAAAAAAGCCACAAGTACCACGATTAACATTAGATGTGACATATAACTTTTATTGCAAGGATAATTCTAGAGTTTGTGTCATGTAAAGCTTTTCCTTCTAATTAAATGATGAATTAAAGGTGTTCTCTTTCTGTGCAAGTAGCTCAGAATAATGCCAGTGAGCACATTAATCTGCTTTAAGTATTACTGAAGCATAAGTATTAAAGGTTTCAAACTAGCAGAGTTACTTATTTACTTAATTACTTAGAGAAATTAATAATATGAAGACATAGCACGTACTATTTGTAGAATGCTGGAGACGCTTTCCCATGAGGCTTCAACAATATTAGAACCTCCATCTACCATACCTTGGTAACCCTAGTAAAAGAAAAAAAAAATTTTTAAGTAGGTTAAACTTTTTTTTAACATTAATTGATGCTTAAATCATATGAAATGGAAATACAAATTATAGTGAATTTAAGTTTCTTAGAGTCTAATGGTGATAAGACACAGTGTGACATACCTGTTAGTCAAAAGTATAAATTGTAGTAAAGTCTCTTAAATTTAATACCAAATAATGAGAATTCTAGCCTAGGCCCATCCAAAGAGTACTGTATAAAGTGGTTTGCCTATTGCCTAATGGCTCCTAAGTGACTGAAAAGGGACATATTTACCCTAAGCTGTGCATAATTCAGCACGAACTCATATGCAAACATCACTGTCAATTACAATGCATTCATAAAAGCTTTCCTATCCAGGCCTCTCTTTGGTACGGCAATCCATGATACTTTAGATCTATAAAGACACATATTTTTTAAAAAAAAGCACAGCTAAATATTACTCCAATAATTCCATCTGCCTTACCTTCCAATTAGTGGCATTTTACCATACTGAGGTGAGACTTTTAGTGAATTAGGATATCAGTACACACTTTCTCCTGGATACTTAAGGATGCTTGTTGTCTTTCAACTCTAAAGGCATCTTTCTTTTCTCCATGGAATATACAAGACCAAGAAATATAGAAATGCCCCATGTGCATCTTTATCTATGTGATGACTCATTTTCCAGAGCCTTACCTTAAAAAGGAATAGCCATTAAACGTTTAGAAAATTTTATAACAATAGATTATTATTGTGGATTCATATTCCCTATCTAGTGCAGGGCAAGAGGCAAGAAAAATTAAGTTTTTGTTTGTTTGTTTGTTTTAAACAAAATGGCCCATCGAGTATGGCACCTTGCGTATAAATTAACCATACAGTGCCAGCACCCTTACAGTTGATTAATTTGTATACTCATATTTATAAATGTAAAATTTCCATAAAAAATATAATATATATATGTGTATATATATATACACACACACACAAACATATACATAAGTGTGTCTGTATGCATGTATATGTATGCGTGTCAAATCTAGTGGCAAATAGGAAAGGAAAAAACAGTACGGAATGAAAAGACCAAGGAAAAGTTAAGAAGGGCTAGTTCTAATACTGGCAAGAGTTATTCACACATCTGCACTTTACCTGAGGATCCCAAGTCCCCAGCCCACTCCTTTATCTATGTTTTCTCCCAGCCCTTAAGCAGACAGGCATAAGGACTGCCCCTAACTGGCCTAAGGTCTTCAAGGGGAAGAAGCGGAACTATTAAACACACCTCTATCTACCTCTAAGGTTCATTTGTTTTGTCTTTTTATCAACATCTCCTTTCTTTCCCAAAACCTTACACGGTGTATATTTTCACCTGATTCCATTTAACGTTTAGAACTGGGTGTAGGTGTCACCATGGAGGGAGAGGGTAATGAGCAAGAGTGTGAGCTGCTCCAGACCTTACCTTTGGAAAGGCCCTGCTTATCAGGGGCATGATCTCTATTGTTCCCTATTGTGTGAACTGTATACACAAGCAGACCCTACACTCAACACAGATATCCTGCTGCTCTAGCACCAAATGCAAAATCACACCTTCTCATTCTAAGTAACTTCCAGGAATCTGATTTCAACAGAAAGATAGATAGACAGATAGACAGACAGCATAGAAAGGTGACTTAGCCTTCTTGTAGTTAGCTGCCATTGGGTTCTGCACCATCCCCATGATTGGTTAGGGATCAGACCATTGCGACCCATACAGTTTTCACTGGCTGATTTTCAGGAGTAGATTACCAGACCTTTCTTCCTAGTCTATCTTAGTCTGGAAGTTCCATTGAAATCTGTTCAGCAGCATTGCTGCGCATGAGGTGCATTGGCTGGGAATCGAACCCAGCTCTCCCACATGAAAGGCAAAAATTCTACCACTGAACCACTGATACCCCCATAACCTAGCCTGAGGGTTGTCCTTTTAATTATCTCTATCACTCGCAAACTCCCAAGGTTTTGTTGAGAATTACACTTCACTCTGTAGAGACAGCACAGCATGCCACTGCTAAGTTATGAGAACAATACTCCACAAACTACCATTTATGGCAATCCTGTTCCAAGTTGCAAGCCCCATATAACTGTGTGAACACGAACCCTACACAGGATAATGTTTTACCATCTCAACTCACATACTTCTGAGAACAAAAAAAATATTAATAATTAGGTCAGAACAGTAGTCATAAACCAGTACTGTTCTGGGCAAGTCAGGATATGTAGTTGCTCTAACCATAAAGCTCTGCCAAAACAAAATGAAGATCTACTAATCCCCCACACCAGTATCCCACCATGGTAATGTCTGTATATTCAACTGGTATGTAAATAAGAGACTAAGGTTCACTATGAATTGGAATCCACTAGAGGGTAACACGTTAAGGGGAAAAGAGTCATTCCCAGCCACTTCGTTGCTTAAGAGGATGAAACTGATGTTGCTAAAGTACAATTAGTCTAACTCAGGACTAAGACTCAGCTGTGCATATCTGATAGGATGAGCTTGGAGATTATTCCTAAATATCTGCTGTCATAGAAACTGCTCCTCAGTCAACAATCACATAAAATTTTACTACTTAGTATGCATACTGGAAACGGAAAGATCGCCTTTCCTTTTATGATTTCTACAAATTTAAACACTCATTTAATAAAATGTTTTTAGAAATCCCTCTGCTTCTAGAGTGATCACATAGTAAATGTCTAAAAACCACGAAGCATATTTTTAAGTGAAATGTTTTCCAAAAATAATTTGATCATTTTGTGTAGAACGGATACATGAGACAAAGAAAGTAATTAAAAAATACAAAAGGATAATTTTATCATTACTGCATTCAAAGTTCTTTTATTGCACATATATGCTCACTAGGTAGGAAGTGACTCATTCTTTAATGTGTAAAGTCATTAAGCCCATGTCACAGTGGAAAAATAACTACTAACTGCAGTTTCAAGCTCTCTTTTACTAATAGGAAAGATGTTATGAAATTAGAAAGACTAATTTTACACAAAAGTGTTGTAATTTATACATTAACATGAGGTTTTTCTATTGAAGTCTTCTCCTTAAAAGACCGAACACTTATTCCAACATAGCCGAATCCCAAAACATTTTTTAGAATTCCCTTTCAGAAGGCAAGAGACTAATTTTACACAGATGTACTATAATTTATACATAAGTTTTTTCTGTTGAAGTCATCTCCTTGGAAAGTTAAACACTTACTCTAACAGCCACAGCCCAAAACATTTTCTAAAATTTCCTTTCAGAATTTGCCTTCAGGGCCAATTTTATGACTCACACAAGGAAAAAAAAAAAAACCATAAAACCTTTAAAGCCATACTTAGGTTTTTAAACCAAAAATAATATCTGTCTTATTCCTCCTAATTCACAAGATGAACCTAACAGACTTTTAACTTGCTGCATCAACTCTACCATCAAACAGAATTTTTTTACATTGAGTCATTCGATCACATCTAAGAAATGTCACAGACTTTGAAGTCCTTTTAACTTCCTGTTTGAAACTGTTTTAAGCAATGTCAAAATAAGCACAAATATCGTCCTAATACATTACTCTGGAGACAGTATTACATTTAGAGGTAAAGTTTTGACTCGTATTTTTAGGCATTTGTTAAATCCATTCTAAACAGAGTAGGAGCTCATCCATCTGTGGGTAGCTTTCTCTTATAAGAGATCTCATATGTACTTTTTAAAATTAAAGACTCAGGGGAATGACAGCCTTGCGCTAAAGCAAAATAGGCCTTTTCTTTTAGAACGCTTATATTTAATATGCCCTCATGTCTTGATGCTTTTTTCCAATCTGATTTCCTGAATTCTTTAGACAACAATAACAGTTTGAATGGCAAACATTCCAACTACCACAGGAAAACAATCTACTGAATACAATGTACTTAAAAGGTATTTTTGAGATATTTTTATCACTTACTTCCTACTGAAGCAGTCAAATATATTCAGAGAGAGATACTGTGTCTACAAACTAGGCTGCTTAGGAGTAAATGCATTCTTTTCCTCTATAAATAAACTTTTCCCTTTATTCTTTAATAAATTAAAGAATTCATTTATAGAACTCAATATAGAGTGCTTAGAAGGGTTGAGATGTTAAGGCTCTGAACTCCTCGCAAGTTTTGGATTTGGTAAACACCACTGATGGTTTAAAACTAGGCAGCCAGAAGATTCTCTATGTCAATGATTTGCAAAGTTGAAAAATTAGAACTTTATTTTGCTCAAAGGAAATTAATAGGCAGATCCTCAGAATATATATTTCCTCCCCCCTCCCCACCCCACACACACCCAGGGCCCTGTTCAACCTTCCCAGTAGCGTTCTAAATGAATGCTCTAGTCTACAAACTTAATAGTCAGTCACCCAATAAAAACTTGCTCACTGATTTAATTACTTCACAGAAAATTCTAACATTTAGCCTAAGATTTGTCCTTGGTGAGATCCATTTGACTCTAAATTTCTAAAATAGGTTAGAACATAGCAAGTCATGTTGTATAGTTCTGTACCTGGTGCTTTGGAAAACCAGTAATACACAGACATGATTTATTTAGCCCGTTAGCATTATTACATGGGAGCCCTGGTGGTGCAGTAGTTAAGTGCTCGGCTGCTAACCGAAAGGTAGGCATTTTGAACCCACTAGCTGCTCCATGGGAGAAAGATGTGGCAGTCTGCTTCCAGAAAGATTACAGCCTTGGAAACCCTATGGGGCAGTTCTACTCTGTCCTATAGGGTTGCTACGAGTCGGAATCGACTCGACACCAATGGGTCTGGTTTTGGGTTTATCATTATTAGATTTTTTTTTTTTAAGCCAAAGCTAACAATAAACAATTCCAGGTAAAATATAAAACCAAAAGCCAGAAGAAGGAACAAGGCAAGTAATCCTTCTCTACAGTTAGAGATAAGTTCCAAAGGTCTCTGAGTACAGGCAGTTCTCTCATGGAAAGTCCTCTTTTGAAACGTATTGAGCCCCATTGTGGTAACAGTGGCATAGATGAAGAGCGGGGTAGGGAGATTACAGCATTTTTGCAACTTGAAAAAGAAAACATTAACTATAAATTGATTGTCTGAAGCCATCAGCATAATTGTTAACAGTTGTGAGGATCAAGTTATAGATCAGACATGAAGAACTCAGCACAGGCACTGTGGTATGGTAAGCGTTCAGTAAAAGGTAACACTTTTACTGAAATTAATACTTTTCATGATCCCAGATGTGTATTAGCCCATGTTCCAACAGAAAGGTAGGGATTTCAGGGAGAGACCTAGGTCACGTGCATTTTGTTACTTAACTTGGCAGCTTAGCTGACTTAATAAATGTGCATGCGTGTTAGTGAGAGGGGAATGTAACAGGTCAGGCATGGTAGAGTTTGGGCAGGAAACAGCTATATGTGAGAAGCTGCATAGTATATCTAAACGTTCAAGCAGAACTATTATTACTTTTAGACAGACAATTAGTGGTTAAGTAGGTTTGACTTTAAGGAAGTTAAAATGCAGAAACAGTTATGTTTAAAACCTCTAGGAGACGTGACCAAATGTGCTACTGATAACCTTGCTTGACTTTTACAAAATTGTTGGGAGAAACAGGAAGGTAGAGTCTGATAGGAGGGGTGAGAAGAGGGATAAAAATTTCACAGATTCTCCCCCAAAAACCAACACTGCTCTTCTAATCAGTTCTTTGTTTTGTCAAGTAGTTTCACTGCCCTTATTGTCCACAACGATCCAAAAATAAAGGCATCATCTAGATTATAAAATCTCTACAGAGTCGTCAACTAATTCTCCCTTCTCAAGCCACATATCAACACAGAGAGAATTTCAGGCTAGAGAGGGGAGCTCCAATATTTCTAAGGAGAAAGGCCTACATTGTCTTCAGGTGGAAAAGGTGTTTTTTGGTTTCTGCTGCTTTGTTTTGGTTACACAGGTCATTC
Source organism: Trichechus manatus latirostris (assembly GCF_000243295.1). Taxonomy (NCBI): domain Eukaryota; kingdom Metazoa; phylum Chordata; class Mammalia; order Sirenia; family Trichechidae; genus Trichechus; species Trichechus manatus. The sequence continues at coordinate 1,358,343 of NW_004444212.1, forward strand.
CTCACTTTAAAATTTATGAAAGCAGATGTTGCGGATTGAATTGTGTACCCCAAAAATGTGTATCAATATGGCTAGGCCATGATTCCCAGTACTGTGTGATTGTCCATCATTTTGTTATCTGATGTGATTTTCCTGTGTGTTGTAAATCCTACCTCTATGATGTTAATGAGGTGGGATTAGGAGCAGTTATGTTAATGAGGCAGACTCAATCTACAAGATTAGGTTGTGTTTAAAATCAATCTCTTTAGAGATTTAAAACAGAAAAGTGAGCAGAGAGACAGGGGGACCTCATACCACCAAGAAACAAGAGCCAGGAGAACAGCACGTCCTTTGGACCCAGGGTCCCTGAACTGAGATGCTTCTAGACCAGGGGAAGATTGATGACAAGGACCTTCCTCCAGAGCCAACAGAGAAAGAAAGCCTTCCCCTGAAGCTGGCACCTTGAATTCAGACTTCTAGCCTACTAGCCTGTGAGTGAATAAACTTCTCTTCATTGAGGCCATACCCTTGTGGTATTTCTGTTATAGCAGCACTAGATAACTAAGACAGCAGGTGGTTCATCACATCAGAGAAGAAAAATAATATCATCTATGGCAATAGAGGGTTTCTATTAAGAAGAGAACGATTTCATTCTACTTGTACAAACAATCATCAACCGTGGAAGCAGCGGTCAAGAAATCAAACGATACATTTCACTGGGCAAATATGCTGCAAAAGTCCTCTTTAAAGTTTTAAGAAGAAAAGATATCACTTTGATGACTAAGGTACGTCTGATCCAAGCCATGGTCTTTTCAGTCGTCTTGTATGCATTTGAAAGCTGGATATGAAAAAGGAAGACAGAAGGAGAATCGATGCATTAGAATTTTGGTGTTGGCAAAGAATAATGAATATATCATGGACTGCCACAAGAACGAACAAACCAGTCTTAGAGAAAATACAGTCAAAATTTCTTAAAATTTCTTCTAAGTTTCTTAGAAGCAAGGATGGTGATATTTCGACTGGCTTACTTTGGACATGTCATCAGGAAAGACCAATCATCATGCTTGGTAAAGGAGAGGGTCAATGAAAGCCCTTTGAAAACTTTTGAATACTCTAACACAACAAGGTAGCAGTACTCTTCCGCTGTTTGACTGCTTGTCAGAGGGACAAAAATCTGTGTGCTTTTGAGTACACTGGCTTGTGGCTAGGCATAGAATTAGAGCAGTCAACTTAAATCATTTATGTATAGACTTTCTCAGAACTAACCAAAAAAAACCCAAACCCATTGCTGTCCAGTCAATTCTGACTCATAGTGACCCTACAGAACACAGCAGAACTGCCCCGATAAGGTTTCCAAGGAGTAGATGGTGGATTCAGACTGCCAACCTTTTGGTTAGCAGCCAAGCTCTTATCCACTGTGCCACTAGAGCCCCCTTCTCAGAACTGCAGAAGTCTGTCATCAATCTATGCTTTCAGGACCATGCCCTTCTATAGAGTTTCTCATCTCAACACTATTGACATTTTGGGCTGGACAACTCTTTGTTTGGGGGTGGACACTGTCTTGTGCATTACAGAATGTTTATCAGCCTTCCTGACCACTCTCTATTCTCTACCCGTTTGATGCCAGTAGTGCAAACACCCGAGTTGTAACCATCAAAAATGTCTCCAGACATTAGCAAGTGTCCTCGATGGGGAGGATCAACCCAAACAGGTCTAGGACCACTGTTCTAAACCTATTTGGGTTCAAATTTAGAAGACTTTAGTTATTTTTTTAAAGCATTACTCAGTAATTTAACCAATATGTTTGTCCATTGATAGCCTAGTTTCTAAGTTTACCTAGACTTTTCCAATTTGCCAACAGACCAAAACAGTTAAGTAGGTTAAGAGTATTAATTATTAAAGGTTTTTGTTCTTTAGCAGAAAGCATATGAAAAATACTATTCATCTGAAAACACTGGTACTTCCTCTAAAGGTCTGGCATTGTATTTGATTGGGCTGTTCTTTCTGACTTCTGCTTGTGCTCATATAAACCTCGGGTAGGCCTACGTGACCTGCATGCCAAGTGCGAGGGCTAGACTGTGAGGCAGAAATGGTGAGGACCAGGGTTTGCACATTAACCCTTCTTTTCTACATAGTGAGCCAACTGTTCTTTATCTTTTTTTTTTTTTTTTTTTCAGGCTAGAGTTTTTCCCTAATTGCAACTGCCTTTAACAGAACAGTTAAACAGCATAGTCCTGGCCTGTTAAGATTCGGGACTTCCCATTCCTCTGTCCTAGGAAAGCAGCAGGAAGAGTGGCTCACACCTGCCAACCTCTCTCTCACCTCATCCCCTTTAGAAAGTGAAGAACGTGACCCAAAAAGATGTTCAATAGTAAGCACTGTGGTCACCTTTTGAACAAAGTGGACCACAGAACCCTATCTTTCCTAACTGACAATGTAGAGAACAAATCTGAGTTTACCTTATTTCAAGTTCCTCGAAAGGAAACCTAAAACATTCTTCTCAAAAGAAAACCCACTATTCCTAGGTGCGGGCATACTAGATGCATTCCGTACCAACTCCTTACTTTTGAAATGCACTAAGTCTGGTAAGTATAGGCCAGAAAATATCTAAATATCACCAGGATACAGACAGACACAGTGGCTGTAAAAATGGGCTCAAACATAGCAACTATTGTGAGGATGGCGCAGAACCAAGCAGTGTTTAGTTATCTTGTACCTAGAGTCACTATCAGCTGGAACCGACTCTACGACTCCTAACGACAACAGACAAACAATTACAAGACACAGTGACCAACAATAACAACAACAAAAAAATACAAAAACAAAACACAATAATTATAAAAGCAAAGCCCTTAAATCTGAAGTGGTGGTTGTTAGCTGCCTTCGAGTCGGTTCCAACTCATAGCGACCCTATGTACAACAGAATGAAACACTGCCCAGTCCTGCACCATCCTCACAACTGTTGTTACGCTTAAGCCCATTGTGCAGCCACTGTGTCAATCCATCTTGTTGAGCGTCTTCCTCTTTTTTGCTGACCCTCTACTTTACCAAGCGTGATGTCCTTCCCCAGGGACAGATCCCTCCTGATAACATGTCGTCTCACCATCCTTGCTTCTTAGGGGCATTTTGGTTGTACTTCCTCCAAGACAGATTTGTTCATTCTTTTGATTACTTAAACTTTACCAGTTACTATGTCAGTTGCAATCCCCAAAGATCAAACACTCACACCCCTGGCCCACTACTATTAACCTTCAAACCACGTACAGATCTGGCCCTTGTTATCATACAGGGGTTTTCAGCCTTGGTACTTTCAGCATTTTGGGCCAGATAACTCTTTGCTGTGGGGGCTGTCCTGCTCATGGGAGGGTGTTTAGCAGCATTCCTAGCCTCTGCACACTAGATGCCAGCTGTAGCACACCTTCTGCCCTGCCCCTGCCTCCTAGTCCCAACAATCAAAAAAATGTCTCCAGACATTGGCAAACATCACTGGGCATAAATCAGACCCCATTTTGAGAGCCAGTGTTTAATGGAAAGAGGCTTTGTGCTCTCTGCCTAGCACGGTGATAGCATGGAGGAAATACACTGTTGACGATGAGTCCGTTTCTTTAACTATGAAACAACTATGACTTCCTTCCCTTCACATTCTGCCCCCACAAAGTTGGTGTGAAGAGCAAGTAAGTTACTGTTTGTGAAGGAACTTCAATGTACAATTGCAATGCTCTCAAGAGATAAAAAGAATGGCAGTAGGCCATTATAATCAAAAGGTTTCCTCAGGGAACTTTCTATAAACAAGAAGACTAAGTAAATTAGTCTTGACTGAATTTTAAAACAGTTTGTTAATTATAAGAGAAAAAAATCTTATCTGAGAGTGCCACAGCCCCAAAAAGCTTTGTAAAACCACATTCTCTGATTAGGAACTTCTATCAGGCCAGGGTGTGGGGCTCTCCCTCAAGTACTAAGGCAGAATGTTCCCACCCCCTACCTCGAGTCAGGGGAGGCAGAAGAAACTAAAATGAGTGTGCACATCTCCTGCTCTCCAGCAGCAACAGTGAAAAACAGCAAGTAGTTCCCAGGTAAAGACTGTTTGAGGTATCTGCATGCAAATTCAAAACTCAAACAGGAAGGGGACATGTGCTACAAATCATGAAATGGCAGTGCTAAATCTCATGTACTCATTCCATGTCGACAGGCAGAGGACAGCAGGCCATGGTGGCTGGGCTCCAGGTAGGGAAATTCACAACAGCAATTTGATTTTCAGAAAGATCCAACTATAAAATGACAAAACAGTGGCCTGGAAATGCTTTGATTAGACTCATCATTTTAAAATTACCCAAATCAGATAAATACAAACAAAAATCACATAACCAGAACTTAAAAATGTAAGCCTATACAAAGGGGGAAAAAAATCTTTCCAGCAAGACAAATGAGTAAGGAATACGAGGAACCACTTCACAAAAGGGGAAAAAGACTTAGGCAATGAACAAGGCATATGTGCAACCTCTTCAACAGTCGAATAAAAGCAGCCGCACACACGTGGCTGATCGGACTTGGTACCATAGCTTCTCCTGTTCACTACTAGGGGGTTAGGACTTGGAACAAGTTTTCAGAAATCTTTTGCCAAGATACATCAGGATTCATTATAACGATCATCCCTTGTACTTTAGTGATGCCATATCTTGGGATCCAGGAAAGAATACAAAATACTAAATAAGCTTTAAATATTAATATAGACCTTCCAGTGTTATGATAGTTGAAAAATGGGGAGTAGCCTAAACAGTCCAATGACAAAGGAATGGTCAGGTAAACAAATGGTCAAATGGATGATGAGGCATCAGTTTGATAGAGCATTATACAGAAATGTAAAAAAATGGTTGCAGAGTCTATGTAGCAAATAAAAATCTTCGTAACATAATAGTAAGCTAAAAGTATAGTATATGAAGTATACTTTGCTATAATTTTAATTACATACATATTTCCTTCCAATTTTTTGTATCTATAATTCTGGAAGGAATCAGACTAAAATACTAACTTTAATTTTAGAGAGACTAAGTAATTTTTTTAAGAAAATTCTCTTCTTTCCATTTTAAAGCTTTGTGTTTTATACATTTAAAAATTAAATGTAAATAAAATTTTCCTAATTGATTTGGAAATAAATAATGTGATTCAAACTATATTGGTACCCCTCAAACACTACTTACTCCAAAGTTATAAGGACCAAAACAGTTGGAGATAATGAGTCGTCTCTGCTATTTTATTTTAGACTCTTAATTTTTAAGTTAACCCATTGACAGATATTACAGATGTCATTTGGGTTTAACATTAATGATGTGAAGCTCAACCAAGCTCAGCTTTGCCCTGTTTATCTTAATGTTTGTTAAATTCGGCACACATTTTAAATGACTATATCACTGTACAGGGATGAGAGCTACAAATAAATACAACCTATTTGAGATTTTTAATCTTATAACCAAGGCCAGTAAATTGGTACCAAAATAGCTTTTTTGCTACATCTCATCTCCTTTCTCCCCTCATGTCCTAACACAAATCTCCACAGGCTACAGTCTAGACCAGTGAGTGCACACTCAAACGTAAAACTTCCCAGCCTGAAGCTTCCATGGTCAAGTGAAAGGCCCTGGATTACAGTACCTGGATTCTCTCAATGGGCGGTATGTGTTTGTCTGACATCACCTGTGCATCTTAAGGGCAGCTGAAAGCTGGTGGGAAAGCACTCTGCAGACTACAAAGCACTGAACACATACAGGGAAATAATCCCTGAGAGTTAAAGAAAGAACAAATGTACAACAAAAACTGACCTCATATATAAAATACACTTTGGCTCCTACGTAGATTCCCATGCGCACTACAGCACGAACAGCAGCATTCATACCTGTGAAATAAACACAAATAATCATTATTTAAGAGACTTTGGGTTTAGACTGGACTAGGTTTTAATTCTAACCCTGCTATTAATTAACCGTAACCTTGGGTGAACTGCATCACCTCTCTTAAGCCTCAATTTCCTAACATGAAAAATGACTATAAGAGAAACAAAAATATAAAGGACAGTGTTTGGCATTTTGAGGGTTCATCAAAAAATAAATATCATCATAAAAGAGCCTATATACCACTTTCAGTTTGGAGTATCACTGCCAACTCTTTTGAGCAACTTTGATTTGGTATGAATTTGTAAGAAACTACATCCAATTGCAAAACAACATAACAGGGTATAGGTGTTTATTTACCTTTATCTAAAATCAAAGAAAATAATCCTTAAAATAACTATTGGTCTGTAATTTGAGGAGAAGATGAAAAATAAATTATTTTACCATCATCTGTTGTTAGCTGCTATGGAGTCAACCCCCAATTTATGGCGACCCCATGTACAAGGGAATAAAATGCTGTCTGGTCCTATGCCATCCACATGATCAGCTGTAGATCAGACTGCTGTGATCCATAGGATTTTCACTGGCTGGAGCCCTGGTGGCACAGTGGTTAAGTGTTCAGCTGCTAACCAAAAGTTTGGCAGTTGGAATCCACCAGCCACTCCTTGGAAACCCTACGAGGCAGGTCTACTCTGTCCTACAGGATCGCTATGAATCGGCACTGACTTGATGGCAGTGGATTTGGTTTTTGGTTTTGGTTTTCAGAAGTAGATTGCCAGGTCTTTCCTCTTAGTCCATCTTAGTCTGGAAGTTCCATTGAAACCTGTTCAGCTTCATAGCAACACACAAGCTTCTACTGACAGATGAGTAGTAGCTGTGCATGAGGTGCACTGGCTGGGAATGGAACCTGGGTATCCCACATGGAAGGTGAGAATTCTACCACTGAATCACCGCTGCCTCCATCCATCATCATCTACTATGAGTAGAAAAAAAAAATGTAGGCGATGGCCTTAAATACAAAACAAACTGCAGTATTATTAGAAGGCAAATTAAATTAGACCAACATACTATAAATGATCATACCTAACCAAGATAAATCTAGGACATTTTTCACACATTCCCAGGGGCCTTCACTTAAAATAAATTAAAGGTAGCTTTATGCAATGTATCATTTTATAAGTCTATTAGACATAATTATGCCTTCAACTTAAGTCCCATATTTAGAAACTGAAAGCTTAACTTGAATAGTTAACTGTGGGATGTATCCAACTGCCTAGTAGCGCAGTGAACAGGTCAGGCTTGTACATCTGCATCATTATCTTAGCGAATGGGTTAAGGCTAATGAGAAGTGAAAATGACTGACAACACACATTCCAAAAGACGCAGTCCTATGGCCTTCGGGAATAAGAGCACGTGCGCTTTCAACTAAATTTTTCCTATATATACAACAGTTTTGATTCTTATCCTTTATGAATTAAATTTCAGAAACAAGTGTCAAAATTAAAGATGCTGGGGAAGGTGGGTGATGAAATAAGTGATGCTTCTGGTAAACAAACAAATAAAGGAAATGTGGCTGTATGGGCATATACTCTGACGGGTAAGGAGACTAAATATCTGTATAAATTTGTATGGTAAGCTAGCTTCGAAGATGGGTAAATTTTTTTTTAATTATTTTGAGACAGTTCTGTAATCCTGGCATAAGACTGTTGCTTCTCAAAGGTCACTATTTTGAACGACAATATTCATTTAGCTGAAAAAGCTTGGGGTATGTACCTTGAAGATAAAGGCAGCATATATATGGTATATATAGGAGGGGGATGTGTGCTACAAATTGTGAAATACCTTCCACTGAAGTCCCATTTTTGGAAACTGAAAATTTCACTTGAATAGTCAACTGTGGCATGCATCCAACTGACTAGACCAAAGTGAACATTGCACACACACATATATATATTACATTACAGTACAGTATATGCATGTGTGTGTGTGTGTGTGTGTGTGTGTGTAGATAATATGTGTGTGTGTATATGTGCAAAGGCCTGGAGTTAGAAAACCAAAAGGGAAGAACATACTCGGCATTTCTCAAGCTGAAAGAACTGAAGGAAAAAATTCAAGCCTCAAGTTGCAATACTGAAGAATTATATGGGCAAAATACTGAATGACGCAGGAAGCACCAAAAAAAGATGGAAGGAATACAAAGTCACTCTACCAAAAAGAACTGGTCAATATTCAACCATTTCAGGAGGTAGCATATGATCAAGAACCCACCGTACTGAAGGAAGACATCCAAGCTGTACTGAAGGCATTGGTGAAAAACAAGCCTCCAGGAACTGACAGAAAACCAACTGAGATGTTTCAACAAATGGATGCAACACTGGAAGCACTCACTCATCTATGCCAAGAAATCTGGAAGACAGCTACCTGGCCAACCGACTGGAAGAGATCCATATTTGTGCCCATTCCAAAGAAAGGTGATCCGACAGAATGTAGAAATTATTAAATAACATCATTAATATTGCATGCAAGTAAAATTTTGCTGAAGATAATTCAAAAGCAGTTACAGCAGTACATCATCAGGGAACTGCCAGAAATTCAAGCCAGATTCAGCAAAGGACATGGAACAAGAAATATCATTGCTGATGTCAGATGGATCTTGGCTGAAAGCAGAGAATACTAGAAAGATGTTTTCTTGTGTTTTATTGACTATTCAAAGGCGTTCGACTGTGTGAATCATAAATTGTGGATAACATTGCAAAAAACGGGAATTCCAGAATACTTAACTGTGCTCATGAAGAACCTGTACATAGACCAACAAGCAGCTGTTTGAACAGTACGAGGGGATACTGGCGGGTTTAAAATCAGGAAAGGTGTGTGCCAGGGTTGTATCCTTTCACCATACTTATTCAATCCGTATGCTGAGCAAATCGTCAGAGAAGCTGGACTATATGAAGAATGTGGCATCAGGGCTGGAGAAGACTAACAACCTGCGATATGCAGATGTCACAACCTTGCTTGTTGAAAGTGAAGAGCACTTGAAGCACTTACTGATGAAGATCAAAGACCACAGCCTTCAGTATGGATTACACTCCAACATAAATAAAATGAAAACCCTCACAACCGGACCAATAAGCAACATCATGATAAATGGAGAAAAGATGAACGTTGTCAAGGATTTCATTTTACTTAGATCCACAATCAACATCCATGGAAGCAGAAATCAAGAAATCAAACAACATTTTATGCTGGGCAAATCTGCTGCAAAAGACCTCTTTCAAGTGTTAAAAAGCAAAGACTTCACTTTGAGAACTAAGGTGCACCTGACCCAAGCTATGATATTTTCAATTGCCTTACACGCATGCGAAAGCTGGACAATGAATAAGGAAAACCGAAGAATTGATGCCTTTGAATTATAGTTTTGGTGAAGAATATTGAATATACCACAGACTGCCAGAAGAACAAACAAATCTGTCTTGGAAGAAGTACAGCCAAAATGCTCCTTAGAAGCGAGGATGGCAAGCCTTTGTCTCACATACTTTGGAAGTGTTATCAGGAGGGACCAGTCCCTGGAGAAGGCCATCATGCTTGGTAAAGTAGAGGGTCAATGAAAAAGAGGAAGAACCTTGATGAGATGGACTGACACAGTGGCTGCAACAATGGGTTCAAACATAGCAATGATTGTGAGGATGGTGCAGGGCCAGGCAGTGTCTTGTTCTGTCGTACATAGGGTCCCTATGAGTTGGAACCAATTCAATGGCACATAACAACAGCACATATTCAGGTCCTGTCACCTTCATGAAGATTCCCTGACTTTCCCCTCTCCCCACTCCCCCTCGTTCCTGGCAGGATGGAATTGCCCCTTTCTCTTTATGCTCACGTGTGGCATTTTATTGCGCCTATCTGTTTACATGTACATATCCAATCCACTAAATCTGAGGGCAGAGGGCCAGTCTTACTTAACTTCTGCACTCCTAACATTCAACTCAGTGAATGCATGTTTCAACCCTCAAGTCTTAAGCAAACAAATAAAAGCTATTCAAGGTTCCTTCCAACAGATTCCATAATTCTAGGACTTCATTCGATGGTCACTGTGATGGATAAATTAACCTCAAAACATCTAGACACTATAAATACTGGGTACCTGGTGATAAAGAAGCACATTTAGTGCCTAACTTATAGCATTGTTTCCCATCCTTCTTTCTGAAGACCTAATTTCCATGAGGTCTTTCATAAAGGCATAATAAAAGGAAACAAATGTTGGAATTTCAGAAAAAGTGGGTAAAAAAAATGAAGAAATTATGAAAAGCAGGACATGACAGAGGAGGTAACCCACAGAATGAAAACATGCCCCAACTGTGATCTCTGCCCCACCAAATCTGAAGGCCTTCACACCAGCCTCTCTGCCTGAATTCTACCAATGCCTCTTCTAGGTTAACCTGTATTCTCCGGGGAAAATGGCAACTTTACCATAAAGCAGTAGTTCTCTAACTTTGGCCCACATCAGTCACGGGGGTGGGGTGGGTGGGGTGGCATTTAAAACACAAATTGCTGGGCCTTCCCCCAGAGCTTGTCATTTGCAGATCTGGAGTGAGGACTGACAATTTGCATTTGTAACAAGTTTCCAGGTAATGTGGGGACCACACTCTGAGATGCACAGCTCTAAGCAGATTTTATTCACCTGTAAATTAGTGTAACAAAGTTAAAATCAGCTTGCTCCCCCAACCCCCCCCCCAACCCTTAAATAGCTAGCAGCATTCCAAATTGGGGCCTAGAAGGGAAGCATCTAATAAGGTAATAGTTACTGTGTGCTCAGCATTGCAGTTAATTCTCACAGGAAGCCTGCTGAGGTAGTAATACCTCCCTGGAGACATGAGCAAGTTGACTCAGGATAAACTGATTAGCCAAAAAATTAATAAATGGTGATGCCAGAATCTTAACCCTAGTCTTTTATATTAACTTAAAAGACTTCGTAATTTCCTCTATTACAATGGCTATGTACTAGAATCACCAAACGAAACTTTATAAAAAATGCCTGTTGGGCCCCAAATTCTCACTTAAATTAGGCAGTAGGGCCACTTTGTTTTAAGCTCTCCATGAGTTTAGTGTACAGGCAGGACTGAGAACTGCTGCCTCAGGCTGGGCCCTGAAGCCTGAAGCATTCTGAGGATGACAGGCCTGCAGAGTATTCTCCAAAGGATTATAGGCTGAAGGGCCTTGGAAGACAAAAATTCAAGAAAAGAAAAATTGAGCAAATGTTTACTAATGGCCTATTTTATACAGATGTCTGGGATTAAGACACAGATCCTTGCAGTTTGGGGTTTTACAGTGTGTCATGGATTGAATTGTGACCCCCCAAAAATACATGTATCAGTTTTGCTAGTCCATGATTCCCAGTATCGTGCGATTTCCCTATGTGTTGTAAATCCTATCTCTATGATGTTGATGAGATGGGATTAGCAGCAGTTATGTTAATGAGGCGGGACTCAGTCTACAAGATTGAATTGTGTCTTGAGCCAATCTCTTGAGATATAAAAGACAGAAGTGAGCAGACAGACAGGGGGACCTCATACCACCAAGAAAGCAGTGCTGGGAGCAGAGCGTGTCCTCTGGATGTGAGGTTCCTATACAGAGAAGCTCCTGGACCGAAGAATATTGATGATAACCACTTTCCCTCAGAGCCGACAGAGACAGAAAGCCTTCCCCTGGAGCTGGTGCCCTGAATTCAAACTTCTAGCCTACTAGACTATGAGAGAATTTAAACTTCTGCTTGTTGAGGCCATCCACTTGTGGTATTTGTTACAGCAGCACTAGATAACTAAGACACAGATGATGCAGGACTGGGCAGGGTTTCGTTCTGTTGCATGTAGGGTGGCTATGAGTCGGAACCAACCTGATGGCACCTAACAACAACAGCAATAGCGCTGTCCCGTTTTTTCTGCATATTTCCCAATATTCACAATCATTAAAAAAAAAAAAAAACTGTTGCTGTCGAGTTGATTCCAACTCATAGTGACCCTACAGGACAGAGTAGAAATGCCCCACAGGGTTTCTAAGGCTTTAATCTTTACAGAAGCAGACTGCCACGTCTTCCTCCTGCAGAGCAGCTGGTGGGTTAGAACCGCTGACCTTACAGTTAGCACCCAAGTGCTTAACCACTGAATCAATGGGGCTCCTTTTACTCTCAGTCATATGCTTACCAATGTCAATATTTAATTCCTCTTTAAAAATAAATTCAGGCTGCACTCTCTCTTACTGGTTTCTACCTGAATTCATGTGGTTGTCGTATTTGTTCAAAAGTAAAAATGTCTGAACACATTAGAAGATGAATTTATGTTACTCTTCATAAACTAATAAAGTTCTTCACAAAGTCTTCTCTTTTAATAATTTAGGTATGGAAAAAGAAGTCCTAAGGGAAATCTTATCAAGATGCTAACTCCCTGTGAATCCAAGTTATCCAGCTGGGAGCTTCTCTTTGCCTCATGCATTATTCAAATCACTGTGTCCTGTGTTATGGTTAGTGTAAAACATGAATCTATAAGGCTGTCTTCACTCATTCATTTATTCACAAATACTCAAGGATTGAGTGTCTACTCTTGGCACTGCTGGAATACAGCACTGAAAAAACAAATGAAGACCCTGGTGCTGGTTAAGTTTATTCTGCTCAGGAGATCAATAAACAAAAAAAATAATAAATATATTATGCCCGATGGTGGGAGATGATAAGTGCTATGAAAATAAATACAAAGCACAGCAGGGTTTGTATGGATTTAGAGCATGGTGGGTATGGAGAGTGGCTGCAACTGTAAATAGGGAGCGCAGAGTAGGCCTCCTTGAAAGTAATGCTGGAGAAAAGAACTGAAGGTGAGAGCAGCTCGCCAAGTGGACATCTGGAAAAGAGTATTCCAGCCACAAAGAACAGCCTGAGCCATGCAAAGCCTGAGGGGGAGCGTGCCTGACACGTGCTACATTTCAATGATCAGTGGAGATGCCTGGGAGCAGCAGACCACTGGGAGCAGTCCTATGCATATTGTTCAAAACGTTAACACAAATGTTCATGCACAGAACTTTTCAACAGAAGCGCTATCATGCCATACATTGCTCTAGAACTGCACTACTAGGGTCATCATGAGCCACACGTGGCTTGTCCAAATTGAGATGTGCTGCAAGTGTTAGACATGCACAAGATTGCAAAGACTTTATACAGAAAAAAAAAGAATGTAAAATATCTCATTAATAACATTTATACTGACTATGTGTTGAAATATTGGGTTAAATAAAAAATATTTGAAAAATTAATTTCACCTCCTTCTTTTACTTTTTTTAATGTGGCTACTAGAGAATTTAAAATTGCATATGTAATGTGAGCCACCAGTGTCAGCCACCTTTCTACTGGACAGCACTGCTCCAGAACCCACTTTTTAGTACTCAGTATGTTGTGTATGTCTTGCCACATCAATCAACACAAAGCTCTTCATTAAAAGCTCTCGAGTATTCCCTTCCAAGTATCATGATTTAATTAATTTCCTGTTAGCGGTTTTTGGCTTGTTTTCCCAATTTTCGCTTTTAAGCACTGCTATAAAGAATATTCTGTTACCCACCTACACGAACCTCCCTCTGCTCACAAACTGTGCCTTTCTTCCTGCAGTAGTAGATAAACTCTTAAGGCCAAAAGCTCTACTTGTAACAGAACCTGCCCCTCTGACCTACTCAAGCCCCTCAATTCTGCTAGCAACCACTCTCATGCATCACCCATTTCTCCTGAAATGGGGTGTTTTTATGGGCAAGGGCACATGCTCCCTCTCCTCTCTTTACCTACTGAATCAGCTCAAGCAACTCTTTGCACGACTCCCAGAACTGCTCTTATCAAAGGCAACAACAACGCCCAGGTGCTTCCCAGCTCCAACTTAAAATCCAAAGTCCTTCCAAAGCCTACAACTCCTTCCACTACCTCCCTGATCTCATTTCCTACCACTTTCTCCCAGCCCTCAGCCCTCCCCTCATCCACTCCACCCTTCATACATTCATCATAGAAGCTGAGCAGCCTCTTATATCTGGGCCTTTTCCTTGTTTCTGACTCACTGCCTCACAACTTACAGACATCAGGTCAAAAAGCACCCTAACCAGCGTTTTTTTGTTTTTGTTTTTATTTTTTTTATTTTATTTATTATACTTTAGGTGAAGGTTTACAAAGCAAGTATTTTCTCATTAAACAGTCAATACACATTGTTTTATGACATTGGTTAACAACCCCACGACATATCAACACGCTCCCTTCTTGGCCTTGGAGGACTTTTTTTTTTCTCGGAAAATATACATAGCCAAAGATACACCATTTCAAAAATTTCTACATGCACAATTCAGTGACATCAATTACGATCTTCCAGTTGTGCTGCTTTTCTCACTTTAGATTAAGGTTTACAGAACAAAATACTTTCTCATTAAACAGTTAGTACACATGTTGCCCTATGACAATGATTAACAACTGCACTACATGTCAACACTGTCCTTACTCAACCTTGGGTTCCCTATCACCAGCTTTCCTGTTCCCTTCTGCCTTCTAGTCCTTGTCCCTGGACTGCTGTGCCTCATTAGTTCCGTTTTGTTTTATGGGGCTATCCAATCCCCGGCTGAACGTGGAACCTCCAGACTGACTTCACCACTGAGCTAAAACGATGTCTGGGGCCATACTCTCAGGGTTTCCCCAGTCTCTGTCAGGCCAATAAATCTGGTGTTTTTTTGTGTTAGAATTTTGTTCTACAACTTTCTCCACCTCTGTCCAGAACCCTCTGTTGTGATCCCGGTCAGAGGAGTCACTGGTGGTAGCTAGGCACCATCTAGCTGTACTGGACTCAGTCTGGTGGAGGCCGTGGTAGCTGTGGTCCATTAGTCCTTTGGACTAATCTTTTCCTTGTATCCTGTTCTCTTCATTCTCCCTTGCTTCCGAAGGGATGAGACCAGTGGAGTATCTTAGATGGCTGCTCACAGGCTTTTAAGACCCCAGACGCTACTCACCAAGGTAGAATGTAGAAAATTATCTTTATAAACTGTGTTATGCCAATTGAGCTAGATGTTCCCCGAGACCATGGTCCCCACAGTCCTCCACCCAACAATTCAGTCCCTCAGGGAGTTTGGATGTGTCTTTGGAGCTTCCATGACCTTTCCTTCTACAAGTTGTGCTGGCTTCCCCAGTATTGAGTACTATCACACCCTTCACAAAAGTTACCACTTTTCTATTGTCTATTTAGTAATTCCCCACACCCCTCCCATCCCTCGTAACCAACAAAAATTGTTACTTTTTGCGTGTTAACTTTTTCATGAGTTTTTACAATAGAGGTCTCATACAGTATTTGTCCTTTTGTGATTGACTTATTTCACTCAGCATAATGTCCTCCAGTTTCATCCATGTTATGAGATGCTTCACAGATTAATCATTGTTCTTTATCGTTGCATAATACTCCATTGTGTGTATGTACCATAGTTTATCCATTCATCTGTTGATGGGCATCGAGGTTGCTTTCATCTTTTTGCTATTGTGAACAATGCTGTCATGAACATGGGTGTGCATATGTCTATCCCTGTGATGGCTCTTATTGCTCTAGGATATATTCCTAGGAGTGGGATTGCTGAATCGAACGGTACGTCTATTTCTAGCTTTCTGAGGAAGCGCCATATCATTTTCCAAAATAGTTGTATCATTTTACATTCCCACCAGCAGTGCATAAGAGTTCCAATCTCCCCGCAGCCCCTCCAACATTTGTTATTTCCAGTGTTTTTGATTTGTGCCAGTAATGCCGGGGTGAGATGGTATCTCACTGTGGTTTTGATTTGCATTTCTCTAATGGCTAGTGATCGCGAGCATTTCCTCATGTGTCTGTTGGTCTCTTGAATGTCTTCTTTGGTCCAGTGTCTGTTCATTTCCTTTGACCATTTTTTTAATAGGATTATTTGTCTTTTTGTTGTAGAAGTGTTGGATTTTCTTGTAGATTACAGAGATTAGCCTTTGTCTGATTTCTAATGCCCCAAAATCTTTTCCCAGTCTGTAGGTTCTCTTTTTAATCTTTTGCTGAAATCTTTTGAAGAGCATAGGTGTTTGATTTATAGAAGATTCCGGTTATCTAGCTTATCTTCTGGAGTTTGTGTGTTGATGGTTATGGTTGTATCCTGTTAATGCTGTATATTAGGGCCTCTAGCGTTGGTCTTATTTTTTCTTCTATGAACTTTATAGTTTTGGGCTTTATATTTAGGTCCTTGATCCATTCTGAATTAGTTTTTGTATACGGTGTGAAGTATGGGTCCTGTTTCATTTTTTTGCAGAAGGACATCCAGTTTTGCCAGCACCATTTGTTAAAAAGACTGTGTTTTCCCCATTTGATGGACTTTGGGCCTTTGTCGAAGATCAAGTGACCATAGGTGGATGGATTTACATCTGGGTTCCCAATTGTGTTCCATTGGTCGGTGTATCTATCGTTGCACCAGTACCAGGCTGTTTTGACTACCATAGCTGTATAGTAGGTTCTGAGGTCAGGTAGTGTGAATCCTCCTACTTTCTTCTTCTTCATCAATAGTGCTTTACTTATTTGGGGCTTCTTCTCTTTCCATATAAAGTTAATGATTAGTTTTTCTATCTCTTTAAAGAATGTTGTTGGTATTTGGATGGGGATTGCACTGTATTTGTAAATTGCTTTGGGTAGAACTGTGATTTTCACAATATTGAGTCTACCTATTCAAGAGCATGTTATGTTTTCCCATTTATGTAGATCCCTTTGGGTTTCTTGCAGAAGTGTTTTGTAGTTTTCTTTGTATAGGTCTTTTACATCCCTGGTTATATTTATTCCTAAGTATTTTATTTTTTAGGGGCTATCATAAATGGTATTGTTTTCCTGATTTCCTTTTCATCGTTCTCTTTATTGGTGTATAGGAATCCAACTGATTTTTGTATGTTTATCTTGTATGCTGCTACTTTGCTGAATCTTTCTAATAGTTCCAATAGGTTTCTCTGGAGTCTTTAGGGTTTTCTATATATAGTATCATATCATCCACCAACAGTGACAGTTTAACTTCTTCATTACCAATTTGGATGCACT
>NW_004444212.1:1377275-1395523 GCF_000243295.1 Trichechus manatus latirostris
CCCATTGCCTTCTTGCCTGCTTGGTTTCTGCCGAATAATCTGAGCTTAGTCTTATTGTTTCTCCTCTCTATGTGACGTCTTGTTTTTCACAAGCTGCTCTCAGGATTCTTTGTCTTTGGTTTTGGCAAGTGTGATTATGATATGACTTGGTGATTTTCTTTTGGGGTCTATCCTATATGGGGTTCGTTGAGCTTTTTGGATGGCCAGCTTTTCATCTTTCATGATATTTGGGAAGTTTTCTGTCAGCAGTTCTTCAATGATCTTTTCTGTGTTTCCTGTTTTCTCCCACTGTTCTGGAACTCCTATCACTCGAAATTTTTGCTTTTGATTGTATCCCACATAATTCTCAGGATTTCTTCATTTTTCTTCCTTCTTTTTTCTGAGTTTTCCTCAAACAGATTTGTATCCAAGTGTTTATCTTTAATTGCCCTGATCCTGTCTTCCACCATTTCAAATCTGCTCCTCAGCCCTTCTATGACACTGTCCATTTCTGAAATCTTGTTTATCTTTTGGATTTCTAATTGTTGTTTTTGCATGATTTCTAGTTGTGAATTTATTTTGTCATTTTGTTCCTGCATTATTTTCCTGAATTCTTGCATTTTTTGTCTGTATTTTCCATGAATTTGTCTGCCTTTTCCATGAATTTATCTATTTTTTCCTCATTTTTGTCTGCTTTTTGCTTCAACTCTTGGAGAATTCTGAGTATTAGAGATTTGAATTCCCTATGAGGTAGTTCTACTGCCTTTTATTCTACTGGAAAATCATATGGTGTTTCATTTTGGACGCCTACTGAAACCATCCTGTCCTGTTTTTATAAATATTTTGATATTGTCTGCTGTCTTCGGGGCATTCAGCAGTTATTTTTCTCGTTTACTGATTGTAGATTTATTTGTTTTGTCCCCCTTTTTTTTTATTTGGCTATGAACAGGTGGGCTGTGTGTTCTTTGTTGTTTGCTCATCTGTGGGCACAATACTTTTGACTGCCTTCTCCAATTTCCAGGGTCAGTTGCTCAGATATGGTACAGCAGGGCAGGTCTAGCTGAAGAGGAATTGCTGGGATGGGTTGCTTGTGGCACTTACTACGGCCACCAGGGTGGGCTGGTAATCAGTGCAGGGCAGGTGCCGGTAGGCCGTGCCTGTGCTGCTTGGTGGTGTGATGTTAAGTGCACAGTGCAGCTAGGCAGGATCGAGTGGGGATATTGCGATGTGTTGAGCTAAGATGGGTATGGGAGAGAGGAGAGAGAGGATAGATGAACAGGAGCCAAAAACATACAAACAAACAAAAAACAGTGCTAGGGGAGCTTACCATGGGAGTGGAGAGATGAGAGACTATGAAATGGAGAAAAACAAAAAGGAGAAAAACAAAAAAATGAATAAATAAAAACAGAAAAAAAAAAAGAAAAGAAAAGCTACCAGGGATCCCACTGGTGCGGCTACGAGGTCTGAGGAAGTTGCTCCCAGGCGTTGAAGTACAGCCTGGCTAGAAGGCGCAGAGGTGTCACACAGCACCAGGTATTCAGGGGACAGGAAAAGAAGGTATAGAGAGACAAGAAACTGAGTGATGAAGAAATACAAAAAGGAAATAAGAGGGAAAAGAAAACAAAGTATAAAAAAAAAAAGAACAAGAAAAACCCCCCAAAAAACAGAAAGAAAAAAAAAAAACAAAAAAGAGATGCTCTCAGGGATCCCTCTGTGTGTCTGCGCAAACTGAGGCTGTAGGTCCCAAGCCACGCAGTACTGCCCCGCTAGAATGGGCTCCCAATTCAAGAAAAGAAAAAGAAAACAAACAATTTAAAACAAACAAACAATAAAAGCCCCAGGATCCCACCAGCGTGACAGCACGGACCGGGAAACAATTTCACAATCGAGCGGAGTTTCACAGCCCTTCAGGAAGAAGCAAAGATGGTGCACAGAGCCAGGTATTCGAGAGAAAGGAGAGGGAGGCAGTGAGAGGTAAGGAAGAAATCAAAAGAAGCTGAAAAAAGCAACAGCAGCAGCCAGCAAATGGCACTCAGGGAGTCGGCCAGTGCAGGCGGGTGGAATCCAAGCACCCAGTGCTTCCAGGCCAAGAGCCTGTCGCTGCAGGAAGCAGAGGAGGCTGAGTGGGGGTGAGGAAGGGTGAGGGGCGGGAAAGCATATATCTCTGGTTACCAGTTGTTCTGTCTCCTGCTGGAAGCTCTGTGAAGCTGCTTTCTCGTACCCCCCGTTCGCTGATCTCTAATAGGAATCCAAGATGGCAGATCCATGGTGCGTTAGCTGATAGGGGACCTGTGTGTGTATCTCTCCTCGCTCTCTCTTCTCTGTCAGTTTCTTATTCCATTTGGTGCTTGGCTGAGTTCTTTATCTCTTCATTTGTTGCTTAGGGTTTCAGGATTGCTGTTTTTTCTGTTTTTCTTAGTTTTTCGGATCTTTGCTGTGGAGGGACGGCGTGGTGCTTCTGCCTAGAGCGCCATGTTGCTCGCAAGTCCCCTGCAGTTTCTTGACCACCCTATATAAAACAGAAACTCTTTCCATGGACTGCTGTTCTTCTTAGCACTTAGCCTCTGACATATTACATAGGTTTATCTGTCCCTTTCTCCGCTCACCCTCACCAAATCACAATATTGTAAGCTCCATGAGAGAAGGGACTTTGTTACTCTGCCTAAAGCATTACTTGACACATAACAGGTGATCTGTTAATTTGTAGAATGATTAAATTTACAAAGGAAACAATTTCTAATATTAGAGCACAGCTGACAAATGAAGAAGGAATGACAGGATGAGGTTAACATAAATCATCCTTTTAATCCTTTCCTTCTCAAAAGAATCTTCTGATCAGATCATTAATACCTCTTCTAGATAAAAGGGATCCTGTATTAATTAACCTGTTCAGTCAAAATCGTGGTCAATTTCAGAAACCATTCATACGAAATGACTGAGATGGTCTGTTCTGAAGATGCCTTACGGAAGCAGAACAGCCTGGGTTTTCAAACTGCTCCATTAAATTTATGATTCAAAGTTTGGTATGAGGTCCAGAGGAACCAGCAGCATGACCATCAGCCTGGGTTTTCAGCCACTCTATTAAACCTATGACTCAAAGTTTGGTATGAGGTCCAGGGAACCAGCAGCACAACCATCCTCCAAGCATGTTAAGCAGAAAAGCAGAATCTCAGGCCCCACCCTTGCTGCTGTTAGTTGCCGTTCAGGTAGTCCCTGACTCATGGCAAACCCATGAACCCACACACAACGGAACCAAATGCTGCCTGGTCCTACTCCATCCCCTTGATCTGATGTGAATAAGACCATGGTGATCCACAGGGTTTTCACTGGCTGATTTTTGGAAGTAGAATGCCAGGTCTTTCTTCCTAGTCCACCTTGAGTCTAGAAGCTCCACTGAAACCTGTTCCACATCACAGCAACACATAAGCCTCCACTGACACATGGGTGTTGGCTGTGCAGGCCCTACCCTAGACTCTGCAAAATCAGAATCTACATTTTAACAAGATCCTTCAGGTGATTCATACATAAAGACATAGAAGCAGTAGCTAATGAGCCTGTCAAGGATAGGCTGCAGGAGGGACCTAGAGCAGCCCTGATCTTCTCTCTTTTACACATTCTACTTTGGCATGAGGACTTTCATTGAAGAAAAGGGGGAGAGGGAGAGGATAAGAGGAGACGAGATAGAGAAAGAGAAGATGGATACTGACTAGTTCCAATTACTTCATTTTGCCAGTGAAAAAACTGAGACCCTGTCACACAACTAGTAGATAACAGAACCAGGAACCAAGACCTAAATAAGTCTTTTAATTCTCAGTATGCTGCTCTTGCCATATGCTACACGCCTTCTTATATCCTGACAGGTACAATTACCATAATTCTGAACAAACTAAGTATATGCTGGTAAAGAAGCACCAAATAAAGGAGTAGTGAGAGGAAATTAGAGCCACTTGGAAGATATTTTTTAATAAACAAAAATATAAAACCATACAAAGCTTACTGAAAAAGTAACTCAATTGCTTTCCTTAACTTAGTCTTCTGATCTTTATGCAAATACACATTTTTAACATAATTATAATCATACCAAACAAAAACCAAAGCAGTTGCCGTCGAATCAATTCCCACTTACAATCATAGTAGAGGTACAATTTTGCATTCTGATTTTTGCCCTTAACAAGCTTTTACCTTATGTTCATATTTATGATTTTAAATGCTGTCTTGTAACCCATCAGATTAATAGTTTACTTAAAATAGCCATAATTCTCCCTGAGTAAGTAAAGGTTTGAGTTCTCTATCAAAACCTTTTGGTTTTCAATCATCAATGGGAAACACATGCATTTTTTTATTAAAGATGGCTTACATCCCAAGAATTGGAGGTCAGAGGATGACAAGTCTGATGCAGGATCCAAAGAGAGCAAGCTTTGCCAGAACATCCATATATACTGGATGCAGGTCTCACCCCAAAGGAAATTCGCCTTTCACCTGATTGGCTGCTCATATCACAAAATGGAGGATGATTACATAATACCTGCCAAACCACTGAGAATCATGGCCTAGCCAAGTTGACACATAACCTTAACCATCACATTCCGTTTGCATCTTACTGGGCTCTTATGCAAGCAAAGCATCAGGGAAATAAAGGAAGTCAAAGCAAGACACTAACTTGTGTTCCACAAATATCTGTTGAATGGAAGAATCAACTGAGCACGTGGGTTAAGTCTACCAGCAACTCACATTTCTGATTACTGTATTTAAAGTTCTAATCTTGAGGCATTAATCGTTCACAAATATTGCGGTGAGGATAGAGCACTTTTGATGAGTGAAGGTTTACTTGACTTAAATGACTTAATTAAAAAAGAAGACAGTTAGAACTTCTAGTCCCCTGCCATTTTGTGAAAGAAAGTGGCCCATACTTCTTTAATTCAGATTCCAAACAGAAGAAATTCAGCAAATATTTCCATGTCTACCACTGCACTGGCTGCCAGAAATGCAACAGTGTATAAGACACATATGGTCCCTGGTGCCTACACATTCTTACTGCAGCTATTGAGCATAAATTTGGAGTCAGATAGCCCAACTCCACCACTTAGAGGATCTGTGAACTCAGAGAAGTCAGTCAGTCTCAAGGCTTCAATTTCTCATGTGTAAAATGAGGATAAATTTATATGCTTGAAACACTCAGTGCCTGACACAGTTAAAAACCAAAAAACCAAACCCACTGCCAACGTGTCTATTCCGACTCATAGCGACGCAAAATGGAGACAAAAATGCGTATCTTGGAGTGATGTAATTAGATCTGGAGATAAGAATTTTAAAGTTCCTAATACATTAAAATTACGCCCAGTAAACAGTAGCCATAGTCATCTCCACCACTTGTCAGTTGTCTATCGTCGTGGCTTACAATTTATGATGCTGTAAGATATGCCCTCAATATTTTAACTACCATCAGGGTCAGCATGGTGGACAGGTTTCAGCAGAGCTTCCAGACTAGGAAGAAAGGTCTGGCAATCTACTTCTGAAAATTAGCCAGTGAAAACCCTATGGATCACAACAGAATATTGTCCAATATAGTACTGGGAGACAAGCCCTGTAGGTTGGAAGGCACTCAAAATACACAGTGACCACAACAGTGGACTCGAGCATGTCTATGCTTGCGAAGATGGTGCAGGCTGGGGCACAGTTCTGTTCTGTTGTACACAGGGTCACCATAAGTCAGAGCCAAATGGATGGCAACTAACAAAAACACAGTCATCTCAACATCGAATTTTATCATAATTTCACATTTGATTAGAAAATTACCCTAAAATGAAGGTCTGAATGTGTTCGCCTTGATCATTAGCTCCCAACAGAAGTCTTCTATCTCAAGGAAAATTAAGTACTGTTATAATTTCGAATTAAGATTAAATGGTTAAAAAAAAAAAAGGGATAAAATAGATAACATTTCTAGGAATAACCTACTCTAAAAAAAACAAACAAACCCATTGCTGTCAAGTCAATTCCCAATTGCGATTCACAGTGATCCTACAGGACAGAGTAGAATTGTCCCATCGGGTTTCCAAGGATCAGCTAGTGGATTGAAACTGCGAACCTTTTGGTTAGCAGTCAAGCTCTCAACCACTATGCCACCAGGGCTCAGACCTACTCTAAAGGTCAGTAAATAGTAAATCTGTTGCTGGTGAGACCAGACTCTGAACACATCTCAAGGGGACCTTCTCAGAAAGAAATGTATCCAAATACTCAAACAGATCCAAGATAATATCACAAGAGGAGATATCTGTTTTCAAGAAGTTTAAGGAAAAATTGAGTCAACGACCTTATCACTGCCTGAGGAAAGAGTGCCCAGGCAACTGGCCATGAGTAGCTTTCCCAGGGACAGCCCAGATGAGACAACTGAGAATCAGCCCATCATATCTGATGCTACTTGAGAAGTGGTACTGACTTAGTGGACTTTATTATTCATAACTAGTAGCAGAACCAGGATACGAAGTAGGGAAAATGGTAATCCCATCCATTGCACCATTATCTCACGTGCTTGTACATGAACTACCAAGTATTTTGGCAAACTTGTGGACAAGGATTTCAAAAGACTGACCAATATTTTGGCACCTTAATTCTAAAATAAACTTGAAACCCTGTTCTTGAAGTCCTGGTGCTGGAAAAGCTCAATTCCTCTTTCTGTGCAACACTTCATTCTCTTTCACCACCCATATAAGATTCATTTGAGAAGCTTCCAAGTTTGCCCTGGCATGACGTCTGTGGACTCATGCTTTTGAAGCCGTCTGATAGAGAAGCCACTCTACAGTCTCACCCCAGACCTCACCTCAATCCCACTAAACCTACAAATCTTAAGCTGTTTATTTAAATAACTTGGGCGATCAATTATCCTATTTTCCCAATTCTGGCCTTTGTTTTATCACAATATTTTCTTTCTCCTAGAAACCAGCCATCGAGTAATGTTTATATGGAGGATTACTTTACTAGAACTAACTCAGACCAACACTGCTTCACCGGAATCGAGGAGGGCTGGCCCGATTTGGGTGAGAAAGTTACTGGAGCCAGGATTGTAGCTATGTAATAGAACAAAGGTCTTGCCCGGCCCATGCAGCATCCTGGCCACAGGCGCTCTCCTCCGAGGATGCTGAGAGGCCTTGGAAGCAAGTCACTACTGCGTCATTTGCCTCCACCCACAGTGCCAAGACGAGGCCGGAGGGGACCCACTATCACCGCTGAGTGGCCGGAGAGGCTCAGGGCGCGGAGGCGGCACCGCGACGGGCTGGGCATCACGTAGGCATTGCGCGGCCTGGAGGGAGGAGCCGGCGCCTCGCAGCGCCACAACCTGTCGCCGCGCAATGCGCGTCTCCGGCGGTCTGCACATGCTCAAGGGCAAAAAGGTCACGGGCAACGGAGGGGAGAAGGCAAAGGCATCGAGGTGAGGCGGAAAAGGGAAAGGCTCAGTGCATCTCTTGAACGTCCCTCCACTGTGTGTGGCCTCGAAAAATGTGACAATATGACCTTCAGAGCCTTTTCAACTCATCTGGGATTAGGGGCAGAGGAGTGGAGGGTGGGAGGGAACCACTCAGGGAATCCAGCCTCCAGCCTGAGCAGTCTTTAAGGCATGAAGTAACTGCAAGAGAAGTTATTTGCCTGGGAGGCGCTAATCTACTTCTGTTTGTTGGCTCTGCCACTAACGAATGACTTACAGTCAGGGAATCACTCTCTCTGGAAACTCTAGCGCTCTCATGTGCCAAAAGGCTTAGGGCCCGAGTGTTTATCCTGGTCCCACAGCAGGATTATAAACCGCTGGCGCAGTCGTGCCAGCCCTCCTTTTAAAATACTAAATATTTAGTCGCCCTCTGCTAAGCGTCCCCGGCTCCCCGAAGCCACCTCCAGGCTGTGTGTGTGTGCCGGTTTGGCACGGCTGGAGTCCACACCCCGAGCGCTGGTGACGTGCCGCGACTCCTCCAGCTTCCTGCCGCCGCGGCTGGGACAACCTTCCCAGAGGGGAGGCTGGGAGACAGAGGGCCTGGTGATCCATTTTAATTTTCGGTTTTGTCACGAGCCGACAGGGGACAGGACTTAAGAGTGGAGAAAACCCTTTTAAAAAATCTCCCACTTTAAATGAGAAGTGGTGGCAGGCCGAAAGGGGCACCACCCAGGCGGGGACCTTCGCTCGCGCCGCGGCCCTGCAATGCAGCAAAGCAGCCCCCTCCCCGGCCCGCGCCGCCAAGGAAGCAATCCACTGGAGGAGCCGCAGGACATCTAACCATTTTTTCCTTCCTATTTCATTTTCAAAGGCTAGGAGGTGGGGAGGGCGGAAGGGTACAAAGACCTAGCTGATGGAAGTTGCGGCATCAGAAGCCGCAGTGGCCGCCAAAGAGCTGTATCTAAGTTTCGGTGGGCACGCCTGGCTGTTATTCTACGATTCAGACGTAGAATGACTTCCGACGGCGAGCCAGTCGGCAATCGCGATTTAGAAATTAAACGCAGAGGTGGAAAATTGACTCTTCCTGAAAATAGGACCTCATCATCGTATCTTCCCCTACCCCCACCTCCAGTGACCCCAGAAGCGCCCTGCCCGCTCTCGCCCGCCCAACAGGTATCACTGCCATTTCTGGGCGCTGGAAGCTTCTTCCCAGGAGCTCCCCCATCCCATCCCCACCCCCCACCTCGTCGCTTGGGCTCCAGGCCACCCCTCCCAGGGCCTCGGCCCGCCGGCCACATCCCCTGGGGTGCGCTGGCCGCAGCCTCCGGCCCCGCTCTCCTTCGTGCCGCATCCTGCTGTGCTAGGAGCTGGGGAGACGTCTATTCACCTTGGGCATCCCCGCCGCTGGTCAGGACTCCAATGGCTATTCCGGCCCCGGAGAGGTGTTCCAGGTACTTCCTGAGGAAGCCCCTGGGTGTAGAGGGGGCGTCCATGGTGAGTATGGGCCCGAGAGAGCCCGACTAGGTTACAGCTACGCGCTGAGGTCCCAGCTCCGGCTTCCCGCCGCTGCCTTGCAAGCCGCCTTCAGAGCCTTGCGGCCGCCCGCCTCCTACCGGCTCGGCTCCAAGCGCCAATGGGCGGAGGCGCGGGCGAATGAGCGCCGGCGCGGGGCGGCTCCGGCCAATCCTGCCCCCCAGGAGGCGGGTTGAGAGCGCGGGCGCGCCGCCGTCCGACCCAGGGGACCGTGGCTGGGGGCGTGCGAGCGGCCGGCAGAGGGGCGTTGCCGGGACCCCACCCCAGCCTGAAAGCTCCTCGCGAGCTCGCGACGGTTCCCGGCGGTTGGGGGAAAACCGACCGGCAGCAGAGGCGTGCCCCCCGTTTCATGCAGGGTTCCTAGCAGGGCGGCGGGCGTTCCGGAACCGTGGGTCTCGCGAGCATCTTCCTCCGGGCTTCCCCGAGTTTCACCTCCCGACCTGAGGTCCACGAAGAAGAAGTGTGAGCGGATCCCCAAGCTGGTGGCAAAATTCGGGCGTTGCTGGCCACAGCAGTACTGACGCTTTCATTTTCCCCTGTCGCCACATGGGCTCTGGCGCATCATTGGCTGTCACAGCCCCGCACTTGTTGAAGGGGAGGAAATTGAACGTAGGATGGCATGGAGCGCGATCCTTAGAGACACCTCGCGCGCAGGCCTCGTCTAGATGCTGAGAATCGCAGGGGGTGCGAGGGTGGGGGTGGGGAGTGGTAGGAAAGGCTCAACAGGTAACATGAGATACGACAGTATTTTTTAGGGAATACGTCTGTTTACCAAACCCCACAGATAACTTCTGATGAGTGCAGAATTTGGGAGCAATCCCTCTAATGGTTTAAGCCTGAGCAGGGTGAGTAATGAATAGAAAACACTGAGAGGTTTTGAAGATGGCACAGACGGTGGCCTTTCCTTTCCTGAGCTCTGGAGAACAGGAGCCGGGCACTAACAATTCTGCCCGCAGAACACTGCACAGCCCATTTACAGGATCTGTGCAGTTAAAATAGAAGCTCTAAACATTCGTTCGTTTCTAGAGCAACTCATGCTTTAAAAATTGGTGCGCAGTGAAATTTTCTTATCCAAATGGCCTTTACCTTCTAAAAAACTTATATTTTATAATTTAAAACTTGCGGATTGATTGTTTTAGAAAATAATAGACAAGCTAACAGTCCAAACGTGGCAATGGGTTATATATTGTTGCCTTTGTTAGGTTTTGTCAGGTTCTGCGTCACAGAATGGAAACACTGCCTGGGCCTGCACTATCCCTACAATCGTTGCTATGCTTGAGCCCATCCTTGTAGCCACTGTGTCAGTCCATCTCGTGGAAGGCCTTCCTCTTTTTCCATGACCCTCAACTTTACCAAGCACTAAATACATTATAGTAAAAAATACAATGCAATAATATTCAATAGCTGTTAAGATTATGAAGATAACATCTATTGACGTGGAAACATGTTCAGGATATAGTAATAAATAAAAATGCAGGCCTTGGCCCGGTGTGGAGTCGCCAGGTGGTGAAAAGGATGAAGCCCTCCACTACTGTCTGAAAGGTTGGTGGTTCTAACTCACCCAGAGATGTCTCAGAAGAAAGGCCTGGTGATCTACTTGCAAAAAATCACAAGACAGCAGTTCTTACTCTGCTGCAACACATGGGGTCACCATGAGTCAGAATTGACTCTACTGCAGCTGTTTTTTTTTTTTTTTTTCTTGACAGTGTGTGTATATGAATATAGGTGTTTCTATTTCTTTTATTTTGCTCATTATCTCATTATGTACATACTCTTTTTCCTCCTAATAAATAAGTGTTGGTTTTGGAATTAAAGTATTATAATTAATTTTTAAAAGACAATAAAATTTCAGTTGTCAGGCCCCCAAGATTATATTTTGCAGAAGCTTAAGTCTATGTATGAAGAGTTGTATATTTAATTCAACTGAGGAGCTCTGATCCATCTGCTCAGTTTATTGGGGTATTAATATAGTATAGCTAATATAGAAAGGGAGTCTGTGGATGGTGCAGATGGTTACCATGCTTGGCCATTAACCAAAAGATTGGAAGTTCAAGTCCACCCAGTGGCACCTCAGAAGAAAGCCCTGGAAATCTACTTCCAAAAAATCAGTCATTGAAAATCCTATGGCGCACAGTTCTACTTTGGTACACATAGGGCCACCATGAATCCGAGTCGACTCCACAGCAACCAATTTTTGATGTAGAAAGACATAGCCATCTCTCTCTCTCGTGTTTTTTTTTTTTTTCTTTGCAATACATGCATGTTAATAGTTATTCAATTTTTTTTTTTTTAAGTTTGGTCTTAGAAAGAATCCTCTAATTCAAGAGGGAAAAATTACACACCATATTTACTGTATAGCCTGTGTCCAGGAGAATATGACATGTGTATTAGTTTTCTGTTGATGCGTTAACACATTACTCCAAAACATAGTGGTTTATACCAGCACATTTATTATATCACCGATTCTTTAGGTAAGAAATCCAGTCATGGTTTAGCTGGGCCCTGTGCTTCATGGTCTCTCACAAGGCTGCAACAAAGTGGAGGTCCAGAGTCTGCAGTTTCATCTGAAGGCTAGACTGTGGGAGGGTCTGCCTCCAAACTCCCTCATGTGGTCATTGGCAGCATTCAGTTTCTTGGCGGCCGTTGAACTGAGGGCTTCAGTTCTTTCCTGGTTTTTGGTTGGAAGTTGCCCTCAACCTTTCCAGGTGACCTTCTCCTTCAGAACAATCACAGGATAAGAGCCAGGGGGAGAAAGAATGCCAGTAGACAGAACTCATGATCTTTTGTAACTTACTTTGAGTAGAGACATTCCATCTCTTTTGTCTGACTATTTGTTAGAAGCTGGCCACTAGGTTCAGCACTCAGTCAAGGGTAGAGGTTGTTGTTAGCTGCTGTCCAGTCAGCCCCTGACTCATGGCAACCCCATGCACAAGAGGATTGGAACTTTGTAATTCATAGAGCTATTATTGGCTGATTTTTTGGAAGTAGATCTCCAGGCTCGCCTAGTTCAAGGTGAAATAGAAACATAGACATGGTGGACTACCTTCATGCTTCACTTCTGCAGTGAATATGGAAGCTAGTGACACGTCCTGAAATAGCTCTGCTCCAGCCCTTATCCCCCTAATCCGGAAAAGGATAGAGGAGTAGATGCAGCCAGGAGAAAGGCTGACGTGACTGCTGGGACTTTCCTTTATGCCTGGGGCACATTAAAGAATTCCTGGGGAACAAACTCGTCTTGGCTGCCTGAGTGAGAGTGAGATCTCACTGAACTGAAGCTTCTTTCCATCCTCACAGTCATCTCTGCATGAATGTCTGGTGGTGTTATTGTTAGGTACTGTGGAGTTGATTCCGACTCATAACAACCCTATACCAAAACCTAAAACCAAATCCACATCCATCAGTTGATTCTGACTCATAGTGACCCTATAAGGTTTCCAAGGCTGTAAATCTCTACGGAAGCAGACTGCCACATCTTTCTCCCTCGGAGTCGCAGTCAGTCGCTTTAACCACTGCGCCACCAGGGCTCCTTATAGCAACCGTATAGGAATCTTAAAATTACAGTGACCAAAATTGAGCTCAGATCTCCTTCAACCCACAACACACACACTCCTTTCCCCTTCAGTCTTCCTCATTTCCATTTGTGGTGACTCCATCCTTCTAGCTACTCAGGCCAAAACCATGGAGTCATTCTTGATTCCCGACACCTAAAGCCATCAGGAAATCTTATTGGCACTAGCTTTGGGAGCACTTTCATCACATCTATTAAACCATGCTAATCCAAGCCACCAGCTCTCTGACCTGGAGAGAGCCAATGGCTTCCTAACTGGTTTCCCTGCTTCTGCGCCCATGCTTCCACCCCACCCCATTTGCATTCTCAACCCAGAAGCCAGAGTGATGCCATTAAACTGTAATTCAGACCTGCCTCTCTGTTCAAAATCCCCCAGTGACTCCACATTTCAATCTGCATAAAAGCACCATCACTACAAGGGTTTATAATACCCCACACAACCTGGTCTCCAGGAACCCATCAGACTGTCTCTTATTGCTCCCAGCTTTCACTTCTCTAATTCCACTGGCCTCCTTGCCCTTCCTTGAATATTTGGGCAAACTACTTCCCTAGGGCCTCCGCACTTGCTGCTTCCTCTGCCCCAAACCCTTATCTCTTTGATATTCACATGTTCCCCCCATCTCCTCCAGGTCTTTAACCAAAGATCAAAGATCATAGTGGGGAACCCATTTTAAAAATTGTAACATCTACACATATTTTATCTCCATTCCTTGCTGTCTTAGTCACCTAGTGCTGCTGTAATAGAAATACCACAAGTGGATGGCTTTAACAAAGAGAAGTTTATTCACTCAGTCCAGTAGGCTACAAGTCCAAATTCAGGGCATCAGCTCCAAGGGAACGCTTTGTCTTCTCTGTCGGCTCTGGAGGAAGGTCTGTGTCATCAATCTTCCCTTGGTCTGGGAGCTCCTCTGTGCAGGAACCTCAGGTCCAAAGGACACGCTCTGCTCCCGGCACTGCTTTCTCGGTGGTATGAGGTTACCACGTCTCTCTGCTCGCTTCTCTCTCTTATATCTCGAAAGAGATTGGCTTAAGACACTACCTAATCTTGTAGTATAACTGCCGATAATTCATCTTATTACATCATAATGATAGAGTTTACAACACATAAAGAAATCACATCAGATTACAAAATGGTACACAGTCATACAATACTGGGAATCATGACCTAGCCAAGTTGACAGATATTTTGGGGGGACACAATTCAATCCATGACACTTGCCTCTTCTCCAAAGAATTTATTACCACGTCACATATAATAAAGCATTTAACTTAGTTTCTTTTAATTGAAGTTTTTCCCCACTGAACTCTTAAGTTCAATGAATACAGGGATTTTTGTCTATTTATTCCCTGCTGTGTCTGCCCAGAACAGTGCCTAGCCCATATTAAGCACTCAGTGAAAATTTC
The DNA here is from genome assembly GCF_000243295.1 of Trichechus manatus latirostris. Classification (NCBI taxonomy): domain Eukaryota; kingdom Metazoa; phylum Chordata; class Mammalia; order Sirenia; family Trichechidae; genus Trichechus; species Trichechus manatus. Next base: position 1,391,180 of record NW_004444212.1, read on the forward strand.
TTAAGCACCTGCATGAATGCATGGATGTATTAAGGAAAGAGGGAAATGGAAGCTTCTTTTTAACTGCTGTGGTAGGTCACCACTGAGGAAAGAGCCGGTCGGGAGTAGCTGGTTATCCTCACTCGACACCTGCCCCTCCACTCCTGCCCGTTGCCACACGTCCTAGAAGAATTCTATCTCACTAGGAGCAGACTCTTAGGAACTATTAGGAACAGCATTTTTTTTCCAATCCTTAATATATTAACGGTAATTTCTTACTTTCCTTTTAAACTCCCATTGTTTTTCAGTCTTAGAATCCTCCACTCCTCTCCTCACACCTCTCTTATTTCCTATTTGAGCATCCTTTCTGTCAAAAAAAAAAAAAAAAAAAGATTTACAAGACTGTACAGAAGTGAGAAAGGCATGATCAGGTGGGGCTCTCAAAGCCACTCCATGCTCCTCACTCCCCTGCTGCCATCCTCGTGGCCCCAGACACTGCCAGATTGGATTTACCCTGGACAACATGGCCCAAATGTCTTAAAAATGATGACGTGTCAAATTTGGATAAAAACTTAATGATTTTAAGAAGCTGTGGGTGCTAAGGAGAAATTCCTTAGCTGATAACACTGTCTTTCAGAAGCTCTGATGGTGCAGTGGTTAAGCGCTTGGCCGCTAACCAAAAGGTCGGCAGTTCAAACCCACCAGCTGCTCTGTGGGAGAAAGATGCAGCAGTCAGCTTCTGTAAAGATTGCAGCCTTGGAAACCCTATGGGGCAGTTCTACTCTGTCCTAAAGGGTCACTATGAGTCGGCAGTGGGTAACATTATCTTCACCACCTGTGAATACAGACTTCCATATGTGAACCAAAGACTCAACTCTATTCCTCTGTCTTGGTGATTTCCTCTGCTTCTAGCCATTGAAATACCTTTGAGTTAATATGCAGTTGTAGCTAAATAACTATCCTTCACTCTCCTCATGCCTTCTTCCACACTCCTCCCTGTGCTTCTATCTCCTTCTTCCTTATATTTTAGAAAGTCCAAGAAGAAACGAAACAGTTTGCTAGACTATGGCCTACTGCTTTCAATTCACACTTCTTTATGCCATTTTTCTTCCAGGTTTCTTGTCCTTTTAAAAATAATTTTGCTTTGTATATAGCAGCATAGTTGCAAATAATGCTTTTTATACATACAATAGTTGAATGCTGAGGGATTCAAGGGCAAACGAGTTGAAATATCTGAACAAGAGCTATAAACAATTGTGATTTTTCAATCTGCCTCTATAACACACAGAGCTACATACATGTTAATGGAATATGCCAACCTCTAGAAGGAATTTCTTTTGCCTGTCAGTTTGTTGTACTGTGGTGGCTTGCATGTGGCTATGATGCTGGAAGCTATTGTATTTCAAATACCAACAGGGTCACACATGGTGGACAAGTTTCAGCAGAGCTTCCAGATTAAGACGGACTAGAAAGAAAGGCCTAGCAATCTACTTCCAAAAATTAGCCAACAGGAACCCTATGGATCACAGAAAGATATTGTCTGATATAGTGCTGGAAGATGAGCCTTCTAGGTTGGAAGGCACTCAAAATACACAGTGGCAACAGCAATGAACTTGAGCATACCAATGACCTTAAAGACAGCGCAGGAGGGAGCAAGGTTTTGTTATGATGAACATAGTGTCACCATGAGGCTGAGCCAACTTGACAGCAACTGACATCAACAACCACAGGAGGAACTTGCAGTGTTGTTGGGTGATATAGTTTCTGAGATTTTGATATAAGCCACACATCTCTTCCTTTACCAAAAAGTAGTGTATATGCACATCACCACCACATATTGTATGCTGTTTTAGAGAATTTATGAGCCTACTCATGTCAGTTTGACAAACCCTACTAAGTTCATCTGCATGAGGAGGAAGAAGGTAGGTCAGGGTACAGCCAAAGACAAGGCTAGAGGGCAGGGTTTATAGTGATACACCAGAGAGACAGGAATCTCTGAATTCTCTGGAAACGGACTTTCTCTCTACCTTTGGAATGTCCCCCTTATCTTAGAAGGCCAAGCCTAGAGCAAGGTGAGATCTTTGAGCCCAGGCCAAATTGTCTTTTTGACCCAGAGAATAAGAGTCCCATTCAAGAGGAGAAAAAATTGGGAGTCTTGGTTCTGAATCTGTGGGTGAAACACTTGCTTTTACTCTTTTGCTTTCAGATTTATTTCTCCTTGTTTGCCTGCAGTGTTCTGCTTGCAAACCACTATTTTCAAAGCTGTACTTGTTTCTATCACTAAAAAGGTGGTAGTTTGAATACTCTTTAAGGGAAGGCTACTCTTCTATTAAAAAAAAAAAAGTTACCAGAATGGGCCATTTATTGGCATGCTATATTTTCTCATAAGGTACTACTACAATAGACCAAGTGTTTATAATTTTTTGTCACTTAAGATAACATCCCCTTCTGTTTCAGAATTCACTCTCCCTTTGCTGATCTGCTCCTCCCTCATTGGGACTGCTGGTCACAGAGATCCACTCTTCCCTAGCACTTCACCCAGGTCAGGTCAACTCTAGGATTTACTTCTTTCCTCTGTCAAAATCCATGGCTGGACATAGGATGAAGGCAGGTTAATCAGCCTCCTGCTTCTCTGAGCCTTTTCTTCCAGAGCTGATAGGAAGGACGGATTCTGGGGTCATGTGCCCATCAAGTGGTGAGATGGTTAATGTTTATGCATCAGCTTGGCTAGCCTATGGTGCCCAGTGTTTTGGTCAAACACTAGTCTAGTTACTCTTGGGAAGTAGTTACATGTGGCTCAATCAGTTGGCCCTAAGTAAAGCACATTAATTTCTGTAATGTTGGTGGACCTCAACCAATCAGTTAAGGCCTTAAGAGCAAAAAGGGAGTTTCCCTAGGGTGTGTTCTGTCTCCAGACTCTTCCAGTTACATGAATTACGGATTTTGAATTTGCCAACTCCCCATGATCCAATTCCTTAAAATCGTTAAATCTCTCTCTCTCACTCACTCTCTCTCTATATATGTATATATTTACATATACATATATGTATTTATGTTCTCTAGCAAATTGTATGGTTATTTGTATGGTCTCTCTACGTACAGTAAAACCTGTGAAAGCCAGAACCCGTGTAAGGTGGAAATCAGTCAGAGAAGGAAAACTCAAATATTTTCCACTAAAACAGTGATAGAAAAGTGGTAAGACTGTACCCTGTAAAAGGCAGAAAACTCGCGATACCCGGAAAAATAAGGCAATCCCATCGAGTTCTGGCTCCTGCAGGTTTCACTAGATATAGATCTGTTTCTCTAGCGAACCCTGACTAAGACATGTGGAGAGAGTTGGCTTGCATACTGAAGCCAAATAGAGCTGAGGAATCAGAAATGGAGTGAGCGTAAGACACCTTCTGCTTGATAAGTATTCACCTCACCTTTTATTCTCATCACTGAGACAGTCACAATCACCCTCTGCCTCTTATTCTCAGCAGTTGTCAAGCTCACTGTTGAGGAGGTACCCTAATGCCTTTTCTCTCCCCTTTAAAATAAATACTTTGCAGTTTACTTTCCCTCTTTGGTCCCTTTTTTAAAATGACATCTTTATGCCAAGACTAATCTCTTTACTGCGTTTTTTATTCAGCCCCCTTTTCTGATTTTCTGGAGCCTTGCTGCATCAATAATCCTCTCTCTTGAATGTATCTTCAATTTCTCTCTTCAGGTGCCTTGAAACCTCCACCTAGAGGGACCCCAGAACCTTTTTGCACTCAGGCTACAGTGCTCAGAGGCTGCTCTCTGCCAGAGGCTGAGCTGTGCATGGATGGATACTAAGGCAGACTGAGAGAGACAGCACTCCTCCCATAACTGACTTTGGCTAAAGAAATCTATGAACTTGTGGAACCTCCCATACCCTCCATGCAACGTTCCCTTCAGCCTCCCCAACTCAGTGTTACTTTTTTTTCATGGTCTGAGTGGTTAACAGCTCAGCTGCTAACCAAAAAGTTGACAGTTTGAATCCACCAGCAGCTTCTTGGAAACCCTATGGAGCAGTTCTACTCTGTCCTATAGGGTCCCTATGAGTCAGGATTGACTCGACAGCAACGGGTTTAGAGGTCTCTCCCAGCCTCACCAGGCCCCCCTCCATCTTCTCTGAGGGGCATTTCCCCTAAAAAGATCTTGATATGTCTTATCCTATCTTGATGTTTTTTTCTTGGAGGAACAACCCCTTAAATACTTCTCTTGGAGCCTATAGATAGATGCCGGCTCCCTGTCCTGAGAGTGAGAGAGAAACTAGAAATACAACATTCCTTAAATTTGCTCCTCACTCAAGCTACTATCCTATTTCTGTGCTCTAACCACAAAAAAAAAAAAAAAAAA
>NW_004444212.1:1395623-1422685 GCF_000243295.1 Trichechus manatus latirostris
TATGTTTGTTAACTTTCTTTGTGGTTACCATGAATTTTACCCTTATCTTTCTAAGTTGGAGGCAGTCTATTATTACTTGATATCGCCTTGCCTTCCTCTCCATTAGAAGGTTCTATAACTATGCAGTTTATTCCCTCTATTGTTGTTTTGATGTTGTTGTCATTTACTTATTAACTGCTCTGATTCCCTGTTGTATTTCTTTTGGTTTTGGATGGTCCTCGAGAGTTCATTTCCTAGATTGGTATCTGACTCTTACGATCCTGCGTCCTGGAATCTGCCTGTGAGCTGAAGCTGTTTGTCCTCAGATCGAAGAACTCCCTTTAATAATTCTTGTAAGTTTGGTTTGACTTTTACATATTCCCTTAAATCATTAGTATTGTCATTTAGAAGGGCTTCTACCACATAGACTGTATTTTCCTCAAAAAAAAAAAAAAAAAAAAAAAAGTTGTCAGTTCTCCTTCCTTCCACATCTTCCCCATTCACTCTTACTTAAAACCCATTGCTGTTGAATGGATTCTGAATCATAGCATACTTAACTCCCCTAAAATCAGCCTTCTTTCCTGTAACTTTCTGAAACCTCTTCACGAAAAGATACCAGCTGGCTTTCTAAATTATCAACAAATAAAAAAATCTTTTAAACATAATTACTGAACTTCTGCTTGTTTCTCAGAAGTTCTAAATTCTGTGGAACTGTTTCTTAATCCTTCCTCCTTAAACCTTTCTCTTTGGTTGGCTTTCTTTGTTGTTGTTATTGTATTTTTACATGCATTAACACAAATGGAAATGAAATACAAAATATTATAATTAACATAAATAAAAGGTATATCAAAGGCATTCCAAACATGTTATATTATTAGTGATAAGCAGTATATAACTGATTTCTATTTAAATTTTCTTGCTCATTAGAAATGTTTTAGGGTTTTCTTCCCTCACAGTTGCAATGAGAATCTTACAATTTTGTTTTGCTTTGTGGCAGATAATATGCCAATTAATAGGCATAAATTTCAAGGTTTCTCCTTCCATCCAAATGTTTGATTCATTTTTTATTTTTATTATCTTTCCATCGAAATGTTTGATACATTTTTTATTTTTATTATCCAGGGTTGTCGATTCCTGCTTCCTATGTCCCAGACATTTCTGGAATAAAAAACGCTTAAGAAGCTTTTATTAGTCCTGTGCACTCTGCCACACCTCAGTGCTCAGCAGGCATCAAGAAGGTAGCTCTCTCCCAAGATAAGCCCTCTAAAGATTTAGCCCAGCTCATGATAATGTCCTAGAGAAGCTTTCAGAATACAGAGATTCACTCTGCGATATCACAGCTTTTAAATTTCATAACAGGTACAAGAGAGAAGCTATAAGAACATATTTTGCCATAACTTCTTTCCAGTGTTGTGTTGTAAGAACTTTAAAACTTGTCCTACCTTCCGTTTGGTCTTAGGTTTCTCTTCCCAACACCAAAATATCTTTTTTTTTTTTTTTTTTTTTAATGATCCCTGTGGGGCAAAAAATGACATGGTTATGTATAGTTGACATATAAATCTTCTAAGTTCAGGGGAAAAAAAGAATATGGAAATAATTCATGGGTACTAGAATTTTCGGTGAGAAAAATATGTAATGGTAAGGGAGAATAACTTAATATTTCCCAAATTCGCCTCATGCTTTTCTGTCTCTGAGCCTTGCCTATGTTGTTCTTTTATTCTCCCATGTTGTCAATGAATATCCCACTCATCCTTGTAGGCCCACCTTTTAAGGCCACCTGTGGCAGACAGGTAGTTCAACATCCTTTTCCCCCTTTCTTTACTAACCAGACAGGCCCAGCCTTCTTTGTAGATAGGTGTGGCCAACTGACTATATTCTGGCCTGGAAGATAATAGTGAAATTGTTGAGTTGGACTTACAGAAAGGCTCTTTAAAAAGAAATCAAACACTAAGTATAATCTTTTCTTACTCTTCCTGCTCTTTTGAATGCAGATGTGATTGTAGGAACAAAAGTAACCATCTTGGAGTATGAGGTGATCTGGAAGATACAACCATGTAAATAAAGATGGCAGAGCAGAAAGGTAGAAGAAGCTTGGGTCTCTGAAAGCTTTGTGGATCCACTACACCAATGAGGATTGCTTACCTTCAAGCTTCTTTTATGTAAAACAAAAAAAGCTCGGTTACCAGTGAGTCGACTCCAACTCTTGGTGACCCCATGTGTGCAGAGTAGAAATGTGATCCATAGATCCATAAAGTTTTTAATGGGTGATGAAAGGATAGACTTTTATAAGTTTAAGCCACTATTATCTTGAGTTTTCTGTCATATGCAGTTGAACCTAATCCCTACTGACACACATATCCTATGTATGTTTTGTAACACTTTTTCTAATCTCTTAATTAAATATGTTCTCCCAGAAACTCCTAGAGAGACCGACAAGACTTTTAGGATTATGTAATTTATCCTATTCATTTGATCACAGAAGACATGAAGACCCAGACGGAGGAAGTGACCTGACTGAGATCATGTCATGTAACAGTTGTTTCTGGTTCTTGCATTAGAAAGAGAAGCTTTTGACACATTTAAATGGGAATATTGTTGTTCTGGCCTAGAATTTTAGTACTAACTCCACCTCTATCCCTTGTTGCCATTTGGAATAGCTTACGGAAGACTGCAGTTGAAATCTATCATTGCTTATCTTAAGATGTTCTCAACATATCATGGAAAAGAGAGGAGTCCACACAAACTCACCTGCAAATGTAGACTCAGTCCTTACCATGCACGGAAACCATCTTTGTCACAGTCCTGGCATGCCTTTTTTGTTGACATGGAATACTTCCCAACTAAAGTTTTCTGTGCTAATTTCAGTGAGAAGAAATCTTTCCCTTCTCTGAATTTTGTAATATTTTATGTTGACTTATTTCGTGGTGCTTATCACATTCTGATTCAAGGACACTTATTAATCCCCCTGGACTTGAAGCTACTTCCTGTTATACGATGTCTTGCTAATTTCTGACTTGCTCAGCATACTTAGCAGACCATCTGGCATGAAGGAAATAAGAGTTCAATGTTTACTTAGTAATTAATGACACAGAACTACATGACAATCACCTGAGACCCCCAAGGCATCCTGTTCCCCACTCCATATTAAGTCACATGGAATAATAATGTAAAATGGTCTTTATTTCACTGTTACTAAGTAGAATCATTTTCTTCCATTTCTCGACTTTTACTAGTAAATTAAGCCCTGTAGGCCTATTTTCTGCTCTGAGTGCTAATAAAGTGAAATTTCAGACCTTATTCTTTAAAAAAGCCCAGTTTTTATTATTAACAAAAAGGGCCTCAGAATGAGAAAGAGATGTGCCCTCTACCCTGAAGCTGCCGAAAGGGAGAGAGAAGGCCAGGATTTTGGAGAAGAAGGAGGTGATCCAGTTCAATGTCAACTAGTGAAAGCCGTACAGAAAGTCCTAAACTGAACCTCCAGGTGTGTGATTGGTGCCTGAGCTCAATGGGAAGCCTTTGAGGGCCGCATTCAGAACATCAGTGTCCATGTTATTTTTTCAGTAGTCAGAGCACACCTGAAAATGTGCCCAATTAGAAGCCACGTTTCATGAAGGACAAGTTGATTTACAGCAGAAGGTTGGAGAAAGGAAGGGTTTTTGTAAGTCCTGTGAGGAAGAGTTCCAGTGTCTATACCTATAGCCTTTTGGGTCAGTCCTCATTGGAAATCCAGTGACAACTCTGCACAAACATACACTTCTATACAATTTCAGGGGATTCATGCATGTCAGATTGTGAACCTCAATCTACAGCTTGGAGGAAAAAAAAAAAACTTAGAGAGAGGAGCCATAGTAACTTAATTGGTTGGGTTTCCTTTTCGTTTGTAGATAAAGAACAAGTGTCTCAAAAATGAAGAAAGAAAATATTTGAAGTTCTGTTTATACTTTTTACCTCAAATCTTAATTTCTGTATTCATGTATCTTGTATAATGTTCAAAATATATTAGTACCCTAAAACCCATTACTGTCCAGTCAATTCTGACTTATGGAGACCCCATGTGCTACAAAGTAGAACTGCTCCAAAGGGTTTTCTTGTTTGACCTTTAAGGAAGTAGATCTCCAGGCCTTTCTTCTTCTCTGCCACTGGGTGGACTTGAACTACCAACTTTTAAGTAAGTAGTTGAATGCAAACCATTTGTGCCATATTAACAAATAAATATATTTACAGGTGCTCAATTTATCCCCCAGGATGGGGATATGCAGTTAAAACGTTTGGCAACCACTCCTGTAGAGAATGATACGAGGGAGCAATGAATGGAGGAGGCTGCTGTAATACAGTTTCTGCCTCAGAAAGCTGGGTCCTCAGGCAAGAAGGAAACTACTTCATAATAGACAACAGGTACATGAATTGCCTCAGAAGGGGCAAAGTTCTCTATCCTGGAAATGTTTAAGGACATTAATAAATGTTAATGTTTGAGGACATTCATTTCTACATGTGGTTATGAGATTGCATTATATGTTCTATAATGTCCCAACTCTGAGACTCCATGATGCCTCAGGATCTGTGGGATTTCATTCAATAAACAGATGTAAGAGAGTAGAGAACTTCCTAATGCACAACACAGATCTACCTACGGTAACGTTTATGGGCATTTGAACAGTAGCCAAATAAACAATTCACTCTAGTTAGTGGGTTTTATCCCTTTCTATTAACCCCCAAAGAACTGCAAGGGAAATCATGGTCCAGTGCTTTTAAACATTCCTTGATTTAATTTTATACTCTCAAAGGTCATTAGTAATCAAAGGTATAGCTCTGCAGGATCCTAATGCAATACCTCACATGACCTTCTCACTTGTCTTGTTATGATAAAATGCCATCCTCCCTTCTCTTTCAAACAGGATGAGTGGGTAAGCAAAGAAGTAGTTGTTCGGTTTTCCTTATTAAAAGTGGGATGGCTGGTTTTTTTTTTTTTTGGCTAGTCTGTCTATTTCTTTTAATATGAAGATGAATGTGATCAAAAGGCAGATGTCTCTAACTTAGCTCAGTATCTTTCCATATTCTTGGTACAGTGAAACCTGTGAGAGCTGGAACTCGATGAGACTGCCTTGTTTTCCAGGGTCTTGCAAGTTTTCCACCTTTGATAGGGTGCAGTCTTACCACTTTTCTATCACTCTTTATTAGTGGAAAATATTTTAGTTTCCTTCTCTAACAGGTTTCTGCCTTACACAGGTTCTAGCTTTCGCAGGTTTACCGTATCTTCTGTAAAGACCTTCCTGAACACTGAAGGCAGCTGAAAATAGCTATCTTTTGTTATATTGGTCAGCCTAGAGGGTAACCTGCCAGCCTGACCAGTGCACTGTACTTGGGTCTCTCTTCTCTTGAGGCTGTGTTGATCATGAATAAACAACTTGACCCCACCTCCCTCCTTGGCACCCAACCTTGAAGGAGATGAAGGCACCGCTCAGTGTAAGCAATGTTTTGAAGGTGAGTGGAGGTTCACCAGGCAGGACATTCATGACCTTGCATATATGAACACCTGTACCAAGGAAGTGGAGTCCCCAGGTAGTACAAATGGTTAATGTGCTCAGCTGCTTACTGAAAGGTTGAAGGTTCAAGTCCACCCAGAAGCACCTTGGAAGAAAGCCGTGGTGATCTACTTTTGAAAAATCAGTCATTGAAAACCCTATAGAACACAGTTCTACTCTGACACACATGGGGTTTCTATGAGTTGGAGTTGACATGACAGCAACTGAATTTACCAAGGAAGTAGGCACACAACAAAACAATAAAGAGATTGGTTTGATGGAGTCAGGGTTGCAATGGAATGAGTGACAGATACAGACGTAACCATCAAATCATATTGTTGATGCTCAAATGAGAATGTATCTTATATCTATGTCCAAAAAAACAAATCTGTTTCCACTGAGATGATTCTGACTCATGGTGACCCCAGGTGTTACAGAGTAGAACCGTTCCATAGAGTTTTCTTGGCTGTAATTTTATTGTTGTTGTTGAAAATATACACAGCAAAACATACACCAATTCAACAATTTCTATGTGTACAATTCAGTGACATTGATTACACTCTTCAAGTTGTGCAACCATTCTCATCCTCCTTGTCTGAATTGTTCCTCCACCATTAATATAAACTCACTCCTCCCTAAGCTTCTTATCTAACATTTTGAGCTGCTGTTGTCAATTTGATCCCATATAGGTAGTTCTTTAAAAGGATACAATGCTCAAGGCAGATATTCTTTACTAATTCGAACCCACCCAGTGGCTCTGTGAGAGAAAGAATTGGCAATCCACTTCCATAAAGATTAAAGTCAAGAAAATCCTCTGGTGCAGTCTACTCTGTCACATGGGATCACTGTAAGTTAGAATCAATAACACATAACAACAACAACATTGTTTGGTTTAAAGAAGACCTCAGGGAAATTTTTGGTTTAAGATTTAAAGATTATCTCAGGGCAATCGTTTCCGGGGCTCATCCAGCCTCAATGGCTCCAGAAAGTCTAGATTCCATGAGACTTTTAAATACTGTTCTGCATTTTTACCCCTTTTGATTGGGATTGTACTATAGAATCTTAATCAAAACATTTAGTAGTAGTAGTTAAGCACCATCCTGTTTTTCTGGTCTCATTGCAAAGGAGTTCCTGGAGGCAATTATTCTTTGCTGTAATCTTAACCAAAGTAGATATCCAGGACTTTCTTTCATGGTAGTGCTGGGCTGAGTGGGTTTGAACCTCCAACATTTAGGTTAGTAGTTGAGTGCAAAGGGTTTGCACCATCTAGGGACCTTATATCTTTATATCTAAATTCTTGCTTTTTAAACTGGCAAAGTATTTTTATGAACATTAACCAATTACAGTTTTAGATTCTGAAGTTATATTTTAACGTCTGCTAACATTGCTTGAATCCGCATGTGGAACGGTTCTAAAATTGAATTCTACTTTCCTTCTACTCACTTATTTTCCAGATGTACAGGAGGAAATACAATTTGGAATGTATTGCAAATCAATATATGGGTCACTATTATCTAGACCATTCATGCTTGAGGTTTGAAAATTCTGAAACGTTTTTTATTTTCCACCCCTTTCACCAAGTAGAGTTTATTTTTATTTTTTAATTGTGAAGTATATTATGTATAAAAGAGTTTATATAACTTAAAAGTACAATGTAATTGTTATACTTATGTATGCATCATTCAGCATGAGAAAAAAAAATACATGATGATTTTCTTCAAAGTCAACAATGTGCCCTTCTTTGATCACATCAGTTTCCCTCTCACCCAGAGGTGAAACTTCTGTGTTAATTTTTCCACTTGCTTTTCTTTACCGTTTTACCACTTACATATGTATCCTTAAACAATGTATTCTGTTCTGTTTTTGAACTGTAGATGGAATATCAGTGTATGTATTCTTCGATAATTTCTTTTGTTCAATATAATTTTTCATTGTTGATGCTTGTAGCTGTAATTATTAATTTTCACTGCTGTATAATATTCCACAAGATGAATATACCAACATTTATTCTTTTATTGACCTGTATTTATAAGGTTTCTGGATCTTTTTCTGTTACTAAAAACAGTGCTTGAAGATTCTTATACTTGTCTCTTGAAGAAAAAGTGCAAGACTTTTTCTATAGTATGTACCTGAGAAAGTAAGTAGTGGGTCATAGGACATGCACATGTTTAGCTGACTATGAAATATAAATTGTTTTTTATAGTGCCCACGAAAAAAAAAAGCCAAACCCATTGCTGTCGAGTTGATTCCGAGTCATAGCGACGCTATAGCACAGAGTAGAACTGCTCTATAGGGTTTCCAAGGAGTGGCTGGTGGATTTGAACTGCCAGCCTTTTGGTTAGCAGCTGTAGCTTGCTGTAGCTCTTAACCACTGCACCACCAGGGCTCTGTAGTGCCCGCAGCAGTGGATAAAAATTTGTTACTTCGTATTTTTGCAAACACTTGATATTTTCCAATTTTTTTTTATTTTTGTCAATCTGCTGATTAGTATTTATGCTAAATTCACTCAACATAATTTGTTTTCTTAGGTTGTGTGACTTTTTTGAGTATAGGTTTATCTTCTTTGAAATTTTATGTAGGAGGATTTTTTGAGGACTGGGTAGAAATTACATTATTTCAGGAGGATTGATCTCTGAATTGAGGTGAGGTGAAGTTACTACCAACCTGTTAACTACTACCAAATGTTAATTTAAATTATACTCTTGAGATATTTTTGGACTACACTGCTAACATGGATTTAGATTTCAAAAATTCTGTGTGGGCTATTTCCTGTGCATTCTCAGTGTCGATGTTTTCCACCCTCCACCCAGCCCCAATGTCGGGAGAGATATTTTTCTTTACTGCTCCCATCTGCAAAATGGATTTTGCTGTGTTTACCTTTAAAATGAATCAGACAGTCATGTGATATACTATGCTGAGAATGACAAATTGAAGAAGAGTGGTGTTGTAGTCATTGTCAAAAGGAACATTTCAAGATCTATCCTGAAGTACAGTGCTGTCGGTGATAGGGTAATATCCATATGTCTACAAGGAAGACCAGCTAATATGACTTTTACTCACATTTATGCACCAACCACTGATGCCAAAGATGAGGAAATTAGAGATGTTTACCAACTTCTGCAGTCTAAAATTGGTTAAACATGCAATCAAGATGCATGATAATTCCTGGTGATTGGAATGCAAAAGTTGGAAACAAAGAAGGAACAGTAGTTGGAAAATATGACCTTGGTGATAGAAATGATGCTGAAGATTACTTGATAGAATTTTGTAAGACCAACGACTTCTTCATTTCAAATACTTTTTTTCAACAACATAAACGGCGACTATACACATGGACCTTGCCAGATGGAATATACAGGAATCAAATGGACTACATCTGTGGAAAGAGATGATGGAAAAGCTCTATATCATTGGTCAGAACAAGACCAGTGGCAGACTGGGGAATAGAACATCAGTTACTCGTATGCAAGTTCAAGTTGAAGCTGAAGAAAATTAGAACAAGTCCATGAGAGCCAAAGTATGACCTTGAGTATATCCCACCTGAATTTAGAGACCATCTCAAGAATAGATTTTGATGCATTTAACACTAGTAACTGAAGACCAGAGGAGTTGTGGAATGGCATCATACATGAAGAAAGCAAGAAGTTATTAAAAAAAAACAGGAAAGAAAGAAAAGACCAAAATGAATATCAGAAGAGACTCTGAAACCTGCTCTTGAACATAGAGTAAGTAAAGCAAAAGGAAGAAATGATGAAAAGAACTGAACAGAATATTTCAAAGGGCAGCTCGAGAAGACAAAGTAAAGTATTATATTGAAATGTGCAAAGACCTAGAGTTAGAAAACCAAAAGAGAAGAACAAGCTCTGCATTTCTCAAACTGAAAGAACTGAAGAAAACATTCAAGCCTGATTTGCAATATTGAAAGATTCTACAGGGAAAATATTAAACCACACAGGAAGCATCAAAAGAAGATGGAAGGAATACACACAGAGAGTCACTGTACCAAAAAGAATTGGTTTACAGTCTGCCATTTTAGGAGGTAGCATATGATCAAGAACCGATGATACTGAAGGAAGAAGTCCAAGCTTAAGGCATTGTTGAAAAACTAGGCACCAGGAGTTGCCGGAATACCAACTGAGATGTTTTGACAAACGGATGCAGTGCTGGAAGGGCTCTCTCATCTGTGCCAACAAATTTGGAAGATAGCTACCTGGCCAATCGACTGGAAGAGATCTATATTTCTGCCCATTCCAAAGAAAGGTGATCCAACAGATTGTGGAAATAACCGAACAATATTATTAATACGACATGCAAGTAAAATTTTGCTGAAGATAATTAAAAAACGGTTGCAGCAGTACATTGATAGGGAAGTGCCAGAAATTGAAGCTGGATTCAGAAGAGGATGTGGAATGAGGGATATCATTGCTGATGTCAGATGGATGTTGGCTGAAAGCAGAGAATAACAGAAAGATGTTTACCTGTGTTTTATTGACTATGCAAAGGCATTTGACTGTGTGGATCATAATAAATTATGGATAACATTGCAAAGAATGGGAATTCTGGAACATTTAATTTACTCATGTGGAACCTGTACATAGACCAAGAGGCAGTCATCCAAACAGAATAAGGGGGTACTGTGTGGTTCAAAGTCAGGAAAGTTATGTGTCAGAGTTGTATCTTTTCACCATACTTATCCAATCTGTATGCTGAGCAAATAATCTGAGAAACTGGACTACATGAAGAAGAACGTGGCATCAGGATTAGAGGAAGACTCGTTAACAACCTGTGATGTGCAGATGACACAACCTTGCTTGCTGAAAGTGAAGACAACTTGAAGCAGTTATTGATGAAGATCAAAGACCACAGCCTTTGGAATGGATTACACCTCAGCATAAAGAGAACAAAAATCCTCACAACTGGACCGATAAGCAACATCAAGATAAATGGAGAAAGATGGAAGTTGTCAAGAATTTCATCTTACTTGGATCTACAGTCAATGCCCACGGAAGCAGAAGTCAAGAAATCAAACAACGTATTGCATTGGGCAAATCTGCTGCAAAAGGCCTCTTTCATGTGTTAAAAAGCAAAGATATCACTTTAAGGACTAAGATGCGCCTGACCCAAGCCATGGTGTTTTCAATTGCCTCATGTGCATGCAAAAGCTGGACAGTGAATAAAGAAGACCAAGGAAGAATTGATGCCTTTGAATTATGGTGTTGGTGAAGAATGGTGAATATACCATGGACTTTTTTTTTTTTTAAGAGAATAAGGAATTTATTAGACATAGAAAAAAAATCTATATAGGGACCCAGGGAACTCCCTTTATCCCTCTCCAGGTGCACCCTAGGCCTTCCCAATCTCAGTAATAACACTCATTTCGGCCACACACAGTGGTTAGCAAACGCTAAAAAGATGCAAAGCTTCCCAAAGTGACAGATGTTTAGCTCAGTTCAAGGAGGTCAATGACTGTGTGAGATGAGACCATTCCTGGAGAAGCCCACTGATTGCTCAGTCACAGCAGCAGTTCAATGTCCCAGCCCTCTGCAGCAGTTGAGTGTGTGGCTGGATGGGAGGCAATCAGCCTACTCCTTCTTTGCATCCTCCATCAGCTCCACTATCAACTCCTCCTTCTGTTCTTGTACAGCTTCACAGAACCGATGCATGGCCAGTTTCAGCCAGTGGGGCTTACACAAGTAGGACTTGCCCCAGCATAACTTTACCTTGTTATCCAAGAAGAAGCAGTGGAGGACTAGCTCTTCCTCAAAAGTACACTGGTCCAGGTACTTTTTCAGGCTGATCCAGATATAGAGGCCAGAGCCACAGTTGAGAAAGGGGATCTTCAAGGCCTTCAGCTTGTCTGTGATATACTTGTGAGCTTCCCGAAGCCAGGAGCAATTAGTGGGCAGGTACACTTTATCAATCCAATCTCTGACCTGGAGCAGAAGCCAGAAGAACAAACAAATCTGTCTTGGAAGAAGTATAGCCGGAATGCTCCTTAGAAGCAAGGATGGCAAGACTTCATCTTGTGTACTTTGGACATGTTTTCAGGAGGGAACAGTCCCTGGAGAAGGATATCATACTTGGTAAGGTAGAAGGTCATGGAAAAAGAGGAAACCTCAATGAGATGGATTGACACAGTGGCTGCAACAATGGGCTGAAGAATAACAATCGTGAGGATGGTGCAGGACTGGGCAGTGTTTTGTTCTGTTGTACATAGAGTCGCTGTGAGTTGGAACTGACTCGATGGTAGCTGACAGCAATAACAACAACAACCTTTAAAAGGAGGAAGTAGCCTTTTAATGCCTTAGGTTTGTGATTTACCATTTGGGGCAGGATTTAGGCTTCATTTCCAATGATCTATGCTCTATGCAGCTGTCAAAGCAGAAGAAACTTTCAGGGTCAAAACTGGCTTTGATACCTGCTTTTTCCTTTTTTCTTTGGCCTTTGTAGATTTCTTCCTTTAATGATAGCTCAGTAGTAAATTTAAAATAATTTTTTAAAATGTTTTATCCAACATGTTAATTTCTTTAGTTGGGAAAATATTTAGTGTATCTTATGTCCAATGCTGGGTAAAATGAAGTTACTACCAGTGCTTTCCAACACGTGTTTATCACTTTGTTGTACTGTGGTGGCTTATGTGTTCTACGATGCTGGAAACTATGCAGCCAGTAATTCAAATACAAGCAGGGTTGCCCATGGTGGACAGGTTTAAGTAAAGATTCCAGACTAAGACAGACTAGGAAGAAAGGTTTGGCAATCTACTTTATAAAATTAGCCAGTAAAAACCTTATGGATCCCAACAGAACACTGATATAATGCTGGAAGATGAGCCCCCTAGGTTGGAAGGCACTCAAAATACACAGTGACCACAACAGTTGACTTGAGCGTACCAACAATCATGAAGATGGTGCAGGACCAGACAATATTTCATTCTGTTGTACATGGGGTCACCTTGAGTTGGAGCCGACTTGATGGCAACTAACAAAAACAGCCACAACCAATGCTTTAACTAGAATATCTCTCAGCTGTATCTCCTCCTTTTTATTGTCTTAGTATTTTAGTCCATAATGTCTTTACTTTATGATTATGGTTGTAAAAAAGGTGTGAAGGCAATGTCTGACCTCCTCTAACTTCACAAGGGGAAAGGTGAATCAAGACCAACAGCCCAAGGCTGATTCCTACGTGACGGAGATCAGACATACCTTCTCTCTCCGTCATCTTTACCAATTCTGACACCTACCATCCCTCCCACGGCACTCTCTACTTCTCTGCTGGATTTGATAATTCATTGCAATGGCCACACAGAACTCACAGACTATACTCACATTTATGGGGTTTATTAGAGAAGTAATAGGTTAAATTCAGAGTCAGGAACACTCAAGGATACAGTTCTTCCATCAGGACAGCCTCTTCCCACTAGTGCTCACAGGCACGCCTCTCCCTGACCCTCAGTCTCTGCCCACAGGCCCTCAGCTTTCTCTCTCTGTGGGCTGGCAAGGCCACTGCACCGTCTCCTTGAGTCTGTCCTGCCGGTCTCTTCTTCCTTAGTGATGGTGGGTTTCTCTCTCTCCCGCCGCTGATGTGGCTTAATCAAGCCCAGCGGCATGGCAAAACTAACCAATCCCCTTGGTGGGCCACAATTACCCTATCACACAGTCCTGCCCAATCACCTGGGTGGGAGTTACAGTCATGGCTAGAAAGACCACACAAAAGTAGTCAATCGCACCACAGTGGTACAGTAGTAGCTTTTTTCCTGTTTACTGTGCTTCTAGCATCCATCCTCAAATCTGACATAAAAAGAGATGATCTGCAATGAGGCAATGTAGCATAGTGGTTGAGAGCTTGAACTCTGGTATCAGACTGCCTGGGTTCAAATCGCAACTCTGCCATTTACCAACTGTGGGACTTTGCTGTGCCTTAATTTCTCCATCTATAAAATAGAAATAATAATGTCCACATAACATGGTTATAAACTTGTTGGAGTTTATAAGCTGTATATAAAAAGAGATGATCTTATGCCCAAGAAGATGGGCAATAAATAGGTTGAAGATTTACAGCTATTAGCAAGAAAGACAAAATTATTCTGGAAAGAATGTAATCGCTTACTTAGAAATACTAAGGTACTTCGGAGCCCTGGTGGTGCAGTGGTTAAGAACTTGGCTGCTAACCAAAAGGTCAGCAGTTCGAATCTACCATCCACTCCTTGGAAACCCTGTGGGACAGTTCTGCTCTGTTCTACAGGGTCAGTATGAGTTGGCATTGACTCATCAGCAACAGGTTTAGTTTTTTTGGGTTTGCCAAACTATTAGAATTAATGAGAATTCTGATAAATGCCAGTATTAAAAAAATCAGCAATTTTATTGTGCTAGCAATAGCCAGATGAAATAAGAAGAGAAATTCCATTATTAATGGCCACCAGTCCTTGCAGAGATGCAGAGGAAGGTCTGATCCACCACTGGGGCTCATGAATATTGTCCCTCAGATTGCTCTGTAAAGAGATTCTGTCAGATTTGGGTCCTCACTCCTCTAACCATGAATCTCAAGCCCAGTCCAAGAGGCCAGGCAAGGAATAAACACCACTTTATGTCGTTTCCTCACTTGACCTTTCTCTCTCCTTGACAAAAACACATTTGCTTTAAAAGAGTACTCATCCTTGGAGCTGCAAATAAGAAAGCTTTGTTTGCTCTGCACCCGGTGACTGCTTCTGTAGCTCAGGAAGTGCTATTATTTGGGCTTCTTGGCCAATGTGTCTTCTACTTTTGCTCCAAGATTTTGACCTCAGTTAAGGTTTGAGAAACTTTCTTTTTTAACTTTATTCTCAGATTCTTTCCTTGTTTTTTTTTAAGTCAGGCTACCAAAAAAATTAAACCCTACATGTAAAGTAAGGTGAATTTAATGCAAGTAGAAATTTCAGGTGGAATGGAATATACAGATATCCCTAACAGTCATTGTGACTTCTATACTTGGGCGTCATATTTCTCTTTGAGCTTCCTGGCATCCAAACCCCACCTCCCAGTAGGGGGAAAAAATGGGAAACGCTATGATTCTACATGTAATAGGACTTCTTAACAGCAGTATGGGCTTTTCTTAGTGGGCAGAATAATGGGGAACTATAGGGTTGCTATGAGTCGGAGTCAACTCCATGGCAACAGGTTTCGTTTTTGGTATTGCACATATTAAAAGGCAGTTTTTATATAGGGAACGAGTACAAAGGATATTGGATAATCTTGAGGGAGAGAGTGAAATTCATCACTTACCACAAGAACCAGGACTGATTGTTTAGAGTCTGAATACTCTTCCTTTGAAGCTTTTTGGAGAGACACGGGTATTATGTTAGTTGCCATCCACTCGGCTTCAACTCATGGCGACCTCATGTATAACAGAACAAAATGTTGCCTGGCCCTGTGCCATCCTCATAATCACTAGTATGTTTGAGCCCCTTGTTCCAGCTATGAAATACTTGGTACTGAACCTCTTTTCTAGAATATGACCATTCCCTGGCTATTATTGTTCTGTCACTCTTCATTTTTAAAAATAAGGCTCTTATTATTAGAGATAGTTTTCATATCTTTTTGCTATCTCCTGGCAACATTCCAAGGATAACTTAAATTTTATTAGCAACGAGTCTTCACAAATTTCTTCCTGTGAAATCTACTTCTGGAAATATTCCTTGGAGACATCTAATTCCAAATATTTCCTGAGATTCTCATTCAAAATTATTTCTTTCTCCCTGACTTGTACTCATTCTCTTCATAACCGTTTGTCTCATTATCCAAGGGTCTTGATAGCCATCTTATTTAGAAGCCTATAGACTTGTTTACATAAGTTCTGGTAATTAAACCTTTAAAAAGCAGAAGGCTGGGCTCAAGCTCTTTGGCTGAGTTTGTGTGTATGTATTAATATGAGTATATAATATATGTGTAGTTGTTGTTACTTGCTGTCAAGTCTGCTCCGACTCACAGCAAATCCATGTAGAACAGAACAAAATGTTGCCCTGTCCTGCAACATCTTCATGATTGTTGGTGTGCTTGAGTCCATTGATGCAGCCACTGTGTATTTTGAGTGACTTCCAACCTAGGGGACTCATCTTCTGGCACTATATTGGACAATTTTCTGTTGTGATTCATAGGATTCTTATTGGCTGACTTTCAGAAGTAGATCTCCAGGACTTTCTTCCTAGTCTGTCTTAGTCTGGAACTCTGCTGAAACCTGTCCACCATGGGTGACCCTGCTGGCATTTGAAATATCCATGGCATAGCTTCCAGCATCGTTAGCAACATGCAAGCCACCACAGTATGGCAAACTGACAAAAGGGTGGTGGATAATATTATATATTGTCTTAGGCTGGGTTTTCTAGAGGAGCAAAACCAGTGAAGCGCATGTGCATACATGTATAATAGAACAAGGAAGAAATACTCATAACAATTACAGTCTTCATTTCTGCTACTGGTCACGAGGATGTAACTGGTTTTTAGAACTACCTTTGTTCCACCACCCATTCCGTATTTCCTTTGCCCTCAGCAAGTACCTCAGCTGGTCGTGGTTCTCTGCTTGCTGGAGTGACCCAAAACTTCATCTTTAAAGGGTTTGGGCTATTAGTAGTCATAATGGAATTGGGTTGCTGTGGTTTTTCACTGACTTTAATCACAGGGCATGGTAGTACTAAGAGACACCCTATGAGATTTCCTGTATTCCAGACATACTCTTTTTTACCTCCATTATGTAATATCAATCCGATTTCCCCTTGGTAATCATACCAGCCAATACGGTAACTCGCTTCTTTGCTTGTTGATCGAGAGACATGAGGAGCCGAAAGTGACTGGATCTCTCCAGGTGGAAGCATTCCTCCTTTTGGAATTAAGCCCACCATACCTGCAGAGCATAGGTTCCTGGGAACATGAAGCCAAAATTTTGTGAGTGGGTCACTAGGGTAATAGTGAGTGGTGGCACTCCCATCTCCACCCCTTGATTCCTGGACACATGAATTCTGGATATGGGCGAAACAGCACCAAATATTAGACAATGGTTTAGAGCATATATAGTGTCCTGGGGAACATTGATTGCCCCAAACTGAAAAGTGTTGCCACCTAGCTGGCACTGTAATTGTGTCTTTAGAAGGCCATTCCATCGTTCTATTAAGCCAGTTGCTTCAGGATGGGGAACATGGTAAGACCAATGAATTCCATGAGCATGGGCATATTGCTGTACTTTATTTTCTGTGAAGTGAGTCTCTTGATCCGAGATGATGCTGTGTGGCATACCATGACAGTGGAAGAGGCATTCTGTAAGTCCATGGATGATAGTTTTGGCAGAAATGTTGCATGCAAGGAAGGCAAATCCATATTCAGAATAAGTGTCTATCCCAGTGAGAACAAAACACTGCCCTTTCCGTGATGGAAGGAGTCCGATGTAATCAACCTGCCACCAGGTTGCTGGGTGATCATTGTGAGGAATGGTGCCATTTCAGGGAACCAGTGTTGGTCTCTGTTGCTGGCAGATTAGGCACTCAGCAGTGGCTGTAGCCAAGTTGGCCTTGCTGAGTGGAAGTCCATGTTGTTGAGCCCATGCATAACCTTCATCCTTGCAATCATGGCCACTTTGTTCATGAGCTTATTGGGCAACGACGGGAGTAGCTGGGGAAAGATTATGAATGGTTTCCACAGCATGCATCATCCTATCCACTTGATTGTTAAAATCTTTCTCTGCCAAGGTCACCTTTTGGAGAGCATTCACATGAGACACAAATATCTTCACTTCTTTGACCCATTCAGAGAGGTCTATCCACATATTTCTTCCCCATATCTCCTTGTCACCAATTTTCCAATCATGTTCCTTCCAAGTCCCTGACCATCCAGCCAAACCATTGGCCACAGCTTATGTATCAGTATACAATCACACATACGCCCATTTCTCCTTCCAAGTAAAGTTAACAGCCAGGTGCATTGCTCAAATTTCTGCCCATTGAGGAGATTTCCCTTCACCCCTGTCCTTCAGGGAGGTCCCAGAAAGGGGCTTCAGTGTTGCTGCTGTCCACTTTCAAGTGGTGCCTTCATATTGCACAGAACTATCTGTAAGCCAGGCATGAGTTGTCTCTTCCTCAGTCAACTGATCATAAGAAACTCCCCATTAGGCCGTAGATGCAGACTGGAAGAGGGAATTTAATATGACAGGAGTGGAGATCATGGGCATTTGGGCCATATCCTCATGTAATGTACTTGTGCCTTCAGGTCTGCTGGAGCCCAATCTTGTATATACCATTTCCATTTAATGATGGAGTGCTGCTGTGCACATCCAACTTTATGGTTCTCTGGATCAGACAACCCCCAGTTCATGATAGACAGCTCAGGCTGCATGGTTACTTGGTAGCCCATGGTTAAGCGTTCTTTCTCTACTAAGGCCCATTAACAAGCCAAAAGCTGTTTCTAGGAAGGAGAGTAGTTACCTGCAGAGGATGACAGGGCTTTGCTCCAAAATCCTAAGGGTCTGTGCTGTGGTTAACCAATAGGGGACTGCCAAAGACTCCAAACAGCATCTCTATCTGACACTGACACTTCAGGCACTATTGGATCACCCAAGCGGCAGAGTGACTTGCACAGCAATCTAAACCTATTGCAGAGCCGTCTCTTGTTTTGGGTTCCACTCAAAACTAGCAGCTTTTCAAGTCACTTGAAAACTAAGCCTGAGTAGCACAATCATTGTACCTCCTTTTCAGGTGTAGGAGGGTCCAGATTCAACAACTTATCCTTCACTTTAGAAGGAATATCTCAACATGCCCCACACCACTGGATCCCTAGAAATTTCAATAAGGTGGAAGCACTTGAATTTTTGTCGGGTTAATTTCTCATCCTCTAGCACACAAATGTTTTACTAGTAAGTCTAGAGTCATTGAAACGTCTTCCTTACTAGGTTGAGTCAGCATAATGTCATCAGTGTAATGGACCAGTGTAGTGGACCCTTCTTGTGGAAGGGAAACCTGATCAAGGTCCCAGCAGACTAAATTATGACATAGGGCTGGAGAGTTGATATACCCCCTGAAGTAGGACAGTGAAGGTGTATTATTAGCCTTTCCAGATGAAGGATGCTACATACCAGGTATCAGGAGATGTATTAATTTGCTCAAGCAATGAAACCACATCTGGAACAGCAGCTACAATTGGAGTCACCACCTGGTTAAGTTTTTGATAATCCACTGTTATTTTCCAGGATCCATCTGTTTTTTGCACAGGCCAAATAGGCAAGTTGAATGGGGATGTGGAATCACTACCCTTGCATCCTTCAAGTTCTTGATTATGGCAATAATCTCTGCAACACCTCCAGGAATGTAATATTGCTCTTGGTTTACTAATTTCCTAGGTAGGGGCAGTTCTAATGGCTTTCACTTAGCTTTTCCTACCATAATAGCCCTTACTCCACATATCGGGGATCCATTGTGGGGATTCTGCTGGTTTCTGAGTATATCTATTCCAGTTATGCATTCTGGAACTGGGGAAATCACTACAGGATAGATTTGGGGACCCACTAGACCCACTTTGAGATGGATTTCAGCGAAGACTCCATTAATAACCTGACCTCCATAAACATCTACTCTGACTAGTGGGCCACAGTGACTTTTGGGGTCTCCTGGAATTACTGTCAGTTCAGAGCTAGTGTCCAGTAACCCCTGAAAAGTCTGATTATTTCCTTTTCTCCAATGAACAGTCACTCTCATAAAAGGCCACAAGTGCCTTTGGGGAAGGCTGGGAGAAAGATTAATGGTATAAATTTTTGGCAGTATAGTGGGGTCCTTTCTCAAGGGGACCTGGCCTTTCCTTCATTCAAGGGGTTGTAGGTCTGTAAACTTGCTCAAGTCTGGGAATTAATTGAGGGACCATGACTCTCTATTCTGGCCATTCAAGTTAGACTGCCATTCACTTGACCTAGAAGTCTTCTATTTGTGAAGATCAAGTGAATATTTAGTAGATTTCCCATCTATTTCACTCATAGGGACACCATGACTAAGTACCCAATGCCGTTAAGTCCATATGAATGAGACTATTCTGATTACCGCTTTGACTCTGCTGTCTGTTAAGTTAACCATACCCACCTTGTTTTTGTTGATTAAGTGCCCCCTCTTGCCCCTGCCACCACAGAGTCCAATCAGCCCCATTGTAATTAGGTGTCTTAATTCAGTTCCCACTGTCACATCTGACTTATGCTGGGGCACCCTTCACAAATTTGTTCCTCACCCTGTGGTAAAAGTTGTGTCCTCTGGGCACTCCACGTGGATCTGTGGTTCCAATGTGATAAAACCACTCTAACATGCCAATTTCGCTAAGCCCTCTGATACCTTCTTCCACAGTATACCAAGGCAGGTCTGGTATTTCAACTTGATTTAGTGTAGTCCACTGCTTAATCTATGCTTCAGTGAAACAACCAAATAAAGTACTAGATCCTTTTGTGACCTCTCAAGCTGAAACACTGAATGAAGAATCTGTGGTTTGTGGGCCCATATCGATAAACTCAGACTGATCCATCTTTATGCTCCTTGCACCATTATCCCACACCCTTAATAGTCATTCCCACACATATTCCCCAGGTTTCTGTTTGTATATATTAGAAAAATCAAGCAATTCTTTTGGGGTGTAGCGTACCTCCTCCTATGTCACACGCATACTTCACCTCTTGGGTTTCTCTGGAACTTAAGTCTAGTTATAGGTCTAGAAGCAAAAATGGGTAGGGGGATGGGTCCTGGGGACATTCAGCAATGTCTCCTAAGACATCTGCCTTAGGCACTGACCCAGACAATGCCCCGGGATCTTCCCCAGGTGATATCTCAGACAAAGACTCTTCAGGCTACCTGGGTTAATCTCATCAGATATGGGTAGGAGGGATAATGGTTTTACTGGGGAGGGTGGTTTAGCAGACAAAGATGGAGTAATCTCTTCAGATGGGAGTAAGAGGGCCGGTTCTGTTGGCAGGAATGATTCAGTGGAATTTAGGGGCTCAATGTCCCCAGCTTCCTGATTATCTCCCTATATGTCCCCATCCCAAGTTTCAGGATCCCATTTCTTCCCAATCAATGCTCTCAGTTTAACTTCAGACACCATTCAAGGTTGGGAATTCATTTGGCATAGTAACTCAGCCAATCTTACAATAAGACTCTGTGTTTGGCTTTCAGCAATATCAGCTCTGTTTTTACAAGAACTAAGGCTTTCTTTCAGGGCACAAGTAGCAACTTTCAGGTTTTTTATGCAGCACTTGAGCTGTGATTCTGAATCCCTGAGCTCATCTTTCTTTCACCATTTTGTCTAGTGAAAGCAGAACCAACCAACCAGCCTCCCTATACTTCTCATTCTGACAAAATTGTAGAAAAATGTCAAATACGCAGTCACCCAGAGCCTTGTTTTTCACAAATATTTGATCCATTGGTGGTGATAGTTTGCATATTTCTATTGCCACCTCACCCCATGGATTAGCAGTGCCCTCTTTACTACTGGAGGCAGAGCCATCAGCACCTTTCAGTCTAGCCAGACTTAAGAACCAATTCAGAAAAGTCATCTTTATGATTTTGTTCCTGTAAAACCACTTGGTACCAAATGTCTTAGGCTGGGTCCTCTAGAGGAGCAAAACCAGTGAAGCGTGTGTAGATAGATAGATAGATGGAGAAAGAGAGAGATTTATTTCAAGGAAATGGCTCATGCAGTTGTGGAGGCTGGCAAGTCCCAATTTGTGGGTCTGACCTCAAGCTGGAGGCTTCTCCTGACTCACGTTGTTGCAGGTGCTGATGAACCCAAAATCAGTGGGTCAGATGACAGGTTGCTGGCCCAAGACCCAAGAAGCAGAGGTCAGATGATGACAAGTCAGATGCAAGATCCAGAGCAAGAATGAGCCTTTCTAGAACATCCATTTATACACCTGATGCAGCCCACACCCCCAAGGAAACTCCCTTTTAACTGATTGGATGCTCATAGCAGATCTCTTCATGGAGGTGATAACATTATATTGGATCTCATCATGGCAGTGATTGTATTACATTACATTATAGAAGAGCAATCAGTGCAATATCTGCCAAACCACTAAGAATCATAACCTAGCCAAGTTGACACATGACATTCATCATCACAATATAAACATATAAGTATATTATACAAACATATATAACATATAATACACACATGAATATATGTATACACATACATGTAATATATAAATATATTTATACACACATACACACACACTTTTAGGAGTTTAATAAACTTTTTAATTATATTCCTAGATTTCAGTACTGAATATATGACATGAAGGCAAACCAAAGAGAGGTTTTAGCACATAATCCATTTCTTTAGGAACTCCCATTTGCCAAGCTGTTGAACAGCCTGTTTTCCAGGATCAGGGATGTTCTTCCAGCAACATGCTTGAAGGAATCAACTTCATGTCTCCATTCCTCCCTGGCCTTGGCCACTTCTTCATGCATTTAAACCAAAAAACCAACCCAGTTGTTGTCAAGTTGATTCTGACTCATGATGAACCCATTTGCATCAGAGTAGAACTGTGCTCCACGGGTTTTCAATAACTGTGATCTTTCAGAAGTAGACTGTCAGGTTTTTCTTCCAAGGCATCTTTAGCTGGATTTGAACTGCCAACCTTTTGGATGGTAGCTGAGTGTTTAACCACCACCCCATGACTACAGCAATCTAAAAAGTTACTGCCCTTGGGTTCGTGGAGCTCAGCGGAGAAGAATGGTAAACAAATAGAGAAAGCTGGTAAACACTGTAAAACAGATTTGACTAGGTCCTGTGGTTGCATGTATTAAGTTTCAGATCGCGTCCTAGGGGATTAAAGCCAGCTTCCTGGAAATAGGATGTGTAAGTTGTGACCTGAAGGACAAATAAGAGTTGGAGATGAAGGGGCAGAGGCCTAGAGAAACCAGCATGAGTCTGGGGAGAAAGAAAGGTTTTGTGTGAATGTGGAGTCCCTGGGTGGTACAGAGAATTAATGTGCTCAGCTGCTAACTGAAAGATTGGAGGTTGGAGTCCACCCAGAAGTATCACGGAATAAAGGCCTGATGATCTACTTCTGAAAAATCAGCTATTGAAAACCCTGTGGAGCACAGTTCTACTCTGACACACATGGGGTTGCCATGAGTCAGAATTGACTGGATGGCAGTTGGTGGTGGGGTAGTGGCTGGAAATGGCCAGAAAGAATGTGTATGGAGGGGTGAAAAGGGGAGGCAGGGCAGAAAGGTGGAAAGAAAGTAGATGGGACAGCTAGGCATGTGCCAGATCCTGAAGGGGCTTATAACTTTACAGTTTAGACTTTATAGTGAGGACAACGGGAAGACACTGAAGGTTTCAAGTCAAGGATTAAGAGATAGCGTGCTAACATTTGGGAGAGAGCACTTCTGCAAATAGTGGGTTCTGCGGAGGTCAGTCCTTGTTGACAGCACCCAGTGGGTTCAGAACAGGCCTTTGCTCTTAGCTTCTGCTGTACCAAGGGTTTAGGTCCTGATATTGACATATGGCCCAGATCTTCCTCTTCAGACCTCGTGGTTGAATTTATTCTTTTTGAAGGAGTACAAACATGAAGTTCTCATTAAGTGGCTTTTCACGAAAGGATATATATTAAAAAAACACTGTGTTGGCTGAAAGTGAAGCCCAGCTCGTCAGTCTTTGTCCTCTCTGTCCCCACCTCTTTGCTCAGCTGCATAGTCATCCTGGGCTGCCACTGCACTTCCTTGTATGGCCAGAGAAGTTCAGTTGGAGGGTAGTGCTGTCCTAGTGAGCTGACCCAGATCTGTTACCCTAACCCCTGGGACTCACTCAGTTTCCAAAGAGTGGGATGGGGGAGGGAGAGAGTACTTAAAATAGCTTCTGGCCACTCTTTGTTTGCTTTCAAAAAGCTTAGGATACTCTTGGTCTTCTTACAAGCAGGCAGCCAGGACCTGGCTGTCAAGAGACCTACAGGTCATAAGGACCCTGCATTTGTGGGTTATGAACTCCATTTAGTCCTTGGTGACAGCATTTATGTTTTATATGATGCAATGCAACAGAATAGAAACCATCTGTATGCATCACATTTAGTAACTACTGCTTTGTGAAACTTTTATTTCAGCTGTAGATGGGTCAAATAAGAATCACTTCTTTGTGTGAAGCATAATTTAAAAAAAATACTTTGAGCGCATTACATCTCAGTAAAGTTGTCAAGAAATAGTTTGAGTTCCTTACTAATTTAGGAAATGATAAATCTGTAATCTCTCTCTCTCTCTTCTTCTCACTCCCTTCTTTCTTTTCCTGATAAGATGTCTCCCTGTTCTTTCTTTAAGACAGGGACCAGGTCCATCTCTCTGCTTACAGGGGCCCATTTTCCATGACAAAGAGGCTGATGGACATGCTGTCTGAGTTCATAAGGGGCAATGCCCAATTCATATATAAAACAGCCTTTCAAATGGACTCTACCCCACAATAATGATAAGCTTCTTGAGGATGCTCTTCTTGTACAATGTTTACACAGCGACCACCTGGCCTATATGCAGTGTCAAACATTAAATACTAACTGAACTGCGTATACATTTTATAATTTTTATTCTGTAGGAATTAAACAGGCATCGAGACACATTCTGTATGCTACATTCCCTAGCTAGCTTGCTAAATTTGGAATTTAGAAAAAATATATATGCAAATCTGAAAAATAATTTCAAATAAGTTTTATATAAATTCTACCATGACCGGGTTATTGATAAAGCAAAATCTTGGCCAACTAGACTTGGGATTTCATCAGTTTTTGGAATATCTGATAAGTTTCTGTCTCATCAAGCCATCTTGTTCTAGTTAGGGACATTAAAAGTCTATATGCTTAGCACCACACTATGCCTCAAGCCCTCACTCTTGACAAAGCCAAAGTTTTCATTGTAATTGGGAAAAAAACTAAAGATGTGTGTTTGTAATATGGGATATGGTTTGGTATGATATGATATAATATCTTCTATTATTCTTTAGTTTTCACTCCAGATATTAAAAAGCATCATTTTGGAATCTGATTCAATCTCTCTTCACTGTCTTCTCACCCTTTACTATTCAAAGTGTGGTCTGTGGACCTGTGGTATCAGCGTCACTTGGGAGTGTACTAGAAATGCAGGATCTAAGGCTCCACCTGACACCTACTGAGTCACAGCTTCATTTAAACAAGATTCTTCAGGTGACTTTTATGCATATTAATTTTTTTTTTAATTAACCAGTTGCCTTCAAGTTGACTCCGACTCCTGGTGACCCCACATGTGCCAGAGTAGAAGTGTGCTCCATAGGGTTTTCAGTGTCTTATTTTTCAGAAGCAGATTGCCAGGCCTTTCTTTTAAGGTGCCTCTGGGTGGACTTGAATCTGCAACTTTTAGGTTAGCAGGCAAGTGAGGTAACTCTTTGTACCACCCAGAGAATTCCTATTAAATTTATGAAGCATATTAATCACTTCCCTATTTTGATTAAAAATTGACCAAAGCTTTTGAAGATGCCTAATCTTTCATTTTCACTCATTCTCATTGCCGTCAAGTCGATTCTCACTCAAAGTGACCCTGTAGGACAGAGTAGAACTGTCCTATAGGGTTTCCAAGGCTGTAATCTTTACAGAAGCAGACTGCCGCATCTTTCTCCCTCAGAGCAGCTGGTGGGTTCTAACCATTGGCCTTTCTGTTAGTAGTCATGCGCTTAACCAGTATGCCACCAGGACTCCTTTAATCTTTTTTAGATAACTGTAATTATTCACAACGCTTGGTATCTTTATCCTTTTCTTTTTCTTAACATATAAATTGAAATATCTGATATTTGTGTTTTTCTCTGTCATGACAAGATGGCTCCACAACCTCTACTAAACATGTAATGGCGGCCTGACAGGGTTCCCTCAACAGTCATGCTGATTCACTGCTTAAATAACTTCAAGAGGATGAATAATTCCCTACAGGCGTATATTTGGATAATTTCCGAGGGATTTTCTTTTCCACATCTCTAAGTGTTTACTGCTCTGTGTTAAGCAACCTTGCTTTTAACCCCTTTCATACAATGTGCTTTCTCATACATAGTATGGATTTAAAGTAAGTTTTAATTAATTCTGATCATTTATTTTCCTTTAGGACATCAGGATTTACAGTAACATCTCAGAGCCAGTATTTTTGAATGATGATGTTCTTCAAGTCCAAAAATGTCTTCTTGCATATTTTTGAGGCCCAAATAGAAAAAAAAAAAAGTTTTACTTTTTGGCATTTTATTAACACTCTTCCTTTTTTTTCTTTCTTAGTTTATTGAGGCATAATTGACACATAACAAACTGCACATATTTAAAATTTACAAATTGATGAGTCTGACAATATGCATACAGTGGTGAAACTTATACCACAATCAAGAAAGTGAACGTATCTATCACTCCAGAAGTTTCCCTGTGGTCTCTCTCTTTCACCCTGTCCCCTATCCCAAGAAACTGTTAGTTTGCATTCTGTAGATTTATTTGAAATTTCTAGAATTTTATTTAAGTGGAATTATATGCTGTATGCTCTTTTATTGTCTGGCTTTTCTCACTCAGCATTGTGATTTAGAGATTCAATCATATTGTAGCATGGATCATTAGTCTGTTCCTCTTTATTACTGAGCAGTATTCCATTATATGGATATACCACAATTTGCTTATCCATCCCCCGTTGACAATATTTGGATTGTTTCCAGATTTTAGCTATTATAAGTAAAGCTGCAATGAACATTAGTATAAAAGTCTTTGTGTGGGAAATATCTATCATTTATTTTGGGTGAAGAACTAGGAGTGGAATGGCTGTGTCATATGGTAGGCATATGTTAATCTTTTTAATGAAATTGCCAAACTGTTTTCCAAAGTGGTTGTGCCATTTTGCATTCCCACCACCAGTGTATGAGAGTTCCAGTTGTTCTACATCTTCATCAACACTTGGTATGGTCAGATTTTTTTATTTTTTATTTTAGCTATCCCAGTGGATATGTAGTGGTATCTTCTACTGGTTTTTAAATTACATTTCCATAATGACTAATGAGGAGTATCTGGGGGTCACAAAAGGTTAAGAATTAGACTACTAACCAAAAGGTTGAACGTTCAAACCCACCCAGAGGCACCTTGGAAGACAGGCCTGGTGATCTGCTTCTGAAAGGTTACAGCCTTAACTCTGACACACATGGGATCACCATTAATTGGAATCAACTGAATGGCAACTAACGATGGCTAATGATGTTCATCATTTTTCATGTGCTTACTTCACATCTGTATATCATCTTTGGTGAAGTGTCTGTTCAGATCTTTTCCCCACTTTGTAAATTGGATTGTTTGTTTTCTTATTATTGAGCAGTAAGAATTCTTTATAAATTCTAGATGCAAGTCCTTCGTCAGATACGCTTTTTGCAAACAATTTCTCCCAGTCTTTAGTTTGAAGATTGAAGCTTTTTAATTTTGACGAAGTCTAATTAATCATTTTTTTTTAAAAATATTTTATTGTACTTCAGGTGAAGGCTTACAGAACAGATAGTTTCTCATATAACAGTAACACACATGCTGTTTTATGACATTGGTTAACAACCC
>NW_004444212.1:1430883-1458803 GCF_000243295.1 Trichechus manatus latirostris
ATGTTCTAGGGTTTCAGGATTGTTGATTCTCTGTTTGGCTTAGTTTTTCGGATCTTTGTTGTGGAGGGACGGCGTGGTGTTTCTGCCTAGAGCGCCATCTTGCCGGAAGTCCTAATTAATCATTTTTTTGTTTCATAGATTGAGTTTTTGGTCTAATAAATTTTTGCCTAGTCTAATTCCACGAATTTATTTTTCTATGTCTTCTTCTAGAAGTTTTATAGTTTTACATGTTACAATATGGTCTATGATCCATTTGAGTTACTTTTTGTATATGGTACAAAGTATAAATCAAGTTTAATCTTTTTTTTCATATGCAATGCATATATTGCATTGTTCCAGCACCATTAGTTGAAAGACTATTATTTTTCCATTAAATTGTCTTATACTTCTGTTGAAAATCAATTGACTATATGTATGTGTGGGTCTAATTCTGTGTTCTCTACCATTGGCTATGTGTCTATGCTTTTGCCAATATCACATTCTCTTGATTATTTTAACATGACAGTAAGTGTTGAAATAAGGTAGAGTGAGTCTGCTAATTTTGTTCTTCTTTTTAACTGAGTCATGTCATGTTTTCAAGGAATACCAAAGAAAGCTTTTGGTGGAAATGTGGCTGTACTTTCAGTTTATTTGCATGCTCCTCTCGATTGGCTTTGTTCCTGTACAGGTTATACCTGTTGTCTTAGTCACCTAGTGCTACTCTAACAGGAATACCACAAGTGGATGGTTTTAACAAAGAGAAATTTATTTTCTCACTGTCTAGTAGGCTAGAAGTCCAAATTCAGGGTGTCAGCTCCAGGGGAAGGCTTTCTCTCTCTCTGTCGACTCTGGAGGAAGGTCCTCGTCATCGTCAGTCTTCCCCCGGACTAGGAGCTTCTCTGTGCAGGAACTTCGGGTCCAAAGGATGCACTCTGCTCCCGGTGCTTCTTTCTTGGTGGTATGAGGTCCCCAATTCTCTGCTTGCTTCCCTTTCCTTTTGTCTCTTGTAAGGTAAAAGGTGGTGCAGGCCACACCCTAGGGAAACACCCTTTACATTGGATCAGGGATGTGACCTGGGTAAGGGTGATGTTACAATCCCACCCTAATTCTCTTTAACATAAAATTACAATCACAAAATGAGGCCAACCACACAATTCTGAGAATCATAGCTCAGCCAAATTGATACACACGTTTTTTGGGGGACATAAGTCAAACCATGAGACCTGTAAAACTGCAGTTCATTGAACATTTAATTCTACCCACTGTGTGACAAACCAGCATTTTATGTACCAACCAGAAAGGTAAAAAAAAAAAAAAGCCACTGTTTATAAGATGCATCCTGACTTGAGAGATATTAAAATGTGAAAAGTGTGCCTCACAGTATTAATGAAAAACGATAATTGTTAGAAAATTATAATGCCAAGGGGCAATTCATCATGGTTGCACAGTTCCCAGAGAGGTAGTAAAATTCTCTTAATTTCATGAATGAACAGAATTTCCATCAGTTAACAGTTACTGTTTCTGCTGCTCTAAAACACCTAGAAACTGCATCTTTACCTAAGGGCAAATGATACCTAGCTCATCTCTGGTGTCACCTTTTAGCCTTGTTGTGATTTTTTTTTTTTTTTTTTTTTGGTTCTTAGAGGTGGGTATCTCCTTCAGAAGTAATCAATTCATTGAGTTGGAATGTATGTACGATACATGGCACATAAGAAACCAAATCCATTGCTGATTCTGACTCATAGACTCATAGTGACCCTATCAGACAGAGTAGAGCTGCCCCAGAGGGTTTCCAAGGAGCAGCTGGTAGACTTAAACTGCCAACCTTTTGGTTAGCTGCCAAACACTTAACCACTGTGCCGCAAGGGCATGCATATTTCAGTTGTTCTCTTAATGCCATGGTTCAGGCATAGGCCTAAACTTCAGGACGTCTGGGATCAGTACTGGTAGCAGCACTGGCTTTGACTTTGGGATGGTTCATTAACTTTTACTGTGACCTTCTCTCATTAGGATATCTGTCTATCACATGACAATTTTTAATAGTTAAAAATCCACAAATAAAATGTATTGAATACAAATGGTCACACAGTAGCATATGGTGGAGCCAGCAGTAGAACCATGCTCTTTCCTGCCGAAGAATACTGTCCGCCCTCCCACCCCCTTCCATCCCACCCAAAGCACATTCATCTTGGATCCTGGATACTAGGCCAAGTATAAAGAAGCTGACAATTTGAGGGTAAAAAAATGTCCCCTAGCATTTAAATTCTCATAAATAAAGCTTTGAAAATAAACCATAATTTCAGATTTATCTATATTTGAGTAGAGAATATTTACTTACCAATCTTTTATTCATGACCTGCCTTTACTTCTCTTATTTTTAATGGAATAGTTATGGAAAATACAATTTTTTATTCCTTAATATTTGAATTTGTGATTTCTGATATATTGACCTTAGTTGTGAATCTAAGTGAATGATCTAGAATCTAAAAGATTTCAAACTGCCCTATTATAAGTATACTTCCCCTGTTTTTAATTGCTGTCTTTTTCTATGTTCTCCTCCTCCCGTATCAGTCTAAGTATGGTTTGCCTATCATTTATATTTACCTTTCACTAAATTCCATATTCCCTTTCTTCTTGAAGACTTATTCCCCAAGGCTATGAAATGATACAATCTAGACTAGAATGATGTATGCAATACATTCTGTATAATGTAATAACATGAATAACCTATAAACTGTTAAAATTCAAACAGAAGTGTTGAAGGCTGAAAACTGTAACTTTGTATCTTATGCTTCAATATATTTCAATATATTCTTCTGAGAATAAAATGGCTCATTAATGCTGAAGTGTTAATAAGACATTATATCCATACAAAATATTTTACTTTAATAGGAAATTATGTATAAAAACCTGTTGCTGTCGAGTTGATTCTAACTATTCTACCCTATAGAACAGAGTAGAATTTCCCCATAGGGTTTTCAAGGCTGTAAATCTTTACAGAAGCAGACTGCCACAACTTTCTCCCACAGAGCGGCTGGTGGATTCGAACCACTGATCTCTCAGTTAGCAGCCAAGTGCTTAACCATTGTATCATCACTTATACAACAATTAATTTGTCATAATAAATACATCGTATCAGTCATTTGTAAACATAGATCAACAATCTTTTTCTTCAGAATCTTATATTTCTAATTTGTGAAAAATCTCTGTTTCTAAAATGGACCACTTCCCAAGCACAGATGGTATTGTACTGTTAAAAAAAAAAAAAAAAAAAAGAAGTTAATCATCATGCTGTAGGTTGAAACTCTTTTTTATAATGCTAAAGCAATAATATCACATAAAGCCCTCTTCTAAACAGTTTCCATTATACATCTGGTTACATATAATTATGAAGTTTTAGATGTTTTATAATCATGTTGTAACTAGATTTGAAATTATTCCACAGTAAAGTTCCTGAGTAGTACTGGTGTCGCTGAGAGAGAAAGAGAGAGAGTCTAATGTTGTAACTCAGAGCATGTTATAGTGCTGCTCAAACAAAGGACTCATTTTCAGTTCTTCTCTAGGTAGGAAGTGATTTCCTGCTAAAAGTGAGTTTAAAACCCCACCCTCAATGCCATAGCAAAGAAAACCAGTTTCCTAGAGGGAACACGGAGGGAATATACTCAGGTTAGAGAAGTATAATTCCTACAAGTCATGTCCATATTTTTCTGAAACTTACTGAAGAGAAGCACAGTTTAGCATAAATAAACTGGATATATAGATTATACCTTGGACATGTTTTTAAGCAAAGACTAAACATTGGAATAAAAACCCTAAACAAGTAGTCATCTCAGTGTGGATCAGGACTGAGAATTAAGTGGGGCCCAGATAAAGATGTAGTCTGGACCAGCAGAGAATGTTCCTGAAGTAATAATAGATAAAGGTTATTACCAGTCCTTTATTGAGAAGGAACTAGTGAATAATATCAGAGTTTAATATCTTTATAGCTCATATCTATCAAGTACTATAAATAATTTGTTGTTTTTTTTCCATTTTCATGAAATTCCACCTTAATTACTTTCTTTGGTTATATTGGTTAGATATGTCTGACAGTGAAGAATCTGGTGCCAAGGATACAAAAAATCAGGTGAAAAGCCCCTTTAAAGAACTTGGTCTTCAAGATGATGATTTCTGACAGAAGGTGTTGTGATATATATGGGTACTGAATTATTTTTCATAACCATCACTACTGAGTCCTGAATGTTCTTCTTGGTCTAATATTTGCTTTAGAGAGATATGAATTAATTATTACTCTGAGTGCTTTGAATAAACTCTTTAAAATGGTGATAAATCATGATGAGTATCTTTTAGAGCGTAAAGTTCCTATGTTTATAGCAAAATTTGGCACAATCAAGGTGGAAGAAAGAGAAGGACTGAAGATTCATTGATTTAAAACACTAAAAAAGAAAAGAAAAAAGAAAAGCCAAAGTCTTAGGAATAATTAGTATTATTGGCAAAAGAGTGATCAGGATTCAGTATTATCATTAAGGACACTGGAAATTTTGTTGTTTATTAATTTAATTTTTCTAGAAATTAAAGTTGAGATGTCAACATCTTCAAGCTCATGTTCTCGGCTTCAGCTTTTCAGTCCCAGTGAAAGTTGAATTCAATGTTAAATTGAAATGATTGTTGAACTGAGTGAACTTCACTGTTTATCCTGAAACAATGCTTTCCTAATCCTCAGAGTAATAGGGTCATTTTGACTCATTTGACTCTTCCAGGTTCCTCAAAAATCCCCTTGCTACAACACTGCTATTTTACAATTATGTAGTCATAAAGGGGAGCTTCCAACTACAACTCTCAGCTGTATCTATAGCTTCCACTTGTTTCAAGTAAGGATGCCTTGTATATTCGACCCTTACATAATTGAGATTCTTTTTTGAAAAATCCATCATACTTACTTGATCCAGAAAAGAATTTATATCCTTAAGATATCTTTTCACAAGAGAGCACTGGGTACTCTTAGAAACATGGGGTTTTATCCACTATAAAAACCTATTGCTGTGGAGCCGATTCTGACTCATTATTTTCACCTTAGATAATGGCTAAAACAACGTATGTTATGTCAACTTTATAAGTTTACTTCCTTTCACAACCTTTTTTTTCCCACATGGATTATGCCAACAAATTACATACAGCAAATGCTATGCAGACTCTAATACAATATAATTCAGAATAAAATTGGTCAGTTTGGGGATCTTATATGAAAGAAGTTTGCACTGGCAAGTACCACATCTCAGTATTGTGATCTCAATTTAAGTGTCATCTTCCGCATTAAGAGATTCAATTTTATTGAATAGCTTTTTAGAAAGAGTTGTGCTATGTGAGACACTATTCTAAGTTCTTTAATAAATTTTAACTCATGTAATCCTGCTAATCATTTTATGAGGAAAGTCCTATTATTATTTTCATTTACTAGAAAAGGAAACTGAGGTACAGACAACTTGGTAGTTTTTCCACAATGACCCAACCAGGAAGTGACCAATCTAGGCAGTCTGGATCTACCGGCAATGCTCTTCACCATATGCTCTCGTGCTATTTCTTGTGAGTTGATATACAATCACTTTGTATTTTGAAAATAACAGGCAATAATTTCTAGGTAAAGAGATCGAGCTTTAGAATCAGCTTTGGTTTCAATCTAGCTCAGCTGCTTACTAGTTGGGTGTACCCTGTTGTGATGGTTAAGATCGTGTGTCAGCTTGGCTGGGCCATGATTCTCAGGGTTTTAATGTAATCACTCCCATGATTGAATATACTGTGAGTAGCCAATCAGATGAAAGGGAGTCTCCTTGGGGGTGTGGCCCGCATCTGAATATAAGCAGACATTCTGGCTTTTTGCTGTCTCTGGATTCTGCGGCTGCTTCCTGTAGTCTCATCTCCGGTTCTTGGGACTTGAGTTGTCAGCTTATCTGCTGAGCCTGGGATTCAACGATCTACGCAGCTTGTGAGCAGGAGCCCTGCTCTCTGACCTGCCCATCTTGGGCTTGCCAGCTTCTGCGGCTGTGTGACTTGGGAGAGGCCTCTACCCTGATCCATGGACTTGGGACCTTCTAGCTTCTACAATCGCATGAGCTGTTCCTTTGATATAATCTCTCTCTCTATATATATATTTATACACTTTACTGGTTTTGCTTCTCTAGAGAACCCAGCCTAAGACACCTGTTTTCTTACCTATGAGATAAAAATAAGTCAACCTGTAGGGCTAATGAGAAAATTAGAGAAAAAAAAATTAAACATCAAGCATGGTGCCTTGTCTTTAATGCCACACAAGGAAAAGGGATTGTCATAGATTGAATTATGCCCCTCCCCAAAATATCTGTCAACTTGGCTAGGACATGATTCCCAGTATTGTGTGAATTGTCCACTATTTTGTCATCTGATGTGATTTTCCTACATGTTGTAAATCCTGTCTCTATGATGTGGTAAAATGGGATTAGCCACCATTATGATAATGAGGCAGGACTCAATCTACAAGGTTGAATTGTAGAGCTAATCTCTTTTGAAATATAAAAGAAAGAAGCAAGCAGAGAGATGGGGGGACCCCATACCACCAAGAAAGCAGCGCCAGGAGCAGAGCGCATCCTTTGGACCTGAGGTTCCTGCACCAAGAAGCCCCTAAACCAAGGGAAGGTTGATGACAAGGACCTTCCTCCAGAGCCGACGGAGAGAGAAAGCCTTTCCCTGGAGCTGATGCCCTGAATTTGGACTTCTAGCCTACTAGACTGTGAGAGAATAACTTTCTGTTTGTTAAAGCCGTTCACTTGTGATATTTCTGTTACAGCAGAACTAGATGACTAAGACAGGGATATTGGGTGTCTGGAAGAGCTTGGCAATCCCCTAGCACTGGAAGGATGATGGAACAAGCTTCCTCTAGTTGTGAAATGAAAGAGTTTAAGGAAGATGTGAACCTGTTACTTCTTCTCCTGCCTTTTAATTTGGTCATTTATCATGAACAAATATTTGAAGTTATTTTTAACTTTACCCTTAACTTTACCTCACACTTAAATTAGATGGCAGACTATTGAACTACAAACAATCAGTATTTATTTTTCTTAAATGAGTTAAACAAATCTCCACTTACCACTTTTTAATTCTACTGTGGTATATGGGTAATCTGTTGAGTATTTGCTTTACAGTCAAAAGTAAATCTTATAGTCTAGAAGGGGGAGAAAGCACAAATATGGTTGAATAGTTCAAATCTAAGGTTCAAACTGTTTACATTTTTATTAATAGGTGTTCTGTTAACATTTAAAAAGACTAAGTTTAAGGATTTGGTGCTAGAGGACTGCTCAATGTAGTCCATAAAGGTTTTTATCTGTCTATATGGCATTTTTTATATTATATTTCTGACAGGAAATGACAGAAATATTTGAATGAATATTATATGAATATATTTAGTTCAATCTGATAACTGCCAATTTGTTTGATCTTAAGCCTTTTCTAGTAATGATTTATTTCTGTTAAATACAATACTGTATTTATGAAAGTAATAGTTTATTGTTGTTGTTGTTAGGTGCCGTCAAGTTGGTTCTGATTCATAGCGACCCTATGCACAACAGAACAATATATTGCCTAGTCCTGTGCCATCCTCATGATTGTTGTTATGCTTGAGCCCATTGTTGCAGCCACAGTGTCAATCCATCTCATTGAAGGTCTTCCTCTTTTTTGCTGACCCTCTACTTTTACCAAGCATGATGTCCTTCTCCAGGGGCTTGTCCCTCCTGATAACACGTCCAACGTATGTGAGATGAAGTCTCGCCATCCTTGCTTCTAATGAACATTCTGGCTGTAATTCTTCCAAGATAGATTTGTTCATTCTTTTGACAGTCCATGGTATATTCAATATTCTTCGCCAAGACCGTAATTCAAAGGCGTCAATTCTTTTTAGGTCTTCCTTATTCATTGTCCAACTTTCGCATGCATATGTCGTGATTGAAAACACCATAGCTTGGGTCAGGGGCACCTTAGTCTTTAAAGTGACATGTTTGCTTTTTAACACTTTAAAGAGGTCTTTTGCAGCAGATTTGCCAAATGCAATGCATATTTCATAGGGAAAATAAATTAACAGACTATGAGCTGGTAATCAATTGGATATGATCACACAACTTTATTTTAAAGTATCAACATTCAATTTCTTGAAATACCATTGTATATGCCATTTAAGTTAATAAATTGTGCAAATGATTGGGATGGAGCATCCATTAGAATATGGAAATGTTTCATACAAGAATATAAGGAGTTGGTACATGCAAATATTTCTATTTTTCCCAAACTATATCTCCATAATATGTGCAAAATATGCTGGTGAGCTCCATGTTTGCTCTGAAGGAATGATGTAGATCCAAGGAAGCTGTGATTGGGAATAAGATGGTAAGATGACAAAATGGCATTTTCTGAGAAGAAAATACAAACATCTATAAAACCTTTAATTTATCTAAAACATCCCAATGGTAGTCTGTAGCACAGGTTGGGAAGATTGGTACTGATCAATGGAATAGGTTTCTGAGTCATATATCTTTATCGCAGTTGAGTCATAATGAATATGTTATATCCCATAACCTATGTTATTTATCAAATGTAAAACTAGAATATTAGAGTATAATCACAAATTAGGGTGTACTTTAATTTTGAAGGTGTTAAAATGTTCCTTTTATTTCATGAAACTTTTATAGCAGACCCTATGTTATACTAATACATAATATTGATTTACCTCAAAATATTTCTACCTATAATTATGATAATATCAAAAAACCTGATTCTCATTGAGTCCCTATCATATGCATAAAACTCTTTATACTAAGAGTTTTATTTATGTCAATTTTCACACCAATTCAATCCAATAGTAATATTTTTATCCTCTTTTTTCAGAAGAAGAAATTGTGGCACAGAGAGATTAAGTAACAAGCCCAAATTTCTCACAGCTAGCATGAGGTGCATCTGGCTCCAGAGTTTGTGCTGTTAATCGTAGAACAGTATTTCTTCTCAGATAATAACCTCTAAAAGGCATACACATTAGCCACAAAATGACCACAGAGATTACAGATATTACAGTGTCATAGTTACTAGAAGCTAATTTTATGTGTGTGATCTATAGTCACTTCCATAAATGTCCTTTGGTTTGTGGCACCACCAGGGCAGTTCAAAGGTGGTTCACAGTTCCTCCTCTGATCTGATGGTAACCAGGTGATTGTGGAGAAGTTGTTTAACTTGTCTGTGGCCTCAGGGGTGTGCATATTAGTTTCCTAGCTTAAGAAAACATTTGCCATCGAGAAGATTTTGACTCTGAGTGACCCCGTGTGTGTGAGAGTAGAACTGTGCTCCATAGGGTTTTCAATGGCTGATTTTTCAGAAGTAGATTGCCCAGCCTTTCTTTTGAAGCAAGTCTGGGTTTGTTAGAACTGCCAATCTTTTGGTTAGCAGCAGAGCACATTAACCATTTGCACCACCAGCTTAGAGGCCTAGAAAACTATTTTCTTTCATTTCTAAATATTACAAAAGGGAAAGTCAAGGTTTTACTTCATATGTTTCTTAGCTATACCAGTCTTGGCTAACAGTGCTCATCATTGTGTGGAATAATTTCCCTCAGTTCTCCCTTCTCGGTGTTCCTCCTAATCTACCTGTCTATTCTCCACTCCCTGCCCCACCCGTCCCCAACACAGTATAAAGCCTTCACAGGTTTGAAGTGCTTTCATAAAGAGAATTGAGTCAAATGTCCTTGTCTGGCATAGCCAGGTTTATTCTTTCTAATTGTATAATAACAGAGCTCACCATTCTTATACAACCTCATTGAAACCAGGAATAGAATCTGAGACTTTTTCCTTTATGTGTTTTGTTGCTCAGTGGAAAACTACTTTCTTGCCCCATGCTGCTGAAATAAGAGATCAAAACTATATTTTTCCCTTTTTATTCC
This sequence comes from Trichechus manatus latirostris, assembly GCF_000243295.1. NCBI lineage: Eukaryota > Metazoa > Chordata > Mammalia > Sirenia > Trichechidae > Trichechus > Trichechus manatus. The sequence continues at coordinate 1,440,812 of NW_004444212.1, forward strand.
ACCTTCTTGATTTTATGAAAAAAAACCTCACTAGAAGAGGTGGGGAGGGAGGAGGAAGTTCCTTGATGGGGAAAATCACCTCAGTTCAGTATTTTGCAGGATATGAGTTTTAGGGAAGTTTCAAACTCTGCCTCTTCCTCTCTTTTGCAAACTCACTTTTGCTTGTTTCTCTGTTAAGTGTTTAGTCCTGTTGAGAAAAAATAATACCACAGAAATAAGTGAATAAATGAAAGACAATTTTGTGTGTATATGTGTGTTCTTTTTGTTGTTCCTTGTTTTCCTCTCTTTGCATGTGATTTTCTCATGGAGCTATCCTCCTTTTGGCTTTTCTCAAATATTTAACATATTTATGAAAGCAAGACAGGGTTTGTATTTAGTGAGTTGGGAGCGAAGCGGGAATGATATCAAAAGAATCAATATATTAAGTATGCCAGTGCGATACAGTAGAAAGGCAGTGAAGTTATAGTCAACCTGACCAAGATGGAGTTTATATCCCACTGTTTATTAGCTAAGGAGCCCTCGTGTCACAGTGGTTAAAGCAATCGACTGCTAACCCAAAGGCTGGCGGTTCAAAACCACCAGTGGCTCCGAGGGAGAAAGATGGGGCAGTCTGTTTCCATAGAGATTTACAGCCTTGGAAACCCAATGGGGTCCCTACAAGTCAGAATTGAATTGAAGGCAGTGGGTTTGGTGGGTTTGGATTTATTAGATGGGTGAATGAGCCCTGGTGACATAGTGGTTAAGCACTCGGCTGCTAACAGAAAGGTTGGCAGTTTGAACCCAGCAGCCGCTCCCTGGAAGAAAGATGTAGCAGTCAGCTCCTATAAAGATTATAGCCTTGGAAACCCTATACAGGAGTTCTATTCTGTCCTATAGGGTTGCTATGAGTAGGAATCGACTCCACGGCTTTTTTTTTTTTTAAGCTGGGTTAGCTCAGGTGGTTCACTTAACCCATCTATAAAGTGGGGAAAACCATGTATGCCTTACAGATCTCCCAAGCTGTTTGTGAGGCTTAAAACAGACTAATTGAAATGGTATGAGACTGCTTTTTAAGTGGAACAATATAATTGAATAGAAGCATCATTATTAGGATAATTGAAAACACTACCTGTCAGGTGTTACTTTTTTTTTTTTTTAATGTGGATTTTGAGGAATCTGGAGAGATGACTATAAATAATGATTTTTTTTTTTTTAAATCACATTTTGTATCACAAAAAGCAAGCATTTTGAAGTGGATATTTTCTGATCCCAGGAAAGTTGTTTAATAAATTTGACCTTATACACAGGGGATTAAGTGTTTAATGAACTGAACACACAATTACCTCATTTGAACTTGCTTGAGATTATATAATTCTCATCAAATAAAGGCAAGCTTTCATAATTCACATTAAAGGTTTTTTGGAGAGATTTTTTAAAAATAAAACTCTTATGAATGATTGCTTGGAATGTTATAATAGATTCTTAATGTATGTTAAAAGACTAGCATTATTTCTTTTGATCTTAGCCTTCTTGTCCTGGTTTGGTAAGTATTTTTTTAAAGGATGTGAACATTATACTTTCAGTTCCTGAAATCAAGTAGCAATTTGCATGAATTGACTGCACAACTTTGGTAAATAATCGTATCTGCTCATATGAGAAATATTTATCTGGAACACTTTTCAGGAAGTCTCAAAATCATAGACTGAAGTTGAGTTAATGGTCAATGAAAAATAATTGGCTTGTTTAGTCAAAGTTTCAGGAAGCAGAAAAGTTTTGGATGTTAGCACATTGTCGCATGAGGAATTTAAACAAAGAATTGTAGCCTCCACATAACTCCCAGATGTTCCCAGACAGTAAGATCCATGAAGGCAAAAAGGACTATGGCTATCTTATTTACTCTTATGTGACCAGTACTTGGCCCCAGGTAGTGTGAAATCAATATTCAGTGAGTAAATTATTGAATGCCTTTTTTTGTGTTATAAAAACATAGCACATTTTTCAATTCAGTATTTTTCACATATACAATTCAGTGGGATCAATTACATCAATCATGTTATGCAACCATCACCAATGTCCATTGTCAATTTTTCTGTCCCCATAAGCAAAAACTCAATGCTTCCTAAACAATGATTCTCCTCATTCTACCTCCCTCCTGTCCTTGGTAACCACTATTAAACTGATCTGTATATATTTACCTATTCTGTGTACATTAGTGAGACGATACAATATTTGTCTTCACTATTCACAATAGCCAAAAGGTGGAAACAACCCAAATATCCGTCAACAAGTGAATGGTGTCCTAGTTATCTAGTGCTAGTATAACAGAAATACCACAACCAGATGACTTTAACAAAGAGAAATTTATTCTCTCACAGTCTAGTAGGCTAGAAGTCTGAATTCAGGGAACCAGCTGCAGGTGAAGGCTGTCTCTCTCTGTCAGTTCTGGGGGAATGTCCTTGTCATCAATCTTCCCCTGGTCTAGGAGCTTCTCAGTGCAGGTACATGGGGTCCAAAGGACGTGCTCCTGGCTCTTCTTGCTTGGTGGTAATGAGGTCCACCTGTCTCTCTGCTCGCTTCTCTCTTTTATATCTCAAAAGAGATTGACTCAAGATACAACCTAATCTTGTAAATTGAGTCCTGCCTCATTAACATAATGGCCTCTAATCCTGCCTCATTAACATCATAGAGGTAGGATTTACAACACATAGGAAAATCATATCAGATGACAAAACGGTGGACAATCACACAATCCTGGGAATCATGGCCTAGCTAAGTTGACACACATTTTTGGTGGACACAATTCGATGTATAACAAATGGATAAACAAAATGTGGCATATACATACCATGGACTATTACTGTGCTGTAAAGAGAATTGAATGCCTTTTTTAAGTCATTTCTGGGTGGATTCATCTTGAAGACACATTAAATTCATTCATTCCAAAGATTTATTGAATTCTGGTGAAACTGTTCTCTGCTACACACTGGGTTTATAATGGTGTGTAAAGTAGGCTTGGACTCTAAATTAGTTTGACAAAACAGTGGTAGAGAAATGTTCTCTGCTCATGGTTTCTTAGAGAGCAGCACCCGTGATTCAGGATCTCTCTCATAGGGAATGGCCACATAAGTGATCCAGAGTAGTTCTATAACTTGGTTCCATTTGATTCCATTCTTTGTGGCTTTAGCTAAAGAGATCTTTGGGTTTTTCAGCTGTAATTCTGAGCACCAGCAAGCAAATGTCCTAGGCACTTGTGTTTAGTTTGAACGGACAACTAAGAGAATTGTTATTTTCTAACAGCTATATATAATTTAGTAAATTATCATGGAAATGTCTACTTTCATTGTTTGAATTAAGAAATAGAAAATTGTAATAAAGTCAAATTCAAATCATGGCTGCATGGATGGTTGAAGTAGAGTTGATTGATAAGCTGTTGTTGCTATTGCCGTAAAATCTATTCTGAAATAGACATCTGGATATTAACTCTTCTCGAAAACTTGTATATGAACCTGTTTGATCCAAAAGAATTGACAAATATCTTTGGAATTCTACTCTGCAAAGTTAAAGAACTCTCAATTCCTTCTAGAGTCAAAAGGGCTGTTTTCTCACTGTGAATCTGCAACTAGGAGAAGAGAAAGTTCCGCTTCTCTGTTTTGAGAGATGTTTACATTAAATAAACAGAAAGCGACAGGCTACTAACCAAAAGGTCAGGGATCCAAAACTACCAGCTGCTCCTTGGGAGGAAGATGTGGCAGTCTGCTTCCGTAAAGATTTATAGCCTTGGAAACTCTATGGGGGCAGTTCTACCCTGTCCTACTGGGCTTTCTATGAATTGAGATCGACTCAATGGCAACAGGTTTTTGGTTTTTAGGCTAAGGAGTTTCAGAACCTCTGTTGCCAAAAGCTCAGTGTCTACTTCACAGAGATGACTGAGATAGCACAGTTGTCTCCTCTCTAGACTCCTTTCAACTGTTGATGATTAGATGTTAAGAAATAAATGTATATTAGGTTTAATTTGATCAGAAGAATCCAAGGTATAAGCTTTAGAATAAAATATAGTGACAATACCATTACTATCTTGCTGTTGTTGTGTGCTGTCAAGTCTGCTCTGACTTGTGGTGACCCCATGTGACAGAGTAGAACTGTTCCATAGCATTTTCTTGGCTATGAAGATTACTGTCTACAAGGGCGTAAATAGCTACTTCAAAAGTAAAAAATTCAATTATTCAGACATTTTGTCTACAAGGTACAGCACAAAAACAATGACACCATATAGTCATTCTGATGACTTAGAATTTTCCCTCTCACTTTTTAAATTATAATTGATACTAAAAATATTTACTCCTCAGCTTCTCTTCTATGTCCCTTGTTAAAATTTATTAAAAATGAAGTAAGGATGAATATTGTGATTCATAAATGATGAATAAGAGATGCATATCACATGTTTCTAACTTCTTCATATGTTTGAAAATCTGGAGTATGTTTAAAACTGTGCTATGGCCTTGAGACATGGTCTCTAGTATCAAGGAATCTGGAATCACTGGAGTGATAAGTAAAAAACACATGAAACTACAGCAAATAATACATGGACAAGTACTAATATTACAAAACGCAGGTGATAATGCCTGTGAGATTTAGCAGGAAAGCTGTGCTGTGACTGAACATGATCAGGAGAATATTTGATGGAGAAAATAGATCTCGAAGTGGGTTAGGCTTTGAGTAGAGAGAAGGAAAGGACAGATCTGACTGTATCAACTGCAGCTAAGGAGAATAATAACAATAAAAGTCCAGAAGTGATATTGGATTGTAGTAAACAATGTTGAATGTGAAAACTAAAAACAAAATTAGGGTTATAAGAATGCATATTAGTGATTATGATCATTAAAATAAGCTGAATTCTTAGAAATTCACTGAGTTGGATAAAGCTTTCACTTTTGCTTTCCTAGATTTGTCAAAGGGAGCAGCCCTCTTAGAAGGACAAATAGTCACTTTTCCTATTTAGTAAGTTGAACCAATATTAAGAAATATTTGCTTAAGATTATCAAACTGGTCTATACTCACTTGGTTTCACATGGAAGTGGTATACTTTACTCTGTTATGACAAACCATCCAGTTGTTCTTGAGTCAGTTCTGACTCCTGATGACTCCATGTGTGTCAGAGTAGAATTGCGCTCCATAGGTTTCTCGATGGCTGATTTTTTGGAAGTAGATCATCAGGCGTCTTGGTGGACTTACTTGAACCTCCAACCTTTCAGTTAGCAGCCGAGCATGCTGTTTGCACCACTCACGCACTCCACTGTTATAGCTGCTTCTCATACGTGCCTCTGAATATATTCCTGTAAATTAAAGAATCAAAGACTGCCAATGCATGTGCTGTTCTATTAGATTGATGGTAGCAATGACCAGTTTTGTACATTATGAAACTAATAATATTTCAACTTGTACAAACATATGTACCTGATAAATTTATGAATCAGATTCAGGTTTTTTCCTCTTCAAAAGCTAGATTCCCATGAGGTCATAGTTCTGAACTGAGTGAGAGGAATGAGTACAAAAACGTAAGTGACATGGGGGTCTGGGTCACCTGTTCAAGCGATTTACTTGAGCCCTTCAGACCTTCTAAGGCCAGATCCCAAATATACCATTTCCATCTTATATTTCACTGCTACTGTGCCAACCCAGCTTATGACTTGGTGAATCTGGCAACACCCAGTTCATATTGGAACTTCTGATGGCTTAGTCACTTGATGCCTCATGATTAAATGCTCAATTTCTGCTAGGGTTCAGTAACATGCCAGGAGGTGCTTTTCAGACAGCAAATAGTTATGTGCTATACACAGCATGGTCTTGTTCTAGAACCCTAGGGATCTGTGCTGCAACTGTCCCATTAGGGTTTGCCAGAGATTCTATATGGCATCCTTATCTACCACGGGTACCTCTTGTACCATGTGGGTATACTCAAGTAGCAGACTGCTCATAAAATGACTGACTTCTGGTGCAGAGCCCTCTACCTCCTCTTACTGCGGACTGCACTCAAAACTGGAAGCCTTCCTAATCACCTGATGAATGACTTGGCACAATATAACAAAGTATAGTATATACTGTCTTTAAAACAGAAAGAGGCCTCCCAAGCATTGTGCCTCTTTCTTAGTGGTAGGAGTTGCAATATGCAATGTGACTTGTTCCTTATCTTGGGGGCTATATCTTGGCATGCCCCAGACTAATAGAATTCTACAGACTTTTACCATGTTACATGTTCTTGATTATTTGTAAGGCTTATCTCTCATCCTCTACCATGCGTGTGTCTTATTATCCAGAGACTTTGCTACTTACTGCTTACTGATTCTGACTAACATGGAGTTTTCAATAAGATGGACTGGTGTGATGTTCTGTGGAGTATCCAGAAGCTCAAGATCCCATTGGACTATAATGTGACAGAGAGAAGGGTAGACAGAGATCTGTGTTATAGACCATGAATGTGTGCAGCTATATGTCCTAATGAATGTGAAGTTTTTAGGATTCTTTTTCTTCAAGATGACAGAAAAGAATACGTTCACCAGCACAACAGCAACTTACCAAGAGCTAGAGGCTGTACTGATCTGCTCTAGCGAAGGTGCCACACCTTGGCACAGCAGGTGAGATTGGGGATTCAATTTTGTTCAGTTTCTGGTATTCCACCTTCATCCACTGTGATCCATCTGCCTTTACCAGGGGCCAGCCTGATAAAGTAAATCTTCCAGGGAACACTCAATCTGCCATTTTATCCAGGATACGGTAGTGTTTTGATTTACTATCTTGGGTGGGGTGAGAGATAGTTTTAGAGGCATTTTCTTGACCTTTTCAACCACAATTGCTTTTACTCCGCAGGTAAGGAAACCAGTATGAAGGTTATGTTAGCAACTAAGTTTATGTGTCGTGATGATGCACTCAGAAACCAAGAAAATGATCTCAGGGTAGTTTTGCAGACTCATTGGACTGACCATGAGATGGACTTGGGTTAGTTTTCCTTGTATCACCAGACATCACATACAACAGTATGTGCCCCTACTCTAAAAGGCAGGTCCTTCTAGAGTTTTGAGTCCCTGATATTGGTGTCAGCTTTATATCCAACAACCCTCAAAAAATCTTGTATCCTCTGTTTCCCAGCATGTTGTTAATCTGGAAAATGGCTATAGGTACATTTGGGAAAATATTGAGGGAATTGCTAGTATCTATACTTGCTGTCCACCACGTCAGTCAGTTTGTCATACTGTGGTGGCTTATGTGTTGCTGTGATACTGGAAGCTTTGCCACCGGTATTTCAAATAACAGGTCACCCTTGGTGGACGGTTTTCAGTGGAGCTTCCAGACTAAGACAGACTATGAAGAAGGACCTGGCAGTCTACTTCTGAAAAAAATTGGCAACTTTTTGAAATCAAATGACACACTGTATTGGGCAACTCTGCTGCAAAAGACCTCTTTAAAGTGTTTAAAAGCAAAGATGTCACTTTAAGGACTAAGGTGCGACTGACCCAAGCCATGGTGTTTTCGATCACTTCACATGCATGTGAAAGCTGGACAATGAATATGGAAGACCAAAGGAGAGTTGATGCTTTTGAATTATGGTATTGGAGAAGAATATTGAATATACCACGGACTGCCAGAAGAACAAACAAATCTGTCTTGGAAGAAACAACCAGAATGCTCATTAGCAGCAAAGATGGTGAGACTTCGTCTCACATACTTTGGACACGTTTTCAGGAGGCGTCAGTCCCTGGAGAAGGACATCATGCTTGGTAAAGTAGAGGGTCAGCAAAACAGAGGAACACTCTCAATGAGACGGACTGACACAGCATCTGCAACAGTGGGCCCAAGCATAACGATTGTGAGAATGGCTCAGGACCAGGCAGTGTTTCGTTCTGTTGTATACGGGGGCGCTACGAGTTGGAACTGACTTGATGGCACCTAACAACAACAACATACTTGCTATGGGGTTTCTGGGTACTCTCTCAGGGAATCACCCCTCTTCCCCCACTTCATTCTATGAGCTCTAGATTAAAAACTGCTCAGGTCTGGAGACGGGGTGAGTGATCACGAATTTTCATTGCAGGAGCCGACAGCCATGTTTATTCTCTTTTTTTCACTTAGAATGGTTAGGCAACATCCTCATTAGCTGACCATCTATCTTACCCCTAGGAGCCCTGTGATCTATCAACCACCACCACAGATCTCTGCGGTCAGGATCCTTTGGTTGCTATCCTGCTTCACTACCTGTTAGGTTAATTATGTCCACCGTGCCTCTGAATTCTATGCTATCACCTGATCTCTATTCTTCTAGAATCCTATAATCCCCACTGAAATGAGGGAGCCCAGTTCGATAGCAGTATCCCTTAGTGATAACCTCAGCCTATCAAGGACATTTACGAAAGAGGTTCTTAGCATTGTTGGTCCCCTTTACTATTATGATTTTTATCACTTTAGTGAAAGGACCTCCTGAGGAACATAGTCAGCTGGTGAGTTCTCAGGTATTACAGGTATTAATCTACCCTAATGCACTCTTCTGGCATGCTTTTCTGGCATTTCCACGTCATTTACTATATAGTCTGTCATTCCTTCCAAGTTTCAAGGAGCTATCCAAACAGCATATTAGGACTGCCTCCAGATATACTTGCCAACCTAAATAACCAGAAAGTGCCCTTATCAATGAGTTCTCCCTCATTCACCCAGTCTTATAGTTCTGCTTGCCCCCACCCCTGTCTAACATTCTCAAGATTCATTCCCAGGTGGCCTCTCTGAGCTCCTGCTCATATGCATTGGACAAGGCCGGCAGCTCCTTTGTTGAAGAATCTCTTTCCTTTCGTATCAGGGATAGTACTTCCCCATTTGGGTTCTACTTGAACTTAGTTATTGGTCTAACAGCAAGGAAGGCAGGAGGGCACAGATCCTGAGGAGGGCAAGAATCATTTTGGGAGACATCACTTCAGGTGAAGTCTCTGCGTGATCCCTAGCAAAGCGAAGGTTTTCTTCCAGAAATGTGGGGGGTGCTTCTTCGGGCCAGAGAGCTTCTTGAATTCAAGGTTCTCAAGTTCACCTACCCTAACTTTCCCATTCTAAGTCTTAAAGTCCAAATCCTTCCCTATCAGGGCCCTGGTTTTAGCATAGGAGTTTTGATAGGGTTATAAATTCAGAATCTCAGCTTCTGTCACAATCAGATTCTAGGGCTGATTTTCAGGAAAGACTGTTCTCAGGCTGAAAGAAATGAGGGTCTCCTTCAAGTATGGCTTCTCACTTTGACACCATCCTGTGTTGATAGCTGACTGACCTGAGTTTGACATTTTCTCCCTTCAGTATTTTTATCGCAACAAACCTTCAGCAATGAACTCCACAACCATTATTACCAAGGCCCCCTATCTGTCAAACCCTAAAGATATTGTAAAAGCCAGTATATTCCTTCTTTCTCTCTTCCTAATTCACCACAGGTGAGAGTCTTACAAATTGAACACTATAGTAATCCAGTGTTAGGGATTGAATTGTGTCCCCAAAAAAGTTATTTTAAGGTCCTAACCTGTACATATGAAATCTCTTGTTGTTGCTGTCAAGTCAGCTTCAACTCATGGTGTGATCTTATGTCTTACAGAAAAAACATTGCCTGGCCCTGTGCTATCGTCATGATAGGTGGTATGTTTCAGCCCCTTAATATGGCGATTGTGTCAATCCATCTCACTGAGGGTTTCCCTTGTTTTCATTGACACTCTACTTTACCAAACACAATGTCCATGATGTTTGGAAACAGAGGCTTTCTTTTGTTATGTTAATGAGGCAATTCCAGATTAAGGTAAATCCTAAACCTCATCTATTCTGAGTGGTTTCTTACAAAAAGAGCAGAATAAACACAGAGGACACAAAGGCGATAGACAGATTTTGTGTGAAGCTATACCTACAAGTGGTCAAGGATTGCCAAGGAATAGCCAGAGGTATTGGCTTGGAAGGACCCTAACTAGAGCTGATGTCCTGATTTGGACTTCTAGCCTTCAAAACAATAAATTCCTGTTTTTAAAGCCACCCACTTGTTGTATCTTTTGTTCTGGCAGTGCTAGGAAACTAAGACACCCAAACATATCACCATAGCATTTGCCGCAAGCGATTGGGACCTTGTGGTCATCTATCTGGTGATTAATCTGATAGAAGAGTCCAATCCTGAGAATCCGCTCCCTGAGGTCACTTCTAGTCCCATTCACTTTACTGTGGGTTTCGTTAGATGGCTTTAAAGGTTAGGTCATATTACTACATAAATTTTTTTTTTTATGATGGTGCATACTCAGAGTGGAATTGCTGGGTCAGTGGATATGCATATATACAATTTCCCTAAATGATGCCAAAGTAAACCACATAACATTCAAATGAAAATAAAACCCATGTGCTATTACTTCTATACCACAAGATGCTAGCATTAAAAAAAAAAAAGATAAACAGATTTTACTACCATTAATTATTTAATCAGAGCATAGTCTCTTATAACCCCCCACTTAAATCTAAACTCTTGATTGTTAGAGCAACACCCCAACTTTTTACTTGCAGAGAATGTTCATCTAGGGCTGGTATTGTGTCTGTGGATATGAAAAATGTTCTGCCCAGAAGAGAAGAATGTATGAATTATAAATCAAACTATTTGGAAAAATTGTGTAAGAAAATCGTGAATTGTCATTAAGAAAATGCAATATTGGACCTAAGGAGGCAAACATAAAATCAGGAAGAAGAAGTGTTTCAGTTCTCATAGAACCAGGGAGGATTGGAAATGAAATAATGGAACCAAAGGAACAAAAGAAATTGCCACATCACAGATTATAACTTGCAGAAGCACTGTGTTCCACCAAGAGGTAATGTGAATGAACTATGAGAAGCTTGCAAATACAATTTCACTTTATTTTAATGTGTTCTTCACCTACAAGTGAATGTTCTGTTTGTAAGGTGAAGACCTGCATGACCTCTGGGAAATGACTCAAGCCTCTTTGTCCCTCAATTTCTCCACTTGCCATATATAGAAAATTAACTTGGCCTTCTATATGCCTTGCAGGCAAAGCTCCCCCTATTTTTTTTAAACGCTGTTAGCAGGTATCCGTGTTTCTTGAGCAGATGGCTATACTCTTTATGCAATAAACACAGTTGCCAGTTGTAATCAAACTTGGCAATGAGTTAGTCTGACTTTATTGCTAGACATAATTAATACTGGTATAGTAGTTAGATATAGATATTATTAAGCACTTCACAACAATGGTTTTAACTACAGCTCTCTCACAATCAAAAGTACTTGTTGGTTCATCACTTTCAAATTTTTAGCATCCTGTGAACTCGTTAGTCTCACCTTTACCAGTTTTTACTGATAACAAATGCCATTGAATCATCATCCAATATTACCGAAAGTAATTTGTACTACTTTCTTAAAAAGATAAAAGGCCCCGTATCTGTCTCCTACCAACTACAGTTTCTTTTGAATCCTCCATGCCTTCATAATCTGAGGCTGGGATATGGGACTGAACTGTGGTCTTTTCTGAGAGTGCAATTGTGATTACTGTATCTGTGTGGGGATATGTGTTTGTAAGGAGACCCAGATAAGGGACAATAGCACAATTCAAAGGCAGAAGTTCAATCTGAATAAATATACTCCGAGGATTGGCACTGGGGAAGCCTGAGGGCCAATGGACAATGATTGAGGGGAAGGTTGGTAAGAGTGCAGCTGGCTAATCCATTGTAGGCTGACTTGTAAATTGCAGCTTCAATAATCTAGTCATGTCCAGGAATGACATAATCTCTTATTTGGTCATAAGAAATAAACTTTCAACTGATGTAGCCAGAGTTCTTCCTCTCCATGGGAGAATTTGAAGATTCCTAGGTGTAAGAGGGAAAAGACTGAACATGAAAACTTGTAAAATAACTGAAAACATTTTTGTTCAAGACTAAATGCTGTTGTGGTTCCCATTTGAGGAGGAAAAGAAAGCAAATGGCAGCCTGGATAATGGAGATTGCCCGCGGAACATTGTTATATCTCACCTGTGAAAAGAAAAATCAAACTGCAAATGTAGAGGTACAGATAGGTTATGTATTTTTCTTGGGAGGGGCAATGAATCAGAGAACTTGGCATGGGTTAGCAAGACCCCAATATATTTTTTAAAATTCATTTTATTGTAAAATAAAACAGGTATAGAAAAATACACCAAACAAATGTGTGGGCGAATGAGTTATTCTAAGGCAAGCAGCTGTGTGCCTCCCACCGGATGGAGAAATAGAACTTAGCCAGTTTGTCTGAGAAGCCCCCTCCGGGTGTCCAGTCCCAGTCACAGCTCCCTCCTTTCTCCACCAGTAACCACTATTCTGACTTAAAGTAATCACTTTCTCGTACGTGTTTTTTAATAGTGATATCATCCAAATGTGCACTGTAGACACTATATTTAAACTTGCCTTCCCTCGCATTATTTATTTGTTTTGATAGATCTTTAATTCTTTTTTGATCTATAGGTTTCCTCTCCATTCTTCTCTCTCTCTCTGTTCACAAATTATTTTTTGAAGAATGAGGGCTGCTTAACCTCTGAAGTTACAATCTAGATTTTGTTGATTGCATCGTGGTTTGTTCCACATAGTCCCTTGTCCTGTATATTTCCTGAAAATTGTCAGACAGATGCAGAAACTAGATCAGACCCAGGTTCAATCACTTTGGCAAGGGTGTAGGTGGCAGGGTTTTGTTTCATCAGAAGTCATATAATACCTGGTTGTCTCTTTTGTGATGTTAGTTAGCAGCTATTGATGCTCGGTGCTTAGCCCTAGATTAGTCAACTCATTACGGGATATAAAATAGTGCTATACTAATTTTATCATTTCATTTTATTTATTAGTTGGAAAAATTTAATAAAGAGGTTCATTCCATTATCTACTATTTGATTTACCCAATGGGTACACCTGATATAATAAATCTTTGACCTGTTCCTTATGTTTACTAGTTTTTAAGATAATGAATTGGTTTTCCATAATCCTGCAAATATGACCAATTAGTTTTTATTTAAGATTATGAACTATGGTCTTAAATATATTTGATGTGTTTTAGTCATTTAAAATTATTATGCCTTTTGAAGCTAAAAATGTCCCATCTTTGTCCAGCAGGAGCCTTTTCGTGCTGGCTTTTGAGTCATTTGACTTAAGCCTACTAACCTTTGGTAGCTTTCTTTCTGTCAAGAATGATACGACAGTCAGGCTCATCTTGTACACATCCTACCCTAGACCTGGAACTGGCCATTTCTCCAAAGCCCTAGTTTCTTATTACAGGGCTATTATCATTACTATTACTTAACTTCTTCTATATTACATCTGTTTCTCCTTTATCCATATCAAAGTGTGGGAATGATGGAAGTAGACTTTTTACTCATTTACTCTGATCCACATTTCATGTTCAATCAATAGTCTCAGAATAACAGTACTAATACTTACCACTAATACAATAATACCAATATTATATAATTACTAGGAACCAAACTTTGTTTCTTCTTTGGTAACACTGGTAATGTTTATTGTCTTTCTTGTTGGGTGGTAAATTCAAGAGATAGACAAGAGATACTTGTCTATCCTGCTTATCATTGTATCTCCTGTGATATCATGACACCATAGTGTCTTGTATTGGTGACATTTAGGTTTGGCTGTAAAAACAAAAAAAAAAACTGAGTGAGACAGAGTCAGAGGAAGTCAGTCCAGGACTGGTGTGACCTAGCCTCCTTCTCTGTACTTGCTCTACTATATTCCGCCTCCATTTCTGAGGTTACTTCATGGCCCCAAAATGATTGCTCCAGATCTAGCTATCGCATCTGCATTCCAGTCAAGAAGGAGAAAAGGCTGAAGAAAATGGAGGAGAGAGTATGCACAAGCTCTCTCTTAAGGAAGGTTCTGGGAAGCTACCACTTGACTCTTCTGCTTATATCCCACTGACCTGAATGTAGTCACAGTGTGAGACTGACATGCAAGGGAGGCTACAAAATGTAGGTTTTATTCTACATAGCCAGATGCCTAGCTAAAAATCATGGATTCTACTGTAAGGAGAAGGAGTCCCTGGGTGGTGTGCTTGCCTACTAACCAAAGGATTGATGGTTTAAACCCACCCAGAGGCACCTCAGAAGACAGGACTGGTGTCTTTTTGTACCTCAGAAGACAGGTCACAGCCTTGAAAACCCTATGGAGCAGTTCTACTCTGCACACATGGGGTTGCCATGAATCAGAATTGACTTGGTTTTGGTTTATTGGAAGGAAGGAAGGAAAGAAGGAAGGAAGAAAGGAAGAAAGGAAGGAAGGACGGAAGGAAGCAGGCATTTTCAGATATCTAGTATCCACTGCCACTGTACTTAAAAATATTTATTGAATTAAAGTAGAAATGTCAGCTGGAAAATAAGACTCGATTGCTTCTTAAGTGAGTGAAGGCTGGAGACTTAGGGTAAGGCTTAAAGTCATTACCTTTCTCATTTGGGATAATAATTGAAGCTGTGAGATAGATAAGGTCTCTAAGGGAGAGAATCTAGAGAGAAGAATGAAATAAAGGATAAGCTTAGTGTAATCCTCCATCACCAAGTGAAAGGAGGCAAAAAATGATTGATGATGTGAGGAGAAAATGGGGAGAGAATGGAGTTTGAAAGAAAATAGCTGACAATATCACTACTGCAGGAATGGCTCGGCTGGTGGCCTGACCTCTGCCTCCTAAAATACTCTGATAAACCTCTCTCCAGATCTGAACACTGCATCTCAGCTCCCAGAATCCAGCCTCTAACACAATATCCACAGCTCTTGTCAACATCTTTCTCACTCATTCCCTATAACCGAAACCAAACTTGTTGCCATCGAGTTGATTCCGACTCATAGTGACCTCATAGGACAGAGCAGAGCTGCCCCGTGGGGTTTCCAAGAAGCAGCTGGTGGAGTCGAACTGCCGACATTTTGCTTAGCAGCCAAGCTCTTAACCACTGCATCACCAGGGCTCCTTATTCTCTATAACAAACAAACAAACAAACAAACAAACAAAAAAACCATTGCTGTAGAGTAGATTCCAACTCATAGCTACCCTATAGGGCACAGTAGAACTATCACATAGGGTTTCCAAGGAGCGCTGGTGGATTTAAACTGCTGATATTCTGGTTAGCAGCCGAAGTTCTTAACCACTACACTACCAGGGAGTTCCCTATAGTTGCCGCTAATTGCTAATCACTACAGACAGGTCACACTTGGCCCCTGTTCCTCGCACTCTAGGGAAGTGGCTCTCAGACTTCAATTCCATCAAAATCATCTGGAGGGCCTTTTCAAACTCAGATTGCTGGACCCCACCTTCAGAACTTCTCATTCAGTAGGTCTCAGGTGGGGACCAAGAAATTGTATTTCTAACAAGTTCCCTGGTCCTGCTGCTGCTGGTGGTACTTAGGTGGCACTTTCACAAGGAGTCCCTTGTTGGCACAAATGTTTGAGCACTCAGCTACTAACCAGAAGGTTGCCAGTCCAAATCCACCCAGAGGTGCCTCGGAAGAAAGGGCTGGCAATCTATTTCTGAGTGATCATGTTGTGGTTATTGTTAGTTGCCGTTGAGTCGATTCTGACTCATGGCAACCCTGTGCTTTTCTGAGTAGAACTCCATAGAGTTTTCAAGGTTTTCAGAAACAGATCATCAGGCCTGTCCTCTGAGTTACTTCTAGGTGGATTTTTACTGCCAACCTTTAGGCTAATGGTCGGGTGCTTAACTGTTTGTGCCATCCAGGGACACCTTCCGAAGATCATAGCCATTGAAAATCCTTTGCAGCACAGTCCTACTCTGAAAATAGATGAGCACTGTGAGTTGGAATTGACAGCAACTGTTTTTTTTTTATGTCTCTAGTACAATATTTTTTGTTTTTTTTTTTAAAGCAAAAAAAAAAAAAATCCTACTGTCACTATGTTTACAATTCTACAGCTCAAATCTTGGGGTCACTGCTAGGGAAGATGATCCCCTAATCCATTAAGATATTTAAGAATTGGCAGGCACTAGAAACTCCAATAAACAGTTCTTACTAGAGACCTTCCTTTCTTCAATTTGATGTTGAATTAGCTCTGCTAAATAAGTGATTAAATGCATCAGCCATATCTAAGATAATTAGAGGTGTAATTGAACACATGTTTAGACATTTTTGTACTTGGAAAGTTATCAAAGTCTGTCATAAAGTTCTTAGCTCTCTGAATTGAGCACGGAATTTCTAATTAACCAGGTTTTTAATTAACATTTTTAATTAACCATTACCATAACTCGTCTGTCAGTTTGTTGTACTATGATGGCTTGTATGTTGCTGTGGTGCTGGAAGCTATGCCACTGGTATTTCAAATGCCATCAAGGGTCACCCATGATAGACAAGTTTCAGTGGAGCTTTCAGACTAAGACAGACTGGGAAGAAGGACCTGGAAGTCTACGTCTGAAAAAATTGGCCAATGAAATCCTTATGGATAGTAGTGAAACATTGATACAGTGCCAGAAGGTAAGACCCTCATATTGAAAGTCACTCAAAATATGACTGGGGAAGAGCTGCCCTCTCAAAGTAGAGTCGACCTTAATGATGTGGGTGGAGTAAAGCTTTCAGGACCTTCATTAGCTGATGTGGCACAACTCAAAATGAAAAGAAATTTCTGCAAACATCCATTAGTAATCAGAATGTGGAATGTATGAAGTATGAATCTAGGAAAACTGGAAGGTGTCAAAAATGAAATGGAATGCTTGAAGATAGATATCCTAGGGATTAGTGAACTGAAATGGACTGGTATTGGCTGTTTTGAATCAGACAGTCATATGGTCCACTATGCCAGGAATGACAAATTAAAGAGGAACAGCATCACATTCATTGTCAAAAAGAACACTTTAAGATCTATCTTGAAGTACAACGCTGTGAGTGATAGATAATATTCATATGCCTACAAGGAAGACCAGTTAATACGACTATTACTCAAATTTATGCACCAATAACTGATGACAAAGATGAGGAAATTGAAGATTTTTACCAAATTCTGCAGTCTGAAGTTGATCAAACATGCAGTCAAGATGCATTGATAATTACTGGTGACTGGAATGCAGAAGTTGAAAACAAAGAAGTATCAGTAGTTGGAAAAAATGGCCTTGATAATAGAAATGACGCCAGAGATCCCATGATAGAATTTTGCAAGATCAATGACCCATTCATTGCAAATACCTTTTTTCCCTGCAATATAAACGGTGAGTATACACGTAGACCTTTTGAGATGGAATATACAGGAATCAAATCAGCTACATTTGTGGAAAGAGATGTTGGAAAAACTCAGTATTAGCAGTCAGAACAAGGCCAGTGGCCGACTAGAGAACAGACCATCAATTGCTCATATGCAAGTTCAAGTTGAAACTGAAGAAAATTAAAACAAGTCCATGAGAGCCAAAATACAACCTTGAGTGTATCCCACCTGAATTTAGAGACCATCTTAAGAACATATTTGATGCATTGAACACTAAAATGACCGAAGACCAGAAGACTTGTGGAATGACATCAAGGACTTCATACATGAAGAGAGCAAAAGGTCATTAAAAAGAAAGGAAAGACAAGGATACCCTTTATCACCACTCCTATTTAACACTGTGCTGGAAGTTCTAGCTAGAGCAATAAGGCAAGAAAAAGAAATAAAGGGCATCCAAATTGGTAATGAAGAAGTGAAACTATCCCTGTTTGCAGATGATATGATACTATACATAGAAAACCCTAAAGACACCACGAGAAATCTACTGGAACTAATGGAAAGATTCAGCAGGGTAGCAGAATACAAGATAAACATACAAAAATCAGTTGGATTCCTATACACTAATAATAAGGAGAACGATAAAAAGGAAATCAGGAAAACAATACCATTTATAATATCCCCTAACAAAATAAAATACTTAGGAATAAATCTAACCAGGGAAGTAAAAGACCTATACAAAGAAAACTACAAAACACTATGCAAGAAACCCAAAGGGATCTACATAAATGGAAAAACA
>NW_004444212.1:1458903-1473935 GCF_000243295.1 Trichechus manatus latirostris
TTGACATGTTGTGGGGTTGTTAACCAATGTCATAAAACAATCAGTGTACTACTGTTTCATGAGAAACTGTTTGTTCTGTAAGCCTTCACCTGAAGTGCAATAAAGAAAAAAAGACAGGAAAGGAAAAAAAAAAAAAGAATGTCAGAAGAGACTCTGAAACTTGCTCTTGAATGTAGAGTAGCTAATGCAAATGGAAGAAATGATGAAGTAAAAGAGCTGAACAAAAGCTTTCAAAGGGCAGCTGGAGAAGACAAAGTATTATGATGAAGTGTGCAAATACCTGGAGATAGAAAACTAAAAGGGAAGAACACACTCAGCATTTCTTGACCTGAAAGACCTGAAGAAAAAAATTTAAGCCTGGAGTTGCAATATTGAAGGATTCTATGGGCAAAATATTGAACAACGCAGGAAGCAGCAAAAGAACATGGAAGGAATACACAGAGTCACTGTACCAAAAGGAATAGGTCAATGTTCAACCATTTCAGGAGGCAGCATATGATCAAGAACAGATGGTATTGAAGGAAGAAGCCCAAAGTGCCCTGAAAGCATTGTCGGAAAACAAGACTCCAGGAATTGACTGAATACCAATTGGGATGTTTCAACAATCAGATGCAACACTGCAAGTGGTCACTTTTCTATACCAAGAAATACAGAAGACAGCTTCCTGGCCATCCAACTGTAAGAGATACATGTACATGGCTATTCCAAAGAAAGATAATCTAGCAGAATGTGGAAATTATCTAACAATATCTTTAATATTATGTTAAATGATGCTGAAGCTCATTCAAAAATGGTTGCAGCAGTATTCAGTTGCAAGCTAGATTCAGAAGGGGACATGGAATGATGGATAACATTGCTGATGTCAGATGGAACTTGGCTGAAAGCAGAGAATACCAGAAAGATGTTTGCCTGTGTTTTATTGTCTATGCAAAGGCATTTGACTGTGTAGATCATAAAAAATTGTGGATAACATTGCGAAGAATGGGAATTCCAGAACACTTAATTGTGCTCATGCAGAACCTGTACATAGATCAAGAGGCGATTGTGTGATTAGGACAAGGGGATACTACATGGTTTAAAATTAGGAAAGGTGTATGTCAGGGATGTATCCTTTCACCATACTTACTCTGTTTGCTGAGCAAGTAATTTGAGAATCTAGACTACGAAGAACACAGCATCACGATTGGAGGAAGACTCATTAACAACCTGCATTATACAGATGACACAACCTTGCTTCTTGAAAATGAAGAGGACTTGGCACACTTACTGATGAAGATCAAAGACTACAACCTTCAGTGTGGATTACACCTCAACATAAAGAAAACAAAACTCCTCACAACTGGACCAAAAAGCAACATCATGATAAATGGAGAAATTTTTGAAGTAGTCAAAGATTTCATTTTACTTGGATCCACAATCAATGCCCATGGAAGTAGCAGTCAAGAAATCAAATGATACATTGCATTGGGCAAATCTGCTGCAAAACACCTCTTTAAAGTGTTAAAAAGTGAAGATCTGTTTAAGGACTAAGGTGCGCCTGACCCAAGCCATGGTATTTTCAACAGTCTGGTATGCATGTGAAAGCTGGGCAATGAATAAGGAAGACTGAAGAAGAACTGATGCCTTTGAATTATGGTGTTGGCAAATAATATTGAATATGCCATGGACTCCTGTAAGAATGAACAACTCTGTCTTGGAAGAAGTACAGCCAGAGTGCTCCTTAGAAGAGAGGATGGTGAGACTTTGTTTTATGTACTTTGGACATGTTATCAGGAGGGACCAGTCCATGGAAAAGGACATCATGCTTGGTAAAGCAGAGGGTCAGAACAAAAGAGGAAGACCCTCAATGAGATGGATTGACACAGTGGCTACAACAATGGGCTCAAACGTAGTAATGATTGTGAGGATGGCACAGGACCAGGCAGTGTTTCGTTCTTCTGTTTTATATAGGGTTGCTATGAGTTGGAACCGACTCGATGGCACCTAACAACAGAAAGTAACCAGGAAGTTTTAAAAGTATGTTTTGCAGGCATTAACCTGAGTTCTAAATAGCCGTAGTGTATGCCTAAGCACAAAGCTTTTAATCATGAAACTTTGCTAAGGTTTCTGTTATAGATATTATTCGACCTGTTAACACATGGACTTACAGCAAGCTCTCCTCCATTAGACTATGGACTACTTGATTGCCCTGGCTTTCTTACCTCTGTATGTTTTCTTGTCACTGGGCCCCTGTAGTGACGCGGTTAAGAACAGAGACCCTGAACACAACTGTTTGGGCTTGAATTCAACACTGCCACGTACTGGCTATTTAACAAGGAGCATTACTTACCTGTCTGAAAAATGGAGATGATAATAATAGTATCCACCTCATAGAGGGGTCATTGGTTATTCAGTGGTCAAATTCACATCTTTCATGCATGAGACCTGGGTTCGATTCCTGGGCAATGTACTTCATGCACAGCCACCACCCATCTGTCATTGGAGGCTTGGATGTTGCTATGATGCTGAACAGGTTTCAGTGGAGCTTCTAGACTAAGATGGACTAGGAAGAAAGGCCTGGAGATCTACTTCCTAAAATTAGCCAACAAAAATCCTATGTATCACAATGGTCCGATCTCCAACCAATCATGGGGATGGTGCAGGACCGGGCAGCATTTCATTCTGATGTGCATGGGGTTGCCATGAATCGGGGCTGACTTGACTACAGCCAACAACACCACCTCATAAAGGTCTTGTGAGCATTAAATGGAGTATCAGATGAAGGGCTTAAAACAGTGCCTGTCAAATGGCAAACACAGATATCCATTTGCTACCAGAATTGTCTTAGTCATCTAGTGCTGCTCTAACAGAAATACCACAAGTGGATGGCTTTAACAAAGAGAAATTTATTTCTCGCAGTCTAGTAGGCTACAAGTCCAAATTCAGGGTGTCAGCTCCAGGGGAAGGCTTTCTGTCTCTGTCGGCTCTGGAGGAAGGTCCTTTTTGTCAATCTTCCCCTGGGCTAGGAGCTTCTCTGCACAGGAACCGTGGGTCCAAAGGAAGCACTCTGCTCCTGGCACTGCTTTCTTGGTTGTATGAGGTCCCCCACTCTCTGCTTGCTTCCCTTTCCTTCTATCTCTTGAGAGATAAAAGGTGGTGCGGGCCACACCCCAGGGAAACTCCCTTTACATTGGATCAGGGATGTGACCTGGGTAAGAGTGGTCTTTAACGTAAAATTACAATCATAAAATGGAGGGCAATCACAGAATACTGGGAATCGTGGCCTAGCCAAATTGATAACACACATTTTTGGAGGAGGATAACTCAATCTATGACAACAATAATTCCATCTTCATACTCATCAGCACAATGGTACATTGATTCAACATGAATGAAACATGTGACTATGACACCATTGGTATAATCCACATCAACTTTTTAAAAGTCTTTAAATAATGTAAACACTGCCCTTTAATCCTTGATCAGAAACCCTTGGCAGAAAGCTTAAAAAAAAGCTATTGCCCACCCAAATAATTTTCTTTCAAGTCACTTTAGAAGCAAAAGCCACGGAACACACAGCGTTATGCACTTCATCGGATTTCTTCTTGCGTTGAATGTTGTTTCATAAATAATACAGCTTTGAATGGTTTTTCTTACAATATTTCATCCTCAATGTCTCTTCACACAACCTTGCATAAAATGAAAACGCCGCCAGAGGGAGGCCGAATGCTTTGTAACCCACAGCACGAGCTCTTGTTCATGAGTCCCCAGAGTCCTTAGCAGGGCGGCTGGCACTTGTTTGTCTCAGCGTCTGACCCCTCCAGCTGTGCTCAGTGTGAAGCACTAATAATGAAAATACAAATGAATAATGAAAAAGTTGGCAGGTTTGTGCTACCGACAGCGTACCTCGAGGCAGACTCGGAACAGAAGTACAAACATCTTTGGACAGACAACAGATTATTTTGCCATGTTGGTGAGCCTTAAGAATACAACCTTTCTTTTTCCTAAGGTAACACATTATAAAGAATTACGATTTAAACACGAAACCTTTTAAACAATATGACCATTAGTTTTTACTGTTGTATACAGGTTGCTATCCAGGGCTGTGGAAGAGAACAGTAGATTCAGGGGCTTTCTGCCTAAACTCAGGAAAGACCAATCGCTAGAAAAAGACATCATGCTTGGTAAAGTAGAGGATCAGCAAAAAACAAAGAAAACCCACAATGAGATAGATTGACACAATAGCCACAGGAATGGACTCAAATGTTTCAAAGATCCAGAGGCTGGTACATGACTGGCAACAGTTAGTTCTGTTAGTCAAAATGTTGCCACAAGTCAGAGCAGACTTGCTGGCAACTAACAACGACTATCTGAAACATGCATAGTTCTCCTCATCGCCTGAGAATGTACAGACCCACAACCTTTCTCTCATCTCTGACTGCCTCCCTCAATCTAGTCCAAGGCATGTGGCTGCTGTTTGACTAGGAAGTACAAACTCTGCCCTCCCTGCCTGGCTTCTTTAGCCTGTTGTAACTCAGTTCTGTAACCATGATCAGCTATTTCACAACTCTGGGCTCTTCCACAGTATTGTTTGGTAGAGACCCTATGCAGTTTGGAGTCAGAGAGAGTTATTTTAATTATTTTATTATTTAGTTATTTATCAGACAAGTAACTTTTATGTGCTAGGAAGTATTCTAAGTATTTTACACATATCGACTCACTTAAACCTTATAAAAACCATATAAGGAAAATTCAAATTCTACTTAATTCTACTTTTCAGATGAGGAAACTGAGGCACGGAGAGGGTAATCTTGTGTCCATTGTCACATAGCTAGCGGGTGACAGGACTTGGGTAAAAGGAGACATGGATTTAAGTCCTGGATTTGTCAATTCCTGGCTGTGTAATCTTGGCAGAAGTCTGAGACTTAATCATCTGTTTAAAAAATCTCTTTTACATATTATTCTGGGGAGTCAATGGGGTGACTTGTATGGACCTAGCATAGTGCCAGGCACATAACAGACATCCAATGAAGGATC
Organism: Trichechus manatus latirostris; assembly: GCF_000243295.1. Lineage (NCBI taxonomy): Eukaryota > Metazoa > Chordata > Mammalia > Sirenia > Trichechidae > Trichechus > Trichechus manatus. Next base: position 1,463,920 of record NW_004444212.1, read on the forward strand.
CTTTCCTCACGTGCTCTTGAAAAATCCTGCACCCAGAGTCTTCTCCTCTTCTCCATCTAGTAAAATCCTGTTCATTCTTGAAGGCCAGCTCAAATTTTTCACTTGTGAATCCTGCCCAATGCCCCTCTAACCTCTAGAGCTCACAGAATTGGCCCTTTGGGCACATTATGCTGCCATCCTATGTATGACCACCCACCACTAGGCTCTCAGTTCCTCACAGAGAGGCATTAAAGTGTTATTTTTTCTGTGTGTGTCCCAGGGACTTGTACATTGTCTAGCAGATATAACAACTATTTGTAGAGTCAAAACTGTCTTCAAAACAGCCCTGTTCTGTCTCTGCATTTTTTTTTCCACTGCTTCCGGTCCTGCACTTTCGGCTTCAGTTAAATGTGATGAAATGGTGTATTTACAAATGCCTTCTCCTTTGCCCACCTCTCTGACCTTGCCGAGCTGCTTACCTTGACATAGGATGCCGTCCCCTCGTTCTCAGTCTTTTCTTCCAGGACCATTTCAAAGGCCCTCCCTTCGAAACCTTCTTTCTTGATGTCTGAAACAGACCCAATGTCTCATTTATTTGAACTCAGATGGGCACTTTGCATCTCTTTTATCACCTTGGCCGTATTCTTCTCTTCTGTATCATAATTATTTACATTGTTATACTCGGTTCTTGGTTGTTATTGGTAGCTACCATTGAGTAGACCCCTGACTCATGGCGGCCCCACACACAACGGAACAAAATGCTGCCAGGTTCTACGCCATCCCCATGTTCATTGCGGATGTGACAGTTGTGATTCATAGGTTTCACCTTGACCTTTCTGGTAATCACCAGTCTGGAAGCTCCACTGAAACCTGCTCAGCCTCATAGCAACACACAAGCTTCCACTGACAGACGAGTGGTGGCTGGGAATGGAACCGAGGCCTCCCTCATGCCAGGTAAGAATTCTCCCACTGAACCACCACTGCCTCATACTCAGTTATTTAGTAAAGTGGAAACTTTTGACAGGGGCTCTCTCTCACTCATCTTGGTTGATAGTTAATAAATATTTTTCATTTTGCTTGAAAAACCTTAGATCCTATTTGTTTCTGTAGGGTGAACGGGTTGGTGGGTTTTGCATACTATGCATCATAGTGTAGTGAAAAGAGCTTCGTACTAATAGTCAGGGGATATGAGTTTTAGAATAAGCTCATTTATTTGCTGTGTCACTTTGGGGCTTTTACTTATTGAGTGCCTCTGTGCCTTCATCTGTAAAATAACAACAATGACTGCTATATTTATCTCAGACTTGTGATATGAAGTGAAATAATGTACATTAAAGTAATTTGGAAAGTACCATAGCTATATTCCAGGCATTGTGCAAAACACATTATACGCCTTATTGTGGCCTATCAGGAGCATATAATTCTCCCCATTTTAAAGAAGAATCAACAAGTTTAGAGTTGTTAAGTAACTGTAAATAACCCAGCCAGAACTGGGAATAATTCTCTAGTCTGTGTGTCTTTGAAGTCATTGGATGCTTTTAATTGCCATGTTATGCTTTTTCCATACACCAATTTGAAATACATTTTTATTTCCTCATTACATCTTGTGTGAATAAATAGTGCTTATCCTTGTATAATGTTCTCTGGGTGGTGCAAATGGTTTGTGCTTGACTGCTAACTTAAAGGTTGGTGGTTCAAAACCACCAAGTGGCACTGTGGAAGAAATGCCTGGTGATCTGCTTCTGTAAAGATTATAACCAAAACACCCTATGGAGTAGTTCTACTCTGTAACATAGGGGTTGCCATGAATTGGAATTGACAACTACGGTGATTTTTTTTTTGTATCCTTATATATGGAGTCCCTAGGTGGCACAAATGGTTAAGTGTTTGACTACTAATCTAAAGGTTGATGGTTAGAACCTAACCAGAAGTGCCCTGGAAAAAAGTCCTGACAATCTGCTTCCAAAAGTTCACAGCCTTGAAAATCCTGTAGAATGAAGTTCTCCTCTGACACATGGGGTCGCTATGAGTTGGCATCCACTCTACGACACCTGGAGCTGGAACTGGAATTCTTGTATGTATTTATCAACATAGATCTGTCATAAAATTATTTGACCACCCTCAAAGAACTGCAACTGACCAGTGAAACAGCTTGGTCATCACTGGGTGAATTAGTTACTATACTATAGAGCATGATGAAAATAGAGAGGGTTGTTTATCCCTGTGCCTTCTAATTGTCGTATTGGAGAAATTTAAGTGTATTTAATGGAGCCAAATCAGCTGCTCCTTGGAAACCCTATGGGGGCAGTTCTACTCTGTCCTATGGGGTCGCTATGAGTCAGAATCCACTCAATGGCAACAGGTTTGGTTTTTGTTTTTTTAATGGAGACATACAGATCTTCAAAATACAATCGTTTTACTATGTTTTTTCCTCCGTAGGAATCAGGAAGCATCTCAGCCACTGGAGTAAATACTACAAGAAGGCAATTATGCTGTCACACTGATTATTATATAGTGTGCAAATAAAGTGTGTGAGGCAGAAGAATGTTCAGTCCATATATCAGACACTTGAATGTGTCCTGCAGAAGTAACACATTCCTCAAAGTCCATTAATTTAGATTTTAAAATTTGGTGACATGAACTGAATATGAACTAGTAATTTGCAGTGTGAGAAAATCAGGACTAATGAGAGATTCAAAGACAGCAGAATAGAGTTTTAGAGATTGACCATAAGGCAGAAACTGGGTACCACTAACTATACAACAAAAATAGCTGCAACAATAGTATCATGATTTTAAAGTTATCCTTTGTTCACATTTCCTAAAAAACCTACTTGGAAGGTGTGCTTAATTTCACCTACATTTTGACTGAGATACTTACAATTAGCATTCATATTATTATCCACAAACTATATAACAATTAGAAAAAAGAGTTTTGTGGGAGCAAAAGGAGAGCATTGTTGTGTTAAACTTTTTTTTTTTTAATTGTGGTAAAATATATATAACAAAACATTTGCCGATTCAGCAATTTTTACTTACTTAATTCAGTGACATTGATTACATTCAGCAGGTTATGCAGCCATTATTGCTATCCTTTTCCATCCTTGCCTTAATTTTGATGACAAGGGATAACTATGAAAGAACGTGTTCAACCAAGAGAGAAATATAGCTAAAGATGTAAGGCGAGACAGTACACTTTAATGTGAGCAATAAGTAGTCATATGTCCATCAAAGACTAAAACTTACTCTCTGAAATGTGATTATAATTAAAAAATGAGCTGAATATAAAATAGAAATACTAAGTGTCAGAAAATCTATAAAAATAAGGACTCAGGAGTGGGAGGAATCCTGGACTTTTGGAGCTGGGGGCAAGCGGGAAGTCAGCCCATGTGCCCCGTGAAATTGGCTGACGGGAAAAGTGGGCCAGAGACAGGCAGCAGGGAACGGCTGTGCAGGTCACATCCCAGCTGCTCCGGGCTACCGCGTACAACTTGCCAAGCTGTGTGTGCTGACTCAGGACTGTGACCCCACCGTGGGAGGGACATTTTCTTGCTGATTGATATAAAGGTGCCTTATGTGCTTCTATCAGAAAGGTGGCAAACCTCCCCTGGGATCACACGGTGACGTCATGACACATTTGGGACATCAATCTGGTGTTAATAAAGCTGATTAGAGTGATATTTGCCTATATCTTCTTGCCTCTGTTGAAAGCTGCAGGTGAGAAGCTGAGTGCTCACCCTCGGTAGACGTTCTATAGCACGGAGGTGAGGCCCAGAGAGCTCTCTCGACTGGGGAGGAGCTTGTTTTCCCCAGGACCGGTTGTGATAGAATCCACTCAGACTCATGACAACTCCATGTGAGTCTGAGGAGAACTGTGCTCCATAGGGTTTTCATGGCTGTCACCTTTCAGAAGTAGATTATCAGGCCTTTCTTCCGAGGAACTTCTGGGTGGGTTCCAACCACCAACCTTTTGGTTAGTAGCCTAGCACTTAACCATTTGTACCATCTAGGGACTCTCTTGTTTTACCAAAACTGAAAAACCAAATCTGTTGCTGTTGAGTGTGGCTCATTTCCCCAAGGAGAACAAACGCTGTAGTACCAGTGAGCAGGCATGTCAACTCTGAGAGGGAAGGGAGATGAACAAAGGAAGAGAACCCAGAAAGGGTGACTCAGCAGTGAGCTAAGCAGGAAATTCTGGGGGCTTCTTCTCATAGCATTTGCAAGTACACACAGGAAGGAAGTAGAGGAGTGTGTGGTTGGCTCACCAGCCAAGGAAGGACAAACTGGAAATCAACTTCAAGGTCCTGTTACCTGGACACACCCTACGCCTAGAAAGGCTAGGTCAGGGAGTCTGGCACAATAACCCTGTGAAGCCCTCTGCTTGCAAGTGCCCAGCACATGTCTGGAATCCACTATGTCTAGTGCGTTCTGAAGTTAACTGAGTTAATTCATCATATTGCCTGAAAAGTGAAATAGATTAACTTCCTAATTTAATAGCAAGGATTCACTTCCTGACTAGTCATTTATACCTGATAAAGAATGAAATAATCTAAAGAATAGGACATAGGCCGGGAAAGTTTTAATTGTGGGCAATATGAGGCTCTGATATAGCCTTTCTTTAGATGCCAGATAGCCTGAGAAAAGCTTGAAAATACTGACTTGCTTGGGGGTGAGCAGGCATGGAGAGCATCTACTAATACAGGGAGGGAAGAGGGCACTAAAGACATCTTTGAAAACCACTGGATGATTTTTGTCTAGGTTTACACTGTACAAGTAGGACATTAGAAATTAAATAAGCATTCATTGTATAAACTTTTTTTTTTTTGGCTTCTGTTCACAAATACAGAGTGTTTGAAGGTGAAGACAGATAAATTTTAAAAGACTTTCTACATTTACCACATATACCAGGGACACCTGCCTGCTTGCCTTATACCTTTTTCACAACTATGTCTCAATTGGAGTCTTCTGAAATTGTTGAGGAACTGACAGAAGGAGCATTAACAGCCTGAGAAAAGGTCTCTGGACATTTCTCGAGAAACATTTTCCAATTGAACTTCAATTTGTCAAATCATGAATCTATGTGCAGTAGTTGTTGCTTTCCTTCATGTATAGAGAAAGGTTAGGCAGTGCTTGTCAAAGTCAGATCTGAGTCCACCTCTGCTGTGTAGTGCACTTCTCATTCATTACTATTGAATACACTTTGGGAATTTTGGAAACACTTGTTTAGGTAGCTAAGGTGTGTGTGTGTACGTAAATTTCAAAAGAGTTTTGCATGGTATGAAACCATCTTACTAAAAAAGCAATTTGGCCTTCTGGTCTTGGTTCCAAAGCCCCACGTAGTCTGACCTTTACCTGGATGGCCTGCAGTGCCCACCCAGTGACTAATAAAAACCCTAGAACATGGAGGCTCAGATGGTGCCTCCTGATTGAAAGCCAGGAGAGGAACATGTCCATGGACATGGGGCCCTGCACTGTGACACTCCCAGACTGGGTAAACCCATGACTGCTATAGAGTCAGCAGCTGTGACAATACCGGAAGAGACAATGAGTAGACACAGATGGTTGCAGCAGAGTGCAAAGGCTGGACACCGGCTGAGAGCTGAACTCTCTCAGAGGTGGGGCACCCCAACAGGGGGCTGCCTGCAGAGCAGGGGCCGTCAGAGAGCCGTCCTGGAGCTGGCCAGGAGGAGTTGGGAGCCAGCTGAGAGGAGCAGCCAAGAACCAAGCCCGCCAAGTGATGTCATTATGTTTCCTGTTTAAAAATTTCCTGATGGATGAGAATAAACATAGGTTTTCGGGAAGGGTAAATAGGTCCCCTTTTAGACAAAAGTGGGTCCCCTTGAGACGTTGTGGTCCCATGCTGGGACCCCTCCCAAACCTCGCCTTAAGCATATCAATGTTTCTGTTTATATCCTTCTCTGTTATATTAAAATTGCTATTGCAGATAGGTGTTTCCATGAGTTCTCTCTGTGATCATTGCAATGAGTTATTGAATCCAATAGAGAAACAGTGCCGTGGGGAGAATGACTGGCATCAGAAATGGTGGAGAAGTCAGAGAAGGGAGTATATTTGATTTCCACCTCATAAGAACCAGCTTCATGCTGATTCTTATGGTCAGGGTTATCATTTTAGTTGATGTCCAAGCAAGTGTTGCCTATTTCAGGTTTGTATTGTTGCTATCTTTGAAATAAGATCATGAGAAACTGAATATACAATGGCCAGACCCTATATGACAATAGAACTCTAACCCACAAGCTATGCAGCAACCAGCAAAGAAGCCAAACTATAACCTCAAATGGCCCAAAATGGTCAGGACTTGGTCAATAACTGCCAGCTTCCCATTTTTTTTTGCTCTTACTTCCAAATCAGCAGTAACCAGAGAAGGCCAAATATGCTTTCCAACCCATCACCCAAGATGGCCCACCTCTAGTTCTCCCTGGTCAACAGACCCCAGTCAGAGAATACCTTGTATTCACTGTAAACCATTCCTGTCTTGCTCCCTGCCTTTGATTCTGCCAAACACAAGTGATGGCCGCTGACTCTTCCTGTATAGCAAACTCTCAAAAATAGCCTCTGTTTGTTCTTATTTGGGTGGTCTACATTTATTTCCACAATCAGGAGGGTGCATAATATTTTCAATCCAACATTCCATAGTAGGGGGGGAGGGGGCTCCTGTACTCACTTGCTCTGTCTTCTAATGTTTAGAAAGGAAATGTGAAAATAAAAGTAGAGACTTTTTCTTAAAAGTAGAAAGAAAATAATTAGTTTGGTACACGTGAATCTATGATATGAATAGTTCAAAAGTACAACTAATTTTAAAAGATAAAGAGGAAATCATGCAGCTCTTGGAAAGTGCTTTGTCCATGACGAACGAGAAAAGAAAAAGAGTTATTGACAAAATGGACAAATATCAAATTTCTGAATTTGTGGTACAAGATCAAGATCAATGTTGGAAGACTACTAGATGGGAAGGAAGACTTCCCCAAAACTGATTCATAAGGTTAGGAGTTTGCTCAAAAATGCAAAGCAGGGATATGCAGCCAGAATGTGGACCTGCAGGTTGACTGGTACAACCATGGGGATGTGAGATGGAAGGGTGGGAACTTGGGCCAACTGAAGAGAGCACACCCAATGGCTACTCCCTCTAGCAGATTGTTGTCTAGATGCCTTCGTTCTTTCAGATCTTCCATTTTTTTCAGAAGAAATTGGAAATTAGGATTTTTATTTTTGTGTAAAATCTCTAGGTTCTCAAATGTCAACAACTAATTAAAATTCTAAAGGCAATGCGGTATTTTAAAGTAGGTTCCAACACTCTTCATATGACTTCCTTGGCTATTAAGGAGTTCCTTCAAGCACAAGCACATCATGAGGGGCTGGGGGAGGGGAATGTTGCCCTTACTAACTCAGCAGATTTTCAAGATAAATGACACTAATGTTTTTTTTGGGGGAAAATACCTTATAAAATAAATTAGCAACAGTGAAATGAATAACCAATAAAACTTCGGGCCGTCTCACATTCCTATTAAGTGGCAATGCATTAGGACTGCCCTCTTAAATTCCTTGTAATCACTTTAGAATTACAAACAAATTGACTTGAAGAGATTTTTAGAAAGTAACCTATTGGGATATAGAAGAGTTTTTGTACTGGGAAGCCTCCTTTACAAATGATGTTTTAATCTCATCTTTGGTGGTCTAAACACTAGATAACCTAGTATATTATAAATATATTTAAAGAAAAACTAAATAGGGCCAGTTAAATACTGTGGTCTTTCTAGAATTTATTTCAAATGTTCAGCTTTTTATTTTTTTGTATAACATCTATAATTTAGTTTTTTAAATAATTGAATTTATGGAATAATTGATCAACAAGTAAATATAAGCCATGTGCTAAGTGCTTACGTAGCTTGACGCGAATCAGAAAATAAGACATTTACTTTATAAACATATGAAATGTAAGCTGCCAGGAAAATATTCTACGCCACTATTTTTATTTTAAGGGACTACACTAAAGATAAGCTTTTGTCTGATGGGTAAAACCTCTGGAGAGATTTAAGAAAAAATATACAAAGTAAAAAGGAGCATATCTTTGGCAAATGATAAAATACTAAGTCATTCAGAATAGACTCTAAAGAGCTTCCCATGATTGACCATATATTTGAGGAACAGAAAACTTGTTTAAGTACACTAGTATGTTTTATGCTTCTAGAATCATAATAACATAATGTATCTTTAACAATCTTGGCAAGTTAGCAATGGAATCATGAGTAACCTCAAATGCAAATGGAAAATTTATGAATGGCTCTTTCTGTTCTCTAACTGTGAACCTGTATGACATACAAAAGAATCCTTTATGACACCACATGGCAATGCTTTGGAATCAGAGACCATGTATATTTCAGAAAGCACAAGAGAATATACTTTATGTGGAAATAACACACCCAGTCAAGAGAAGCAAGAGAAGACTGGTGACCCCTAATAAACTGTAGTGTTTTCTTAAATGTAATTTCTTGAATGAGATTACACTTCTTAGATTGCTTCTGATTTCTTCTGGGAAATCAACAAGCCACTGGAAAACACTATCTAACAACATTCTTTTAGTCCACAGGAAGGGAAAGAAGGGGTTATCTTCTGAACAGAGATTTGTTTGGACTGATTTGTATGTGGATGTGTAGATTAAAAAAATTGAGAATCGACTCATTTTTATGTCTGATATCATTGCTCAGTATATATTATGTTTTCCTTGTGGTAAATGTTTCATATGTTCTTAAAGAAAAAGTAAAACACGTATCCTCTTTACAGAGATAAAAATTTCCATCTCTCTCTCTGTCTCAGGTATATTCATCAAGGCATATTTATGATTAGTAAATGTGGGAGTGGAATTCTAAAAAAATGACAACCTGTTTTTTTTAAAAAATATTTTCTTAGTGACTTGAAATTTCATATTTTTTGATATAAAATATACATAGTCTGTTCCTTAGTTTGTATGCTTAGTATTTAGAGTAAGCAAACTGATTACATATGTCAAGATATAGAAAATATTTTAAGATAATACTAGCTATTCTACATAATATATGTTGAAATCTGTGTATTTTATTTTAAATAAGATCATGATGAGAAATTTTGTTACGTAGTATTTTCGTTATGTATGTAATTTATGTCTTGATTATGTAAAATGTAGCTTGTCTTTATCAGAAATGCACTGGTGAAGGTAGTCAAGACAGCCTGGTACTGGTACAATAACAGCTACATAGACCAATGAAACAGAGTTGAGAATCCAGATATAAGCTCATCCACCTATGAGCAGCTAATATTTGACAAAGGCCCAAAGTCCATTAATTGGGGAAAAGACAGTCTCTTTAACAAATGGTGCTTGCATAACTGGATATCTATATGCAAAAAACTGAAACGAGACCCATATCTCATACCATGTACAAAAACTAACTCAAAATGGATCAAAGACTTAAATATAAAATCAAAAATGATAAAGATCATGGAAGAAAAAATAAGGACAATGCTAGGAGCCCTAATACATGGCATAAACACAATACAAACCATAAGTAACAATGCACAAGCACCAGAAGAGAGACTAGAAAAATAGGAGCTCCTAAAAATCAAACACATATGCTCATCCAAAGCCTTCACCACAAAGAGTGAAAAGACAACCTACAGACTGGGAAAAAATTTTTGGCTACGACAAATCTGATCAGCATTTAATCTCTAAAATCTATAAGATACTCCAAAACCGCAACAGCAAAAAGACAAATAACCCAATTAAAAAATGGGCAAAGGATATGAACAGGCACTTCACCAAAGAAGATATTCAGGCAGCTAACAGACCCATGAAGAAATGCTCACGATCATTAGCCATCAGAGAAATGCAGATCAAAACTACAATGATATATCATCTCACCACAACAAGGCTAGCAGTAATTAAAACACAAAATAACAAATGCTGGAGAGGTTGTGGAGAGACTGGAACACTTATACACTGCTGGTGGGAATGTAAAATGGTACAACCACTTTGGAAATCGATTTGGC
>NW_004444212.1:1474380-1501205 GCF_000243295.1 Trichechus manatus latirostris
ATAAACCAGAGACTTCATCAGCCTGAGACCAGAAGAACTAGATGGTACCTGGCTACCGCCAATGAACGTCCTGACAGGGAACACAACAGAGGGTCCCTGATGGAGCAGTAGAATGATGGGATGCAGAACTCAAATTCTAGTAAGAAGACCAGACTTAATGGTCTGACTAAGACTGGAGGTGCCCCAGAAAGCATGGCCCCTTGTATCTCCATCACCCCAGAACTAAAACAATTTCCGAGGCCAACTCTTTAAACAGGGATTGGACTGGACTGTGGGACATAAAGTGATACTTGTGAAGAATGTGCCTCTCAGACAAGTAGATATGAGAGACCAAAGGGGCGGCTTCTGTCCAGAGGTGAGAAGGTTGTTGTCTCATAACAATGTATGTTAAAAAAAAAAAATTCTGTATGGGAGACTAACTTGAAATGTAAACCTCATTTGATTGCAACAATTAAAAAAAAAAGAACGAAGAAGCCTTTGCTACTGTATTACTAAAAGCTCTCCCTGTTGAAATTATAGAACCCAGTTTCAACTAGATCAATAAAAGCTTTGTTGTTGTTTGCTTGTTTATTCTTTTGGCTCACACAACTGGGGAGTCCAGGGTGGTAGTGATGCCAGTGTGGCTGCATCTAGGGATCGACATGTTTTTAGAGCTCTATCCCCCTCTCTCAGTCGCTCGGATTTGCTTTTCCCTGTTTGTTGACTTCATTTTTGTATAGGCTTCCTTCACCTGGTGGAAAAAATATAAAAGGTAGTCCTAAGCTTACATCTTTAAAGGTGACTATCTGAAAGAGAGACATTCACCCTTGGCACATATACCTCATTGACTAACACTGCTCAGGTCCCAAGGAAATATATCATACCTTCTTGACTTATGCCCTTGAAAGAAAGAGCAACTGTATCCAAAATACCATGAAAGTGTGTGGGTTGTGTCTCTGTTTTTATCAGTGATGGACATTGTATTGGGGGGGGTAGATTTGAACAGCAAAAATTCCAACCAACCAGTGTTAGCCCCTTCCTCTGAAACTCAACCAATCAGGGTAGACTCACTTCAATAAACATGTTTCTGAGTGCCAGACAATCAACAACGCTTTCACCTGAATAGCCAGCTTCTACAGATGATGTCAATCCCTTAAAAAAAAACCCAAAAACCCATTGCCCTCAGGTCGATTCCAACTCATAGCAACCCGGTAGGACAGAGTAGAACTGCCCCATAGGGTTTCCAAGGAGCAGCTGGTGGATTCAAACTGCTGGCTTTTGGTTAGCAGCCAGAGCTCTTAACCACTGAGCCACCAAGGCTCTGTCAACCCCTTAGGCCTGTAAAATCCTCCAATCCTTGAACTCCATGCTGCACACAAATGCTATATAAGATCAATACTTTACTCTGTTCAGGGAAATTAACTGACTAGAGTAGCCTTCCTTTATTAAAATAAGCAATAAATTCAACTTTGTCTTTTAATTTCAGGCATTGTGTGGTGGTCTCCTTATCCTGTGACAATGTAATAGCTCAGTAGTCCCCCGACTCCACTTTATTTTCCTCCTTGAGTAAAGAGAATCAATTATTGCTGCTTGTAACCACAGGACACAGGAATTCAGGATATTATAGTTGCTCGGTATAAACTTCAGGGTTGAATGAATAAAGAAAATTACTATTTGTTAATGTCAGTCGTTATACATTATCAATATAGTGTAGTGAACGCTATAGACCTAACTCTTCCCTTATGGAGCTTATATTCTAACAGGGAGTTTAGTTAAGTAAACAGATAATTATCATAGTGTGAGCAGTGCTATTTGAATGCATAACAGGGACACTGAATAAATCTGGTGGAGCATTTCGGGTTTGCTTTGAAAACAAAAATGGTATTAAAATTGAAACCTGAAGAATTTGTAGGATTTAGCCAGGTAAAAGGGGACTGGGATTGGAGGGAGAGTATTCCAGGGAGAGGGCATAGTAAGAAGCCTTTATGGTGGCTCCCGATGAACCCCACCTCTTAGTATTCACACTGTCTTGTTGTATGAGGTTTGTTCTGTGTGATCAGTAGCAGTAGCAAACAGTGGATGTGGATAGTGTGTTGGTACCGGGATTAGGTGATAAAGACACTATGATTTCCATCATGAGATGTCTCTCTCTCACATTTTCTTAGATTACTTGCTCTGGGGTTAGCCACCTGTAATCTTGAATAGTCACATGGAGAGACCCAAGTGCAGAGGTAAGAACCGAAGTCTTCTACCATTAGTTAGAGAGAAACTGAGACCTACCAATAATCTCATGAGTGAGCTTGGAAGTGGATCCTCCATCAGCTGAGCCTTCAGATGGATGACAGCCCCTGCCAGCGGCTTAACTGTAACCTCATGGGAGACCCTGAGCCAGAACCACCAGGCAAAGCCAGATCCGTAACACACGGATGTTGCGAGAAAATAAATGTTTATTGTTTTAACCTGTTAAGTTTTGGAATATAAAAAACATTTTATTGCTTATTATAATTAAAAAGCAATAGATAACTAATAAGGAAGGATCAAAATATACAAATTCCTAAAACTGAGGAAGAACATGAAGGATTTGAGGTATTTAAATAAGCTTTATATGGTCTGATTTTCAAATATAGAGAAGTTGTTATTAGGTGAGAAATAACAAACAGAGGTAAGATTTGAGGCAACAGATCATGAAGGGCCTTGTATGTTACATTAAGAGTTTGGTTTTTTATTCTTTTGGCGTTATACAACCAGTTGCCATCAAGTTGGCTCCAACTCATGACAACCCCATGTGTGTCAGGGTAGAACTGTGCCCCACATGGTTTTCAATGGCTGCTTTTTGGAAGTAGATGGCCAGGCTTTTCTTCTGAGGCACCTCTGGGTGGATTTGAACCTCCAGTCTTTTGGTTAGCAGCTGAGAGTGTTAACCATTTACATCACCCAAAATCCATTGCTGTTAAGTCAATTCCAACTCATAGTGACCTTATAGGACAGAGTGGAACTGTCCCATAAGGTTTCCAAGGAGCAGCTGGTGGATTCACACTGCCTATCTTTTGGTTAGCAGTGTGTGCTCTTAACCACTGCACCACCAGAGCTCATTACATCAGCTAGGGACTCCATTTTTGGCATAAGGCAGCTTAAAATAATTTTAAAAATAACATTGTTATTAAATAGAACAGATAGAAAAATATTTGTTAAAATATGTAAGGTATAAAAATAACTGTGATGGTTGAGGTTATGTGTCAACTTGACTAGACCATGATTCTCAGTGGTTTGGCAGACATTATGTAATCATCCTCCACTTTGTGATCTGCTCTGAGCAGCCAATCACTTGGAAGGGGATTTTCCTTGGGACTGTGGTTTGCATCCAATATATATGGATGTTCTGGCAAAGGTCGTGCTCTCTATTGATCCTGCATCCATCTTGTCATCCTCTGACCTCTGGCTCTTGAGACATGAGCCAGCAACCAGCTGCTTGACCTGCAAATTTTGGATTTGCCAGATCCCTCAACCCCGAAAGCCAGCAGTTTGCTGCCTGACTTGTAGATTTTGGATTCATCAAGCCCCTGCAAACACGTGAGTCAGGAGAAGCTTCCAGCCTGCTGCCTGACCCATGGATTTGGGACTTGCCAGCCTCCACATTTGTGTGAGCCATTTCCTTGAAATAAGTCTCTCTCTAAATATTTATATATACCCTTCATTAATTTTACTCCTCTGGAGAACAAAACCTAAGACAATAACTATGCCAAAAGCTTTTGTATTTTCATCAACTGATTTACAATATAGAATATTATCATAATCTTTGAAGGATTCTATGTCCCTTTTGTGATCTCACCCCCTTTCCTCCCTTAGAAGTAGAAACAATTATGAATTTTGTGTTTCCCAGTTTATTGTTTTTCATTATAGTTTAACTACTTGCATTTCAATGAGTTCTTTCTTTTTTCTCAAAGGTTTATTCTTACTTATCCTCTCCAAGAAGGGTGTAGAAAAATCTGACATAGTCTCATAGTGATGGGCAAGGGTGGCTGGACAAAATGAAGATCCTTGTGCTGTCACTGGGGCTCTGGCTGGCCTGCACAGAGATGTCTTTTGTTCCACCTTATCACTGAGTATCCTGCTGGAATGTTCTGCTGAGGGAAGCTGCTAGTGTAATGTGTGCTTTGTTCCTTTGCATCAGTCATGTTCCAGGGGACATTCCTCTGTTGATTTTCCAGATTGGCCTCCACTAGTTCTCAACCACATCATCCATCCAGTTCTCGGCTTAGGTGTATACTCTGCAACCTCTGACATGGGGTCACCTTGCCTTTTGCCACAGCTTTCTTATGGCAGACCCACTGATCATCAACTCTTCCTGCTTCCTAGATGTCTAGATCCCTTCTATATGGCACTGCAGTCAATGCTAGAACACCTCTGCTCCTTTCTCTGATGACTAATGCCAGGACACCATTCCTCTCCTTCTGACGGTATCCTACAGAGTTTCTTGGCAGTACAAAGAATTAACATGCTTGACTGCTAACTGAAAGGTTGGATGTTTGAGTCCACTCAGAGGCCTCTTGGAAAAAAGACATGGTGATCTACTTCCAAAATATCAGCCATTGAAAGCCCTATGGGGCACAGTTCTACTTGAACATACATGGGGTCCCCATGAGTTGAAATCAACTTGATGGCAACTGGTGGAGGATATCCTACATGAGTGTAGGAACATCTTTGATGGAGTATCCTCCCAGAGTTTAAAGTGGAAAGTAGGCCAAAACTTCTCCTGCTTTCGATTATCTCCCTACACTAAGGATAGGTTTCTTTTTCACATTTTTCCATCAAGTTTTCCCCAAGGTGGAGAAAGAGCCAACCCATGACCTCTATTCTTGCTTCTCCTACCTCTCTTTCAGATCCTCCTCATGGAACAGAAAGGGATCTCATTTCCCATGAGTGCCAAGAGGAGATTCTTTACCGTCCTTATTTCTCAATTTAGACCATCTTTGTTACTGCTTACTCCTTCCTTGAGCAATAAGCTTCATGGCTTGGTTTTAAAGTTATGGAAGACTTGAAAGGAAATATAATCTTGGAGGATGACAAATAACATCAATTTTTTTCAAAATATTATTTTCTTTGGAGTTGCATACTGAGATTTGCATTTTAGAAAGACTGCATAAAACTCATTATTGAAAATGGATTGGAGAAGAGCAGGACTAGTGTTAAGAAGAATAGTTAAGAGGCAGGTCCTATAATTCTGACTTGGACTAGTCAAGGGGAGTGGAGAGGAGGAGTAGATTTGAGAAATATTTAAAAGGTAGAGATAAAAATAGATTGATGATTTGATTAAATGTGCAACAGTGAAGGAAATGGAGAAATCAAGAATAACAGTTAGACTTCTGCCTTGGGCAACTGTGTCAATGGTTGTACTGCTTACTGAGCTAGGGAACTGTTATGTATGCTTTTGTAATGCTCTCAAACCACATATGTATAAATCACTCATAATGTGAATTTAAATGACCTAAGAAATAGAAGTGTGTTGTAAACAATCTCTTTAAGTTGACATTTTCACTCACATGATATGATAAAAGAAGATGTTATGTATAGCTAAATCTCTGTAACTTGGCCTTGAGACATAAATAAGTCTTAAACAACCTCCCTAATCTCTGACCTTGAAGAGAAGATGCAACATACAGCTAATAGCTGACCTTGAAGAGAAAATGTAACATACTAGTCTTTGTTAGACATAACCTTACTTACCCCTTAGAATGTGAGTCCAGAAGAGAAAATCACGTATAAACCCTGGATTTCTGCTCATTCAATGAGAGAAGCAGAGGCAGAACATCTCTGTAGATTCTGACTTTCTCTGAAGATGGAAATCACACCAGAGAAGAAGACTGAGACTTTGCCCTCCACCACCAACTTCAGACCCCAGCTTAGTGAGACCTCTGTCAAGGACAAACCATCTGTCAAGCCTTCCTCCTGAGACCACTCATTAAAGGTAAACACTTGAAGTCTAAATATTTGAACTCTAACCACTGCACAACCTTATATTGTCCTGATTCTTCAGTCCTAATTGAATGTCTTACAGTCTTATCTGTGTGCCTTGCCATGACTATCTCGCAGCAAACTAAATTAATTTGTGTATGATAAACCTGAGCTTTTTTTTTTTTTTTTTTTACTTATTTTAAAATAAAATCCCACAAAACAAGAACCAAGGGGATGGTGTGTTAGGAAGGATGTGGTTTACTGTTTCTGACGTGGTGAGTTTGAAGCGTCTGAGAGACATTCTAAGACACTGGATGTACAAGTCAGAAATTTAGGAAAAAGTTCTGGGCTAGAAATATGGGTCTGGGAGTTATCCATCTACAGGTTGTAGTTGAAGCTATGAGAATAGATGAGATAGAGGCTGAAGCATCATTCACCTAAGGAGTGTTCACCTATGCCCTATACTTTCTGCACTTTGATTTAGGAATTGAGCGAGGGTTTTGGCTAAATTTCCTTCTAGGAATTTGCTGTCAGTTAGGCTGGAAGATTGGTGTTAAATAAGAAAGTAAAACCAATAAGAATGAAATACTAATGAAATAATAGATAGACATCAAATACTCAAAGGAAGAAGAGGAAATGGCAGAACATGTTTTACAGGATGACTTTCCACAGGGGGGAGGGAAAATAAACATTTCCAGGAATATTGCCTCATGCTCCTGCTGATTAGCCTGTTTCGAGATGAAAAAGGGAGAGTATAGCTAAACCTCCTGAAGTAAAAAACAAATTAAAGCTGCCACAGTAGAAAGCTTGGTAGGAACACTGAAGGGTGAAAGACATATGGACCAAAAGGCCTACAAATCAAATTAAAAAAAGAGGAATGCCATCTGAGAGCACCCTGAAGGAAATGTTCTATTGGATTTTGCTGACACTTGGTCTGTGGAAATCTGTAAGCAAGGAAGATAGGAGGGCCTATAGCATATGTCAGTGCCCTCAAGAAAATAGACGCTTTTCCTGCAGCCAGATTAAATTGAGGAACCCAAACTTTAAACAAAGAGAATAAAACAAAACATCAAAATTCAAAAAAAAAAAAAAAACCAACAAAAAAAGAAAGCCCTTCTCCCTCTCAGTCTCTTAGACCCCCTCCTTTCTCAACCCCTCCCTTCTGCCTCCTCAAAACAATAGGGTCATCAAAGAGAAAGAGCCACAATTTTCAACCTATACGTTCCCTCTTCCCAGTAATCTTCAAATAATAATGATATAATAATAACAGCAACAACAATAATAATCTTGAAACAGAAAGGACAGGAGGAATATAATCACAGTATGGAGAACAAATGAACACAGAATTATAAGAATTGTGGAGGTATTTCCCTTTTTTTGTATCCTGGTTAATCATAGGATTGTAGAGACTGAAGAGTTCCCTGTGTTCAGGGTCTTCCTGTAAATGGAAAAACTGAACTCCCATTTAACTAAAGAGTAAATAAAATCATACCAGAGTAAGAGCCTGTGGAGAAAAGAGGAAGAAAAGCAGTAGCATGACCATGAAGTGGTAGGAACAGACAAGTTTTCCATGAATGTTTTACCTTCTCAAAGAGTTAAGTCAGCTAGGAAAAATCAAGTTCAAGATTGAAAGATAAAGACAAACAGAGTATCTAGGGGTACTATTTAGTATGTTGCGAGGTCAAATGACTTTCCTCTTACCTTCTCTTTTCCATATTTCAATTTCCTTTAAAAGAGCATTAAAATATTTAAATAAAATAAACCAGTTCTCTGTCAATATTTAAAAATCATCCTTTATCTTGGCCAAGATCCTTGTGCTTTTTTAATTTTTTTTTTACTCTAGGTACAATTTAAGGCCCTATCAATAATGAGCTAGCATAGAGATTTTACTATTATAGTAATTTAATTTTAATTGTTATTATTGATTACACTTTTTTTATTGCAACATAACTCATTTTCCCAGGGTGGTGAGCACAGTGCAGATCAAATGTTAAATGTGAAACCCTTCAGTGGACAAAATAGAGAAGGTGGACATTTAGAGAGTAGCTCAATTTTCCAACTCTCAAGTTCTGTAAGTGTCATACTCTAAGAAAGGGGTAGGAAAACCAGAGATCAAGGGAAAGAAGACAGGAGGGAGAATTGAGTGGGCTAACCTGACTGCATGTGGGTGGGGAAGGGTTGAACACTCATTGAGAAGATCTTGGTAGAAGGAGGATCTCAGAATGATAGACCCTGAGATAATGTACTATAAAAATAGTAGCTAATACTCACATAGTGAGTACACAGCTTAGTATGTGACAGTCACTGTTGTTAGCCCTTGCGTTTATTTAATCCTCACAATCTTATGAGGTAGGTACTATTATTCTGAGGGGAGTAGTAGTCAGTAGTAGAATTCTTGCCTTCCATTTGGAAAACTCAGGTTCGATTCCAGCCAATGCACGTCATGCATAGACACCACTCATTTGTCAGTGGTGATCTGAGTGTTGCTATGATTCTGAACAGGTTTCAGCAGAGCTGACAGAATGAGACAGAATAGGAAGAAAGGCCTGGAGATCTACGTCCAAAAATCAGTTGGTGAAAACCCTATGGATTACAGTGGTCTGATCAGCCACCAATCATGGAGATGATGCAGAACCAAGCAGCAATTTGTTTCCTTGAGCATGTTTCCTCACCATGAGTCAAGGGGTCAACTCCAGCTAACAATAACAACAACTATCATTCTACCCATATTAAATATGAGAAAACCGAGATAGCGAGGTTAGGTAATTTGCTCAAGATTATATATTTAGTAGGTGGTAAAGCCAGACTTTTATTTTCTGTAGGCTGACTCTGGAGTCCATGTGTTAACATCTATACTAGCAGTCTGTCTCGTACATGTGAAAAACTTTAAAAGAAAAGCATTACCTTGAGTAGTTTACTTAATTTTCCTAAGGTTCCGTTTTATTTGCAAAATAGGGATGATAGGGCTTAAATCACAGTATTAATGAAAGGATTAAAGGAACTATTTACGGAAAATGTCACAAAGGCTGGCACACAGTAAGCACTCAATATATGGTAGATGCACTAATGATGAAGATGATTAGAAGACAAGCTCAGTAACTCAGGACATTATGAAGACAACAGGCAAATGCATGAATGAGCACAACATGACTGAGAATGGAAAGATGCTTGCCTAATACAATCCAAATATTGTGATTAAGCATAAATCTTCTAGTGAAAGTGAGACAAAATTGACAGAGTTTGGATTAGTTTAGTTTAGTCTGGCTCCATGCTTAAGAGCTAGTAATTTAAATTCTCTTTGCATCAATTTTCTCATCCATAAACAGGAGAAAAGAGCTCCTACTTCACAGAGCTTTTGGAAAGAGTAAATGAGATAGTGTATAAAATGCACATAAAACAAGCTCAATTAACAGTGACATATTAGTTATTTTTATTATTATTGTTTAATTATTGTATTACTGGCCAAGCTGATGGACTGAAGGGAGAAATTTGTCAAGCTGGGAAGGGGAAGTTACAAGAGTCCTAGATTTCATAGAGCAGATTTCCGACTTGAACGTGTGGACAGAATTTTGGCTAAATTGCTGTGGGTTCTGGAGCTACCTTCCACTGCTGCGTGTCCTTTGGTCCTTTTAGTGGTCGTGGTTTATATTGATTTCTTGGGAAACTCTCAATATTCATTTAGAAGAATAGGCTGATTTCACATAATTTATTTCTCATTCCACTCCCTGACTGTCAGTTTGTCCTACTATGGTGTCTTCCATGTTGTTGTGATGTTAGAAGCCATGCTACCGGTACTTCAAATGCAAGTAGGGTCACCCACGGTAGACAGGTTTCAGTGGAGCTTCCAAAGTAAGACAGACTAGGAAAAAAAGCCTGGTGATCTACTTCTGAAAATTAGCCAATGAAAACCTTAAGGATCTGCGGTGGATTAATTACTTTTGTGTGCAGTCTTTCTAGCCTTGGTCTTGTAACTCCCACCCAGGTGATTGTGTGATAGGGTAATTGTGGCTTACCAAGGGGATTGGTCAGTTTTGCCTTAAAAGAGAGCCAATTCCAGAGGAAAGAGGAGAGGCCACCACCACCAAAGAAGGAGAGACCTGTAGCAGAGTCCGGCAGCAGAGACCTGCAGGAGACGGCACAGTGGGCTTCCCGGCCTACGGAGCAAGAAAGCTGAGTGCCTTTGGACAGAGACTAAAGGCCAGGAAGAAGTCTACGCCTGGCCCACGAATTTGGGACTTGCCAGCCTCCACAACTGCATGAGCCATTTCCTTTCTATGGCTTGTGAGTTCTGTGTGACGTTGCAGGGAATTAGGGAACCAAAATACAGGAGGGAGAGTACTGAGGCGAGAGGGAGTAGTCGATGTTAAAGATGATGGAGTGGTACAGCAGCTTGGAAAAGCTGGACATCTGGGACACCTTTAACCTCTGTTGCATAGGAACCAGCTTTGTGCTGACCCTTACAAAAGAAATTATTCGTTTAGGATTATAACAGAATATTATCTGCTATAGTGCTGGAAGATGAGTCCCCTAGGTTGGAAGGCACTCAGAGTACACAGTGGCCACCACATGGACTTGAGCATATTCATGATTCATGAAGATGGCACAGGACTGGGCAATATTTCATTCTGTTATACAATAAATAGGTCTCCATGAGTCAGAGCTGACTTGAAGGCAACTAACATCAATAGCAACTATTTCTTATTTTAAAAAATTCAAACATTCCTTTTCTCAACCCATCTCATCCTATGTACTGAAAAATGGCAGGGCATAAGTGGTTTGCTCTACACAATCTGGTTTTTCCAGAACCTGCTCCAGAAAACTGGAGATTTTTGTGAAGCTTCTATTGCATAACAGAAGGCCTGATAGAAGTATGATGAATGTGCCCAAGTCACTTTTCTCCAGTGCTGAGACCCTGCTGCTAAAAATACCACAGGGGTTCCTCTCATCTATTTGGAAACAAAGAAAACAAAATGTCCTCTGGCTCAAGCAGCTTCTCAGGCCATTGCAAAATGTTTAACAATCTGTGAACCCCTTCCTCTAGAGATTAGGATTGGTCTAAATGTCCATTGACAATTCTTCATTTTATATGCACCTTTCTGATTAAAGAGCAATCAATTAAAATAAATCCCTTGACTTTTTATTAAGTACCATAATACAACCATCATCTTGGGGCTCACATTCTGCTATTAGAAGAAGCCATGAAATTTCACAGCAATAAATAATAAAGTCCTAGGATTAAAAACTCTGATAGAAAATGACTCCTTATTCCCAAATCCATTTTTAAAATAACTAGGGGTTATTATTTATATAATGATGGGCAAAACTTAAAGTTCATTAAATGTCTCTTGAGTCTTTGATTTGGTTTTCAACTGAATTTTTAAATATTTAAAAATGGTCTCTATTATTAAACTATGTAGATATAAATGTACATTTTAAGAAAGAATTGATTTCAAAATGGAAGATAGTTCCTCAATTATGACTTCATGGCAACCACCAACTCATGTCATCATGTACCAATGAATAGTTGGTACGAATGACTGGCAAATACCAGCATAAGAAGTAGTTCTATTTAGATCAAAGAGAACTTGGTTTTTCATACAGTTTCTATGTACTAACATTTAGAATTAAAATCACTAACTTTTTTTTTTTTTAAGTGGAGGTTCACCTCTATTATTTTGTAAATCCCCTTCAAACTCTGACAAATTCAGTGGACACAAGAACCATCAATTGTTAGATCTTGAATAGCAGCCCTGTATCCAAACTCATTGTCCCTGGGTGGTGCAAATGGTTAAACACTTAGCTACTAACTGAAAGGTTGGTGGTTCATATCCACCCAGAGATGCCTCAGGAAAAAGTCCTGGTGATCTGCTTCCAAAAGTTCACAGCCATTAAAATCCCTGTGGAGCACTGTTCTACTCTGAAACACATTGGGTAGCTATGAGTCCGAATTGACTCAAGACAAATTTTTTTTTCTTTAATCCAAACATTTAACTTCTTTCTGTCCTCAGAAATAGAGACTCTGGCTGATGTTTAGTCCGTTAAACAGTGAGAGTATTCAGAGTTGTTAATATTATTTATTCATTCAACAATATTTCCTGAACACTTATGTGTAAAGCCATGGGAAATAGAGATATCCAGCTTCCTATTGTGCTTAAAGGATCGTTGGAAAGAATAGGAGGAATACGGCATGCACAAACAGACTACAGATGATCTTCTCTTAATACATTCTTAACTAATGTGTGATCTCAGACCAATATCCATGACACACTGAACACACATGGCTAGTGGTTGGTTAGTTTTCACCAATTGATTATACGATTAGTGAATGGTAGTGTGTTCCCAAATCTGGGCCTTCTGTATTTATCAGTATAACTTCACAATTTAACTAAATATTAGATAAACCAATGAAATATGAGATCAAAAGCCATGGATGAGAGGTATTATTTCTACAAAACTAACTGAATACTTTTGAAGAACTAAATAAAAACGAATAGCTAAAAACACTGTTGAATTAGATGTGTGGGAGACAACTACAAACAATTGAGACATTTAAAAAATCTAGATGAGTTCTGCACTCAGATATTTTTAAAGATAACTTAAGTTCTTGATCTGTTTTAAGAAGCAAATGAATTCTTACTTACTCAATGGGTGTGGCTTAAGGAAGGATGACAAAGTAGAATGGCTATCAAACGACCCAAGCTCAAAGGAAAGTCCTTGGCCCTACATGAAAAGATTGAAGAATAAACTCACATTTATATGTATTAGACTAAAATAAAATATTGTTGGCATTGTTTTGTTTTGATTCTTGGCTTTAAAGTCAACCAACTTTTTAATTTAACTAATCTCCTATTAACACAATGCGTGTTGCTTTAGACAGCTTTGCAAGGTAAATAATGAATCAATTCCTTAAAAAGGGACAAGGAAAGTACTGCAGGTTCAGAGACAAGGTCAGTTCCTACAGCATTATAATACAAATTTCCTAATGGGAGTAGCAGAGGTCTGGGGAAGAGACCACAGTACATAACTTGATCATTCTCTGTCCTCTGGTGGGTGCATGACTGCGACTTGTCACAGTAGACAGTAGTAATGCACGGTAATAATGACGAGGTGGTAGGCTGCATGGGGCCTGCTCACCTCTGGCTTTATACGAGGTGTATGGAAGCCTCTCAAGCTTATCTGAGATTGACTAAATGGATCTTGTCAGATTGTGAGACCTTATGAGTAAATTGTATGCATCCAGAGTTGATCGTTTTTTGTAGTGTTTTCTATTCATGCTCCTTGGTTGCCCATGTCTAGGTGAGAATCAGAATACTGACTCATTTATCATGCACTGGTCTTACTGTAACAAAACCAGATAAATGTTCAATTACTAACCCAAAGGTTGTCAATTTGAACCCACTAGGAGGTGCCTTAGAAGAAAGGCCTGGTAATCTACTTCTGATAAATCAGCCTTTGAAAACCCTATGGAGAACAGTTTTACTCTGACATACATGGGGTCGCCATGAGTTGAAGTTAACTTGATGGCAACTGGTTTGGTTTTCTGGTCTCACTTTAAAGGACTTATTAATGGACAATGGATAACTAGTCAGGATTCCATCGTGTTTCTTAGTTTTATTGGATGTAAGTATTTGAATCATTTTCTTTATGTCTGCAAACTACTTGGCAAGATATTTTAAATTATATGTATACTTTATTTATTCATTTATGTTGTCTGCTTTCAACACTAATCTGAAGAAAGAAGTGTATTTATCATTCCATCAGATATATTTTACTGCAGGATTTGGGAGTGCCAAAGCCACCACTTAGATTTAAACTGTAGCGTCACTGTAGCTCACAAAGGCTGCCCCATTAATATAAGAATTCAATTTATTGGTGGTGGCGGGCACATCTTTAAATAATAATACTTAATGTAAAAACAATATTGAAAATAGAAAAAGTTTTCCTCCACATAGCTGTTTGCATGTGTACAAATATATTTTATTTCACCTAAAAATGGACTCTTTGCTACTCACTGACTGTGAATTTGGGCAAATCCTTTTACCTCTCTGTGCCTCTCTTTTTCCTATACATACAACGAGGACACTGATAATACCCTATGCCATAATTTGTTATGATGATTCAATGAAGGGGAATATGTGATAAAGTTAAAATAGTACCTAGCAAGTAGTAAGAACTCAGTTGTTAAGAATTATTATTTCGGTTTTCCCTTTGAGGGTAGAAGATGAGCCTTGATACTTGGTCAGTTCTCTTTTCACAAACCCAGAGGACATGTGAGAGTAATATAATTTTCAGCGTCTTCAAAACCAGGAAAAAATGATGTAAAGCGTCTGCAAAATATGGATATTTTGTATAGAGTTGTCCTCTGCCTTTGCCATTGCCTGTTAAATATCGTTGTCATTATCAGCTGCCATCAGGTTTGCCCCCATGCAGCAACGGAACAAATCACTGCCCAGTCCTGCGCCATTCCCATGATGAGTTGGAGATCTGACTGTTGTGATCCATAGGGTTTCCACTGGCTGATTTTTGAAAGCAGATCACCAGATCTTTCTTCCTAGTCCATCTTAGTTTAAAAACTTTGTTGAAACCTGTTCAATAGCATAACAACACACAAGCCTCCGCTGACAGATGGTGGCTGTGCATGAGATGCACTGGCCAGGAATCGAACACGTATCTCTAGCATGGAAGGCAAGAGTTCTACCAACGAGGCATCATTGTCCTTGCCTGTTAAAGGAGTCCTGCAATATCCCGGGCCAAACTGTGGCTCAGAGAGGCATCTTCAGTTAAGAAGCAAATGGTATTAAAAAACAACTCGTTGTAAACACTGAACCAGTCCATAAAATCCAGTTTCTTCTTGGTAGCTACACTCTCTCTGCTAATGTAACTTGAGTCTCTTTTTGACTCTACTGTGTTCCAAACAGAATTATTTGACAATGCTAAAATGTTTTATTTTCTGTTTCTTGGCATGTGAGATATTTACAACAGTTACTGATTTTGTAGGCTTTATTCAATGACAGGGATAGTTTTGAAATATAAAAACAACTTCCATATTGAAATACACAAATGTCTGATGTGATTTAATATGCAGTGTATTATATTGATTTCAAGTTGAACCTTTACTTTTAATTACTCAATAGACGGTAACAATTAAAGCTTACCAGTCATGGCTCAAGATGAGAAGTGAAATTTACAACTAAAATTATAAAATCAAACCAAAACAACCAACTAAGCAAATCAATAACAGAGCCAAGTCTTTACGTTGATATTTCTCAGAAATATTATAGAAAAATATCATTGTACTACACTCCGGCTGAACTGATTAGTGTTGTGAAGATTTTATTTCCTTGGATAGCTTTGGAAAAAAAACTAGGATAATCCACAGTTTGTAAGCCTGCAATTCCATCTGGATAATTATTTTAGTCCTGTGAGGTTTTTTTTTTTGTAATTTTAATTAAAATAATTCCAAAGTTGTGTAGATTCTGTAGCTGCAATGGAACTGAATTTATGAGGCTTTGTTGATTTTTTTCAATCACGAAAAGAAATCTATATTGAGCATTTCAGACACTAGAGGGAAGCACTTGACTGAGCTAAGATTCCTCAAACTTAGAAGCAATAAAAAAGAAAAATACTGCTCTGTAATGACGTCCCCCCCAACTTTATCTTCCTTTTCTTTCTCTCCCTTCTTCCTTGCTCCTTCTCATACATATTCTTTCATTTTTCTTATAATGTCAATATTCTTAATAGTTCAAAAGAAAAATCATGTTTTATGTACCCAGAGAACAAAGAGATTATGAGGCTTGTTCTTACCATAGTGGATACAAATTACAGTTTTAAAATCACAGTTTATGGTTTTTGTTCTTTCAAAAAGTGTATTAAGTTAGTTGAAAGTAATTCTTAGGGATTATGTTTCCTTTCTACTGTATTGTTTATTTTTTATAAAATACTTTCTTCTGAAGTAGTTAGAAAGCACAACCCAGCCTGAAATCACATCCCACCCAAATTCACGACCTTCTGAATGAACCCTTCCGACATTACATTGCTGAAATGTAACTTCTCTTCAATGACGTTTATGTAAATTACCCTGGCCATAAGAAAAGTCTAGATTTCACTAACCATACATCAGACCACATTCAATCACGATCAAGGTGCTTATGAAGAGACACTCTAATTTGGGTGGAAAGGGAGGTACTCTGGGTTTGAATCCTGACTGCGCTAATTCCTAGCTGTGTGACCTTAAGCAAGATACTTATTTCTTTCTCAATTTTCTTATATTTAAAATAGAGTTAATACTAGTCTTATTTCACAGTTTGGTGAGGATTACATCAGATGGTGCTATCTGGCATAAAAAACAAACAAACAAACAAAACACTACCATCAAGTCGATTCTGACTCCCAGCGACCCCTTAGGGACTCTATAGGGTTTTCTGCCAAAGCAGACTGCCGCATCGTTCTCCCACAAAGCCACTGGTGGTTTTGAACTGCCGACCTTTCAGTCAGCAGTCTATCCCTTTAATCAGTGCATCACCAAGGGAGTGCTCAATGTCCATTGTTATCATCATCATTATTATTATTAAGTTCAAGTATTTTTTATCTCTACTTCTCAATAAAAACAGACTAGAATAAGTGCACTAATAATGAGAAAATATTTTAACTCTCTCCTAGATCATGTAAGCTCCGAAATGATGATTCTTGTTCAACAGATATGGTATCACCTGATCAAGGTATTTAGGAATGAGAGATGCCTTTTTAATGTACTTAACTTAAAATCATCTCTCCACTCCCACAAAATGTCTATATTTTCACCTTCTTAATTAAATAGTATTGTAGCAAAGGATGTATTTTATAATAAATCTGTAACTTAGTGCACCAGAATTTTGAAACCCGATGAGGCAGGATATTCTACTGTCTGGTATAGGAATCACTATACAGTGGCTATGATAACTTGAAATGTGTATAATCTGAATTGAAACGTGGTATTAGTGCAAAATACACAGCAGATTTTAAAGATTTAGTATGATAAATGGTGTAAATATATACCTAATATTGTAATTTGTGTCAATTCCACATTGAAATGATAATGTTTTAGATAGATATATTGTGTTAAATAAAATGTCTTATCAAAATCAATGTCATCTGGTTCTTGTAACTATTTTTTAGTATGCTATTAGAAAATTTAAATTTGCAGATGTGACTTGCATTGCCTTTTTATTGCACAACATTCTGCTAATTAATTTTGTGTCATCAGAAAATTTGAACTATTATTTTTTTTTGAAGTACAACAGAGTTATGGAAGGTAATACATTGAGGACATATTTACTTAAGAGATATTTAAAAGAGGTCCATTCAGCAATTCTTTGAACATCCTTTCCCATTTGCTATTCCTGTCAGTTTCGCGACCTCTGAAGAATTTGTCTACTGAAATGTGACAAGTGAAGCCTTTCTCCTTTTCTCCTCTGCTTTCTTGGAAAGGCTGAGTCTTAATGTGAGTTATCAGTAAATCCATCAAACTTGGACAAAGGAGAGTGCCAGATTCTATTTGCAAGATTCCCTCCATTCTGATTTCCTTGCATAGTCCATGTCAGCGTGTGATGGGTGCTCTGATTAAGGACACCCAGCTGCTCTTCACATTTATGGCCCATTTGTTTCAGTGTGAGCTCATTGAGATCTGCTTGCTGAAAAATTCAGGCATTTACTCCTTAAATAAATACACGGCATTGCAGGCTGAGGAAGACTACGGCACTTTTTTTTCCTCCCCTTAAAATGTCAGAAAATGTGCATGGTTTAGAAAAATTCATGCTCATGTCAGAAAGCCTCCCCCTTCCCCCATTCTCAGCGTGATGAAATCAGTGGTGATATATGATATTATATTAATTTTTTTCTCCTACATGTATTGTATTTAAGTAGGTTTATTTCCCTGCTGTTTTCAGTTTATTAAAGACCACAGATTACTATAAACCCAGGAGCCCTGTCACTTTTCAGTGCCTTGGCATGCCCCTCCACCATCTCACTTTGATTCTAATCTTGCAATTCTCCTCTTTATTACATTTCTGCCATGCTGTATTTTGTAAGATTCTAGAAAGCATTTTACAATACACAGGGCAGGAAAGGCATCATTTCTATTATATGGTAGTTACTCATCTTTTATTTATAAATCATTTTACTTGGAACACTTTTATTTTACTTCCATGCATACAGTGAATCCTCAATTCTATTTAAACAAATTCACTATCTCATCTTGTATTCCTATGTTTTTTTTACATGACTCCAATATTTCCATAATAATTAATAAAATAATTTCTTCTTGCTGTGGCTATGTGCACAACTCTTTACCTACAAACACATTCTTAGGCTGGATCCCTATCCCACTGGCTGTAACGTGGTCAATTAATCTCAGGTGTCTATTAACTGCTGGTTATTACATTGTTGATTGGATCCAAATTGACTATGAAGATGACCAAAATAGCTGAGTGATCATGCTACCTTATGGATTTTTCACTTACGGGACACAGTTTGGATTTAAAACATAGAATAATTCTTATTTTCAAACAATTGGGGTTACTAAGCCTGCTAATTTCCCTTAGAGTAAAAAAAGACTGGCCCAGGGGTGCAGGGTGAAGTACTGAAAAAATTCTGGGATTTCAACCAAAGGACCTCCACCTACTGGCCATGTGACCTTGACCATGCTACTCATCTTTTCTTGAGCCTCAGTTTCCTCGTGTATAGATGAGAAATACTATGAAGGCGGTGATGGTTCAGTGGTATGATTCTCACCTTCCATGCTGGAGACCTGGGCTCAATTCTTAGGCAGTGCACCTCAGGGGTAGCCACCACCCATCTTCATTGGAGGCTTGCATGTTGCTATGATGCTGAACAGGTTTCGGTGGAGCTTCCAGCCTAAAACAGACAAGGAAGAAAGGCCTGGAGACCTACTTCCAAAAAATCAATGAAAAAGTCCTATGGATTACAATGGTCCAATCTCATTGTACTTGGGGTCATCATGAGTCGGGGCTGACTCAATGGCAGCTAACAACAACAATAATAATATTAATGGGATAAGATGGTTTTGAGAATTTAATGGAATGATATTGGATAAAAATATTTTGCAAATGATATAGCAGTATGCAATCTTAAATTACTTCTATTTTTATATTGTTTTATAAGTAATTAAGATCTTGAACCCTGGTCATCATTCCGTAATGCTTTACATGGGAAATATCTACATTGCTAATGAGGAAATGAATGAAAACGAGTTGTTGGAAATGCATGGATTTATAAATATTCCCAGAATCTTTATCTCCCTTGTTCCTACAAAAGCATGTCTTTGACCAATTTTATAATTACTGCTGAATTTTAAAATTTCATGGAATCTAGACTTTCTGGAGCCATAGAGGCTGACTGAACCCCCAAAACTATTGCCCTGAGATAATATTTAAACCTTAAATCTTAAAGCAAAAATACCCCCTGAAGTCTTCTTTAAACCAAGCAATAGGTTAGCTTAATTAGTAAAGAATGTTTGCCTTGAGCATTGTGCTCTTTTAAAGAACTATCTGTATGGAATCAACTTGACAATAGCAACTTGAAAGGTCAGATAGTAAGCTTAGGGGGCAGTGAGTTTATGTTAATGGGGGAAGAACAATTAGGAAAATGTGGGTGAGAATGGTTGTACAACCATCAATGTCACTGAATTGTACATGTAGAAATTGTTGAATTGGTGTATGTTTTGCTATGTATAGTTTCAATAATACTAATAATAATAAAACAAACTACTAAAAATTTTCGAGACCAGAAAAGGAATACTGATGTTGTTCATTTATTCTAGAGGGCTCTTTTATCTGTCAAAGAATTTGATCTTATATAAATTTACTCAAGAGATAGTTGGAAAAAGAGTTGAAAAAGACTGGGATAGAGGGAGTCTGTATGGTAGAATGGGGATAAGTTTTAGAAGGTGTAATGAGGCCTGAATTCTGATTACTGGCCTGGCACTACCAGACAAGCAGTCTCGACGAAGTAATTGAGACTTCTCTGCCTCAGTCCACTGTCTTATAAAAATAATGCTAATATTCTTGTACTACCCAAGTTATAGTTTTGGGATGAAGGTTACTGCTTTGAAATATGCAAAGTATTATGTCTTTCAATCTTTATTCAAATATAATAGGCATATTAGGATAAGTATAGACATCAAGTCATTTAATACAACCCTCTTATGGGTTAGCTGAGAAGATAGACCCAGATAATTAAACGATGTACCTTACGGAGGGGAGGAGGAGTGGGAAGAAAAAATACTAACAAGATAATAGACAAGTGTTAACTTCGGTGAATGGAAAGACAACACACAATACAGGAGGAGTCAGCACAACTTGACCAAGGCAAAATCATAGAAGCTTCGTAGACACATCCAAACTCCCGAAGGGACCGGCTTACTGGGCTGAGGGCTAGGGACCATGATCTCAGGAGACATCTAGATCAACTGGCACGGCATAACTTATAAAAAAAAAGTTCTACATCCGATTTTGTTGAGTAGCTTCCAGAATCTTAAAAGCCTGCAAGTGGCCATCTAAGATACATCTACTGGTCCCATCCTGTCCAGAGCAAAGGAGAATGAATCAAATATACAAGGGAAATATTAGTCTAAAGGACTAATGGACCATATCTACCATAGACTCCACCAGCCTGAGCCCAGAACTAGATGGTGCCCAGCTACCACCACCTACATCTCTGACAGGGATCACAATAAAGGTTCCTGGACAAAGTGGGAGAAAAATGTAAAACATAATTCAAGTTCACAAAAGACCAGACTTACTGATCTGACGGAGACTGGTGGAACCCACCGAGAGTATGGCCCCTGGACACCCTTTTAACTCAGAACTGAAGTCTCTCCCAAAGTTCACCCACCAGCCAAAGATTCGACAGGTATATAAAACAAAAAATAACACACATGAGGAATGTGCTTCTTGGTTCATTCATGTATACAAGACCAAAAGGGCAACACCTGGCCAAAAGCAATGAAGATAAAGCAGGAAGGACACGAAAAATGGACAGATGGAAATGGGGAACACAAGGTGGGAAAGGAGAGAGTGTTGACACATCACAGGGATTGCAACCAATGTCACAAAACAACTCGTGTTTAAATTGTTGAATGAGAAACTAATTTGCTCTGTAAACTTTCACAATACACAATAAAAAAATAAAGAAAGAAATGCAAGACTCGTCAAAGTAAAGGAAGTCACAATCATATTGGAAAATAATGATGTTTTTGAAAGAACTTTAATGGCATCAGTTAATAATTAGCTACCAGTTTTTATCCTTAATTTTATATCTGTTTGACATTTTTCTTGTTCAAATCCTAAAATAATCCAGCTGAAGTGATTTCATTATGATAAGAAGCAAATGAACTAAAGCTCTGCACTTAAAATTTCTCAAGTTTTATTTGAACTCAATCGTTCTTTGAAGAAGTTAACAATGCATTGCCTAGCAAATACATTCTAATAAAAATTTTCCTGTTATGGTATGGGATTGCTTTTAGTTGGTTGATGGAATTTAAGAAGTCATTTCTAAGAGTACAGTACTATGAGTGATATAATTTGTTATCATATTAAGTTTTACTTCCCAGAAATAATAAAAAATGTCACCAAGCCACCTATGGCATTTCGAGTTATTCAAGAAGTTGGCTGTGTAAAATCCCCATAAATGACCTAACAGCCCTGTGGAGGAAGCCAAGGGCCTCATTGCCTGAGTCCTACTGGGAATCAGTTTTCAGAATTTACACCCAGTAGTCCTTTCAAAGTGTTGTTTTAATCACTGCAGCTTCCCCTTGACTTCAGGTCTGAAAGAACATGTTATGTAAACAATTAGCATTTTTATTGTCTGGAAAACTGCTTCTGGCTGACTTTTGATTATGTTCTTTTTTTTTTTTTTTACAATACACAGTAACAGCCTTTAGATAATACTCAAGACTATTCTGCTATACAAGCTGTACTCTCCCCACCACCCCCCTTTTTCCTCTGTCTTCAAATGAATTAAGAGTTCTGATTTATTTCCAGGGACTTGAAAAAAAAGAAACTCTCACAAAAAGCAAATACTATTTGTAGTGGTGACAGGCAATTAGCAAAGCATTTAGATTTATTATAAAGTACTAGTGAAATTGGTGTTTTTTTTTCCTCACAGGAGTCTTAAAATTTCACTTAAAGATAATGGAATGAGATTACTTCTTTCCCACGAACAAGTTCCTGGTCCACAATGTGAAACTGTAGTTCCAACTGCTAAAATATGTAAGTATTACTTACCCATCTCCTTACATATAGCCTTTTTTTTCTTTTTTTAATAAAATCACTGTTTTAACTTCTCCTTTGACTTTATTTACTCCCCATGTAAATTCCTCCGTAATGTATGCAATTGATTTCAGATAATAATTAACACATGTTGAATCCCAATTCTATACCAGGCATTACAGTGGTTTTATAGCTTATTAAATAAAGCTTCATGAGAACACTTGGAGGAAGATAATATTAGCTTTCTCTTAGATACGAAGAGGTAGAGGCTCAGATTAAGAGAAATGCTGATGAAAAAAGCATTTAGAGGAGAAGCCTTTATTCCAGACCAGGTTTACTTGATTCAGAAGCCCATGTTTTTTCTAGTTTATTATCTGCCAATACATTTAATTTCCTCTGATTCTTTCCCAGTGTTCTTCCCTTCCTAATTAGTACTTTACTCTATAATGTCATTTATAATCTTTGATTCTCATACTATTTAGGATTAAATATCACTGAGTTCTATGAGGCGTTTCCTGCATTTGATGTCCTGACATTGACGTACAGTCAACTCATGTTGTTGTTGTTAGTTGCTGGTGAGTCGACTGCAACTCTAGACGACCCCATGTGTGCAGAGTGGCTATGGTCAATGTTAAAATGATGCCCATAATTGCTTTTCCTGAAGCATCTCCTTCTCTTCAGTTAAGAAATATTCCGGTATTCTTTCAAAACTAAATTTATCCTAAAGAAATAAACATACGTATGCATGTATATGTATTTCTTCATATATGAACATACATATATACACATATATACATACATATATATATTTCTTTAGGAGAAATTTAGTTTCTTTGGAGCCCTGGTGGTGCAGTGGTTAGGAGCTTGGCTACTAACCAAAAGATAGGGAGTATGAATTCACCAGCTTCTCCTTGGAAACCCTATGGGGCAGTTCTACTCTGTCCTATAGGGTCACTATGAGTTGGAATTGTCTTGATGGCAATGGGTTTTTTTTTTTTTGTATATATATTTCTTTAGAAGAGATATATATACACACATAGAAATACATATGCATATATGTATACCTATATATATTTATATAGGTATTAAAAAGAAACCTGTTGCCATTGAGTCAATTCTGACCATAGTGACCCTATAGGACAGAGTAGAACTGCCCCGTAGGGTTTCCAAGGACCAGATGGTGGATTTGTACTGCCTACCATAGTTTGCAGCCAAGCTCTTAACCAATGCCCCACCAGAGCTCCCTATATATGTATACACACATAGAAATATATATATATGTATATATCTATGTATATAGACACATGCACACACATATATACATGTGTGTGTAAATATTTATAATAAAAATGTATCAAATCTTTCTAAATGTGGATACTTCTAGGGGTAGAGATTCCCCCATTTTATTTCTCGTACAATATCATTCAGAGAATACCAGAAAGATGTTTACCTGTGTTTTATTGAGTATGCTAAGGCATTTGACTGTATGGATCATAACAAATTATGGATAATGTTGCAAAGAATGGGAATTCCAGAACACTTCATTGTGCTCATGAGGAATCTTTACACAGACCAAGAGGCAGTAGTTCGAGCAGAACAAGAGGATACTGCATGGTTTAAAGTCAGGAAAGGTGTGTGTCAAGGTTGTATTGTTTCACCATGCCTATTCAATATGTATGCTGAGAAAATAATCCGAAAAGATGGACTAAATGAAGAAGAACGTGGCATCGGGATTGGAGGAAGACTCGTTAACAACCTGCATTATGCAGATGACACAACCTTGCTTGCTGAAAGTGAAGAGGACTTGAAGCACTTACTGATGAAGATCAAAGGCCACAGGCTTCAGTACGGATTACCTCTCAACACAAAGAAAACAAAAATCCTCACAATTGGACCAATAAGCAACATCATGATAAATGGGGAAAAGATTGACATTGTCAGTGATTTCGTTTTACTTGGATCCACAATCAATGCCCAGGAAGCAGCAGTCAAGAAATCAAACAACACATTGCATTGGGCAAATCTGCCGCAAAAGACCTCTTTAAAGTTTTGAAAAACAAAGATACCACCTTGAGGATAAGGTGCACCTGACCCAAGCCATGGTGTTTTCAATTGCCTCATATGCATGTGAAAACTGGACAATGAATAAGGAAGAGCAAATAAGAATTGATGCCTTTGAACTGTGGTATTGGCGAAGAATATTGGATATATCAAGGACTGCCAAAAGAACGAACAAATCTGTCTTGGAAGAAGTACAGCCAGAATGTTCCCTAGAAGCAAGGATGGTGAGACTATGTCTCACATACTTTGGACATGTTATCAGGAGGGATCAGTCCCTGGAGAAGGGCATCATGCTTGGTAAAGTAGAGGATCAGAGAAAAAGAGAAAGACCTTCAATGAGATGGATTAACACAGTGGCTGCAACAATTGACTCGAAGATAGCAACAATTGTGAGGATGGCGAAAGACTGGACAGTGTTTCATTCTGTTGTGCATAGGGTTGCTATGAGTCGGAACCGACTCGACGGCACCTAACAACAATATCATTAACCAAAAAAATTGCTAATACCAATTATATGTTGTTGTTAGTTGCCATTAAGTCAATTTTGACTCATGATGACCCCGTGGGTTATAGAATAGAACTGCTCCATAGAATTTTTTGGATGAAGCAGTGGTTAAGCACTCAGCTGCTAACTGAAAGGTCAGCAGTTTGAACCTACCAGCTGTTCCATGGGAGAAAGATGTGGCAGTCTGCTTTCATGAAGATTACAACCTTGGAAACAAATCCTACGGTGAAGTTCTACTCTGTCTTGTAGGGTCACAATGAATCCTAATTGACTTGATGGCAATGGGTTTGGTTTGGTTTGGTTAATCTTAACAAAGCAGATTGCCAGGCTTTTTCTCCAAGAGTGAGTTCGAACCAACAACCTTTAGGCTAACAGTTGGACATAAACTGTTTGTGCCACGTAGCAACTTTAATTATATAGTATACTATATACTATAAAGAAAAAAAAAAATAGTGGCTAAGAACTCAGGCTGCTAACCAAACATGTCAGCAGTTTGAGTCTACCAGCTGCTCCTTGTAAATCTAATAGGGCAGTTCTACTCTGGGTGGGTTCGAACCACCAACCTTTAGGTTAGCAATTGGGCATAAACTGCTTGAGTCATGTAGCAACCTTAGTGATATAGTATACTGTATATTATATGTATATTTTAAAAAGTAGTGGTTAAGAACTCAGGCCGCTAACCAAAAAGGTCAGCAGTTTGAATCCACCAGCAGCTCCTTGGAAACCCTATGGGGCAGTTCTGTTCTGTCCTGTAGGGTCTCCATGAGTTGAAATTGACTTGATGGCACACAACAACAACAGTATGTATAATACTATATTATTAATAACTCTATTATTGTAAAAGGAGACTTGGTGGTGTAATGGCTAAGCACTTGGCTGCTAACCAAAATGTTATTAGGTGCTCTCAAGTCGGTTCTGACTCATAGTGACCCTATGTACAACACAATGAAACACTGCCTGGTCCTGCATCATCCTCACAATTGTTGCCATGCTTGATCCCATCATTACCGCCACTGTGTCAATCCATCTCGTTGAGAGTCTTCCTCTCTTTTGCCGACCGTCTACTGTACCAAGCATGATGTCCTTCTCCAGGTACTGGTCCCTCCTGAAAACATGCCCAAAGTATGTGAGACAAAGTCTTGCCATCCATGCTTCTAAGGAGCATTCTGGCTGTACTTCTTCCAAGACAGATTTGTTCATTCTTCTGGCAGTCCATGGTATATTCACTATTCTTTGCCAACACCTTAATTCAAAGGCATCAATTCTTCAGTCTTCCTTATTCCTTGTCCAGCTTGTGCATACATAGGAGGCAATTGAAAATACCACGGCTTGGATCAGGTGCACCTTGTTACTCAAAGTGACATATTTGTTTTTTAACACTTTAAAGAGGTCTCTTGCAGCATTGGGCAAATCTGTTGCAAAAGAACTCACGATACACTGTGGATATTCACATATTCACAAGTCTGTAATGGCTTTGTGAAACATGGATAATATGAAATTACATAGAAAGGAGGGTACTAAATTTATAAGTAGCACAATCTCAAATATGTTACAATATAAATGCATATTTTTTAAAAAGGACTAGAAAATACTAAAATGGTAATTGCTATTTAACAGCTATTATCACTGGGTCAAGGAATTTTGAATGACTATTACTTTTTTTTTATATTTTTGTGCACCTTCTTTTTTAAATTTTTTTTTTATTGTACTTTAGGTGAAGGTTTACAGAACAAATAATTTCTCATTACACAGTAACTACACGTATTGTTTGATGACATTGGTTAACAACCCCACAACATGTCAATGTTTTTTCTTTTTTGGTGAAAATATACATAGCCAAAGATACACCATTTCAAAAATTTCTACATGTACAATTCAGTGACATTGATTACATTTTTCCCGTTGTGCTGCTAGTCTCACTATCCTTTTCCAAATTATTCCATCACCATTGTCTTCAACTCACTGTCCCCTAGGCTTCCCATCAAAACTTTTGAGTTGCTGTTGTCAATTTGATCTCACATAGATAATTCTTTTTTTTTTGTACCTTAGATGAAGGTTTGTAG
>NW_004444212.1:1504485-1519746 GCF_000243295.1 Trichechus manatus latirostris
GATGTGTGCATCTATTGCTATAAATTGTCCTCTGAGGACTGCCTTTGCTGTGTCCCAAAGGTTTTTGTATGATGTGTTTTCATTCTCATTTTGTTCTAGGAATTTTTTGATTCCATCTCTGATTTCTTCTATTACCCAGTGATTTGTAAGTAGGGTGTTATTCAGTTTCCATGTAATTGATTTTTTTTTTCCTGGCTCTTTCTGTTGTTAATTTCTACCTTGATGGTGTTGTGGTCAGAGAAGATACTTTGTATTATCTCAACGTTTTTGGATCTTGTTGAGGGTTGCTCTGTGGCCTAAGTGGCTGTCTGTTCTGGAGAACGTTCCATGTGCATTGGAAAAAAATGTATACTTTGCAGCTGTAGGGTGGAGTGTTCTATATATGTCTATGAGGTCAAGTTGGCTGATTGTGTCCTTTAGGTCTTCTGTATCTTTGCTGAGTTTCTTTTTAGAATTTCTGTCCTTTACAGAAAGTGGTGTGTTGAAGTCTCCTACTATTATTGTGGAAGTGTCAATTTCTTTTTTCATTGCTGTTAGAGTTTCTTTTACGTATTTTGAAGTGCTGTCACTGAGTGCGTAGATGTTTATTATGGTTATGTCTTCATGATGGATTGTTCTGTTAATCATTATATAGTGTCCTTCTTTATCTTTCATGGTGTAATTTGTTTTAAAATCTATTTTGTCTGAGATTAGTAGTTGTTTGCTTGAAATATTTTTTTCCATGCTTTGATCTTTAATACATTTACGTCTTTGTTTCTTAGGTGTGTCTCTTGTAGACAGCATATGGATGGCTTCTGTTTTTTTATCCCTTCTGTCACTCTCTGTCTCTTTATGGGTTCATTTAGACAATTTATATTCATTTTAATTATTGATAGATGTGAGTTCATTGCTGTCATTTTGTAGTGCTTTTTTCTGTGGTGCTGATTTTCTTTATTCCTCTTACCCTCCTGTGCTGAATTCCTTTTGTTTGTGGATTTTTTAAAAATTTCTTTTGTTTTTTTAGGTTTCGTTTTTACTGAGATTTTATGTTTTTCCTCTTTATTTTGATGAATAGGTTTGTTAACTATCTTTGTGGTTATCGAGAAATTTACCCTTATGTTTCTAAGTTTGAAGTAGTCTATTATTACTTGGTATTGCCTTGCTTTCCGCTCCATTAGAAGGTTCTATACCTACACCATTTATTCCCTCTTTTATTGTTCTGATGTTGTTGTCAGTTACAGATTAATTGTTCCGATTCCCTGTTGTATTTCTTTTCGTTTTGGATAGTCCTTTAGAGTCTGTTTCCTAGATTGTTATCTTGCTGGTACTGTCCTGCATCCTAGTTTCAGCCTGTGGTCTGATGTTGTTTGTTCTCAGATTGAAGTACTCCTTTTAATAAGTCTTCTAAGTTTGATTTGTTTTTTTCCATATTCATTTAATTTCTGTTTATCTGGTAATGTCCAAATTTCACCATCATATCTGAAAGACAATTTTGTAGGCTATATTATTCTTGGCTGGCAATTTTTTTCTTTCAAGGTTTTATATATGTCATCCCATTGCTTTGTTCCTGCATGGTTTCTGCCAAATAATCTGAGTTTAGTGTTATTGTTTCTCCTCTGTATGTGACTTTTTGGTTTTCATGAGCTGCTCTCAGGATTCTTTGTCTGTCTTTGGTTTTGGCAAATGTGATTATGATACACCTTGGTGATTTTCTTTTGGAGTCTATCCTATATGGGGTTCATTGAGCTTCTTGAATGGCCAGCTTTTCAACTTTTATGATATTGGGGAAGTTTTCTGTCAGTAGTTCTTCAATGATCCTCTCTGTGTTTTCTGTTTTCTACCCCTGTTCTGGAACTCTGATGACTAGCAAATTTTTGCTTTTGATTTTATCCCACATAATTCTCAGGGTCTCTTCATTTTTCTTTGTTCTTTTTCTGATTTTTCCTCAAACAGAGTTGTATCCAGGTGTTTGCCTTCAATTTTGCTGGTCCTGTCTTCCACTGTTTCAAACCTGCTCCTCAGCCCTTCTATGACTCTGTCCATTTATGAAATCTTGCTGTTTATCTTTTGGATTTCTAATTGTTGTTTTTCTCTGATTTCAAGTTGTGAGTTTATTTTGGCGTTTTGTCCCTGGATTATTTTCCTGAATTCTTCCATTTTTTTTGTCTGAATTTTCCATAAATTTTTCTGCTTTTCCATGAATTTGTCTATTTTTCCTCAATTTGTCTGCTTTTTGCTTCAACTGTTGGATAGCTCTGAATATTAGAGATTTGAATTCCCTATCAGGTAGTTCTAGTGCTTTTTCTTCTACTGGAAAATCATCTGGTGTTTTATTTTGGATGCCTACTGGAACCATCCTGTCCTGTTTTTGTAAATGTTTGATATTGTCTGCTGTCTTTGGGGCATTCAGTGGTTATTTTCCTCATTTAATGACTGTAGATTTGTTTGTTTCATCCTGCTTTTTTGTTTTATTTGGGTATGTCTGAGCAGGCGGACTGTGTGTTCTTTGTTGTTTGCTCGTCTGTGGGAATGATGCTTTTTGCTTCCTTCTCCAACTGGTAGGGTCAATCACTGAGATATGGTACAGCAGGGCAGGTCTAGTTGAAGAGGAGTTGCTGGGATGTGTTGTTTGTGGCACTTAGTACGGCTATCAGGGCAGGCTGGTAATCAGTGCAGGGCAGGTTCTGGCAGGCCATTCCTCGGCTACTTGTGGTGTGTTATTTAGCACACGGTACATGTAGGCAGGTTGGAGGGGGGATACTGTGATGTGTGGAGCTAAGATGGATATGGGAGCGAGGAGACTGGAATGGGAGGCAAAAACATACAAACGAACAAAAAAGAGTGCTAGGAGAGCTTGCCGTTGGAGTGGAGAGATGAGAAAGTATGAAATGGAGAAAAACAAAAAGAAGAAAAAAAGTAAAGAAAAGAAAAATGAATAAATGGAAGTTAGAAAGAAAAAAGAAAAGCAAAGCTCCCAGGGTTCCCAGAGGTGTGGCTGCGAGGTCTGGGGAAGATGCTCCCAGGCTGTGAAGTACAGCCTGGCTAGATGGTGTAGATGTGTCACTCAGCACCAGGTATTCAGGGGACAGTTAGAAAAGGAAAGTATAGAGAGACTACAAACTGAGTAATGAAGAAAGACAAAAAGGGAAAAAGAGCGAAAGGAAAACAATACAAACAAATTTAAAAAAAAGAACAAGAAAAACCCCCAAAGAAAAACAGAAAGGAAAAAACAAACAAACAAACAAAAAAACATTAAAAAGAAATGCCTCAGGATCCTTCTGCACATCTGCACCTACTGAGGGGGTAGGTCCCAGGCCACACAATACTGTCTGGCTAGAATGGGCTCCCAATTAAAGAAAAGAAAAAGAAAACAAACAAACAATCAAAATAAACAAAAAAAAGCCCAAGATCCCACTAGTGTGGCAGCACTGGCCAGGAAGTAGTTTCATATTCAAGTGGTGTTTCACAACGTTTCAGGAAGAGGTGAAGATGGCACACAGAGCCAGGTATTTGAGAGAAAGGAAGGGGACGTGGTGAGAGGTAAGGAAGAAATCTAAAGAAGCAGAAAAAAGCAACACCAGCAGGCAACAAATGGCATTTAGGGAGCCAACCAGTGCGGGCGGGTGGAATCCAAGCAACACTAGGGTGAAGCTGGTGCTTCCAGGCCAAGAGACTGGCTGCAGGAAGCAGAGGAGGCTGAGTGGGGGTGAAGAAGGGTGAGTGGTGGGAAAGTGTATATCGCTAGTTACTGGTTGTTTTGTCTCCTGCTGGAAGCTCTGTGAAGTTGCTTTCTCCTACACCTTGTTTGCTGAGCTCTGATAAGAGTCCAAGATGGCAGATCCATGCTGCGTTAGCTGATAGGGGACCGCTGCATGTATCTCTCCTTGCTCTCTGTTCTCTGTCAGTTTCTTATTCCATTCAGTGTTTGGCTGAGTTCTTTATCTCTTCATTTGATGATTAGGGTTTCAGGATTGTCATTTTTTCTGTCTTGCTTAATTTTTTGGATCTTTGCTGTGGAAGGACAGCGTGGTGCTTCTGCCTATAGTGCCATGTTGCCACTGTTGTGCATTTTCAAAATTTTCTACAGTGAGCACATGTTTCTTTTA
Source organism: Trichechus manatus latirostris (assembly GCF_000243295.1). NCBI lineage: Eukaryota > Metazoa > Chordata > Mammalia > Sirenia > Trichechidae > Trichechus > Trichechus manatus. The sequence goes on from NW_004444212.1 coordinate 1,508,571, forward strand.
TGATAAAAGTATGTTTTTAAATTAAAGAAAATCACATTGATTATTAGATGAAGTTTTACTACATGCATTCTATCAGTAGGAATGTTCTGGAATATGCTGTGGCCTCAATTAAAGTCCTTTTTATGCTGGTGTTTTTACTGATTGTCTTACAGACCTTCTTTAAGGGAACCAGGCAGCGAACTAGTTCCAGCCTTATCCTAAATCTCTGGTCTTTTTCAATTCTGGTTTAAAACCATTGTTAGGAAAGACACTTGCAGTGCATTTTTTCTTGAGGTGTTTTTCCATGACCATTAATCTTCCACTTGCCTCAAATTTTCCTTTGACTTTAAGAAATTTGATTTTTATTGTCCTCCTAAGAGGCTTGAGGGCATAGGGTATTCATATCCTAGCATTTTTCCCCTGTAGACTCATTTAAATTTAGATTATGACCACATGAAAAATTTGTTGGGAAAAGTAATCAGTAGGGCCATATGTTAGAGTTTCAAAAATCACCCTAATTTCCATTTAACTGACATCATAAAAATCACCGTCCCATTCAATCAGACTATTATTATATAAGGTATTTTAGATGAGTGATGTGGTGAATGCCTGCAAAAGGCTAGCTAATAAGAAGGCCTTGATCTTCCAGTGAGCTATTAATCTTTGTCTTCACACACTTCAGTCTCTCCCTCTCTCTCTCACACTCACACACGATGATGGAAGCAAAGCCATAAAAAAGAAGGCTCTTAAGAGTACATAAAAGTGTGAGTATGACATTAAATTTTATTTTTATTTACTAGAAATTGATAGAAAAGAAGCTGAGACCACAGCTGAGATTCATAGCCCTCTGCCCATTTTTGCGTCTTGTCCTGCCTAGGGTTCTAATATACTCAGATTTCATATGGACAGACCCTCACTGTCAGAACCAGAACACACTGCGAGAACTGAAGAGCTTTCTGTCATGTCTGCAGTGACTGCAAACCAAAACGGATTCCAATGGCTTTTATTTCTAATGTGTATTGTCATTATATTTAATAACTCTTTATATGATCCACCCAGGTCAGCTAAAGGAATACTTTATTGCAAGTTAGATGATTATGAGATACAATTCATTTAACATGCCCAATGATTCATGTTTTATTTTAATATCAGAATCAGGGTTGAATGATCTGTGTGTGGCACTGTGGTGTTTTTAAAGGGATAACTCACTGTTTGATAACTCACTGTATGCACTTAAGGAAAGTGATCAGTACAAGCATGTATTTGTTTCCAAAACCATGTTACTTTCCATATTACTATTGAATTTAATGTGGCTTGCCCTGATGAGTCTGCTGGGATAAACTGGCTTTTTTTCAACAGGGATCTGTTTCTTACACCAGTACAAGAGTTCTGGTTTCCATTTTTTAAGTTATGAACAGTGGCATCACTAGGGTTGGGGGTCATCCAGTGTGGTAACTCACGGCGTCAACCTCAGATTCGCCCCACTTCTCCCCAACCCTCCGCCTACCCCCACCGCCCGCCCCGTGGGCAGCGCAGTCCAGCATTAATTGGCCCCTGTGCAGAGACAAGCGCCAGGCCGGGCAGCCCCGCCTCTCCTGTTCCCGCCCCTCACGGCTCACCCAGATCCTCTCCTCATATTGGCCAAGGCAGAGAACCTCCTCTCCACCCAATGGCGGGCACAGCCTGGCCGCCAGCACCCTGACTGACAGGTGATGGGGGGGTGGTGACGAGTAACCAAACTGGAAGATGGGTGACACCAGCCTTAGTGTTGCCACTGCCTTGAAGGCACCTCTCCCCCCACCCCCTAGCCCTCACACCCACCGTACTGCCACCACTGCCGCCTCGCGGACCCTGGGGCATTTTGGTGTCACCTCCCCGACAGTGTAAGGGGGTGCAATCTGTACCCCTGAATCCCTTTAGTGACACCACTGGTTATAAGGAACAAACCAAAACCAAACCCGTTGCCGTGGAGTACATTCCAACTCATAGCGAACTTACAGGACAGAGTAGAACTGCCCTATAGGGTTCCTAAAGCTATAAATCTTTCTGAAGCAGACTGCAACATCTTTCTACCTTGGAGCAGCTGGTCGGTTGAACTGCTGACCTTTAGGTTAGCACCTAAGCTCTTAAACACTGTGCCACCAGAGTTCCTTAAGAACAGCTATCATGACATAGCATATATGGATTACTTTATCCATTCACAATTTTATTTTTTATATTGTACTTTAGATGAAGGCTTTCAGAACAAATAGTTTCTCAATAAACAGTCAATACATACATTGTTTTAATGACATTGGTTAACAACCCCAAGACATGTCAACACTCTCCCTTCTTGACCTTGGAGGACTCTTTTTCTGGTGAAAATATATGTAGCCAAAGTTACACCATTTCAAAAGTTTCTACATGTACAATTCAGTGACATTGATTACATTCTTCCAGTTGTGCTGCTATTCTCACTATCTATTTCCAACTTATTCCATCACCGTTATCTTCAACTCACCAACTCCTAGGCTTCCCATCAAAACTTTTGAGTTGCTGTTGTCAATTTGATCTCACATAGATAATTCTTTTTTTTTTGTACCTTAGATGAAGGTTTGTAGAACAAATAGTTTCTCATTAAACAGTTAGTACACATATTGCCCTATGACAATGGTTAACAACCCCAAGAGGTGTCATCATTGTCCCTTCTCAACCTTGGGTTCGCTATCACCAGCTTTCCTGTCCCCTCCTGCCTTCTAGTTCTTGTCCCTGGACTGCTGTGACTCATTAGTCCCATTTTGTTTTATGAGGCTGTCCAATCCCTGGCTGAACGGTGAACTTCGGGAGTGACTTCGCCACTGAGCTAAAAGGGTGTCTGGGGGCCATACTCTCGGGGTCTCTCCAGTCTCTGTCAGACCAGTAAGTCTGTTTTTCTTTTTTTGTGAGTTAGAATTTTGTTCTACATCCTTTTCTAGCTATGTCCAGAACCCTCTACTGTGATCACAGTCTGAGCAGTTAGTGGTGGTAGCCAGGCACCATCTAGTTGTACTGGACTCAGTCTGGTGGAGGCCATGGTAGCTGTGGTCCATTAGTCCTTCAGACTAATCTTTTCCTTCTATCCTGTTCTCTTCATTCTCCTTGCTCCCGAAGGGGTGAGACCAGTGGAGTATCTTAGATGGCTGCTTACAGGCTTTTAAGACCGCAGATGCTACTCACTAAGGTAGAATGTAGAACTAGAACATTGTCTTTATAAACTGTGTTATGCCAATTGAGCTAGACGTTCCCGGAGACCATGGTCCCCACATCCCTCCACCCAACAATTCAGTCCCTCAGGGAGTTTGGATGTGTCTGTGGAGCTTCCATGACCTTTCCTTGTACAAATTGTTCTGGCTTCCCCAGTATTGTGTACTGTCTTACCCTTCACCAAAGTTACCAACTCTCCCATTCCTTGTAACCAACAAAGATTGTTTCTTTTTGTGTGTAAACTTTTTCATGAGTTTTTACAGTACAGGCCTCATACAATATTTGTCCTTTTGTGATTGACTTATTTCACTCAGCATAATGTCCTCCAGTTTCATCCATGTTATGAGAGACTTCACAGATTCATCGTTGTTCTTTATCATTGCATAATACTCCATTGTGTGTATATACCATAGTTTGTTTATCCATTCATCTGTTGATGGGCATCTAGGTTGTTTCCATCTTTTTGCTATTGTGAACAATGCTGCCATGAACATAGGTGTGCATATGTCTATTCGTGTGACAGCTCTTATTTCTCTAGGATATATTCCTAGGAGTGGGATTGCATTTTGTAGTGCTTTTTTTTTTTTTTTTTTTTTTGTGGTGCTGACATTTTCTTTGTTCCTCTTACTCTCTTGTGCTGAGTTCCTTTTGTTTGTGGATTTTTTTTTCATTTCTTTTGTTTTTGTAGGTTTTGTTTTTACTGAAACTTTATGTTTTTATTCTTTATTTTGATGAGTAGGTTTATTAACTTTCTTTGTGGTTACCTTGAAATTTACCCTTATCTTCCTAGATTTGAACCAGTCTATTATTACTTGGTATTGCCTTGCCTTCCTCTCCATTAGGAGATTCTATACCTACACCATTTAGTCCCTCTTTTACTGTTTTGATTCTGGTTCATTTACAGATTAACCTCTTTGGTTCCCTGTTGTGATTCTTTTGGTTTTGCATAGTCCTTAAGAGTTCATTTCCTAGGTTGGTATCTGGCTAGTACAATCCTGTGTCTTATATTCAGCCTGTGGTCTGATGTTGCTTGTTCTCAGATCGAAGGACTTCCTTTAATAAGTCTTGTAAGTTTGGTTTTGTTTTTTCCATAGTCCATTAATTTCTGTTTATCTGGAAATGACCTAATTTCACCATCATATTTGAAGGAGAGTTTTGCAGGATATATTATTAGTGGCTGGCAATTTTTTTCTTTCAAGGTTTTATATGTGTCATCCTATTGCCTTCTTGCCTGCATGGTTTCCGCCAAATAATATGAGCTTAGTCTTACTGTTTCTCTTCTGTATGTGTCTTTTTGTTTTTCTCAAGCTGCTCTTAGGATTCTTTGTTTGTCTTTGTTTTTAGTGAGTATGATTATAATATGCCTTGGTGATTTTCTTTTGGGGTCTATCCTATATGGGGTTTGTTGAGTTTTTTGGATGGTCAGCTTTTTATCTTTCATGATATTGGGGAAATTTTCTGTCAGCAATTCTGCAATGATCCTCTCTGTGTTTTCTGTTTTCTTCCCCTTTTCTGGAACTCCGATCACTCGCATATTTTGCTTTTGATTGTTTCCCACACAATTCTCAGGGTTTCTTCATTCTTTTTTCTGATTTTTGCTCAAAACAGAGTTGTATCTGACTGTTTGTGTTCAATTTTGCTGGTCCTGTCTTCCACTGTTTCAAACCTGCTCCTCAGTCCTTCTATGACATTGTCCATTTCTTAAATCTTGTTGTTTATCTTTTAGATTTCTAATTGTGGTTTTTCTCTGCTTTCTAGTTGTGAATTTAATTTAGCATTTTGTTCCTGTATTATTTTCTTGAATTTTTCCATTTTTTGGTCTGTATTTTCCATGAATTTGTTTATTTTTTCCTCATTTTTGTCTGCTGTTTGCTTCAACTCTTGGATAATTCTGAATATTAGAGATTTGAATTCCCTATCAGTTAGGTCTAGTGCCTTTTCTTCTACTGGAAAGTCATCTGGTGTTTTATTTTGTATGCCTGCTTGAACCATCCTGTCCTGTTTTTGTAAATGCTTTGATATTGTCTGCTGTCTATGGGACATTCAGTGGTTATTTTCCTCATTTATTGATTGCAGATTTGTCTGTTTCATCCTGCTTTTTAGTTTTATTTGGTTATGTCTAGCAGGCAGGTTGTGCTTTCTTTGTTGTTTGCTCATCTGTGGGAACAATACTTTTCACCTCCTTCTCCAATGGGCAGGGTCAGTCGCTCAGGTATGGTACATCAGGGCAGTTCCAGCTGAAGGAGAGTTGCTGGGATGGGTTCTTTGTGGCACATACCAGGGCTAACAGTGCAGGCTGGGAAAGAAACAAAAAAAAAAGAGTCCCATGGGAGCTTGCTATTGGAGTGGAGAGATGAGAGACTAAGAAATGGGGAAAAACAAAAATAAAAAAGGAAAAAGGGTAAAATAAAAAAATGAATAAATCAAGAAACTGGAAATGAAGAAAGATCAAAAGAGAATAAGAGAGAGAAGAAAACAAAACAAAGATACAAAAAAAAGAAAAAAGAAAAGAAAAAAATAATAAGAAAAAAGAAATGCCCCCAGGGATGTCCCTGTGCGTCTACGCAGAGTAAGGAGTAGCTTCCAAGCCATGTGGTACTGCCAGGCTAGAAGGGGCTCCCAACCCAACAAAAGAAAAAGAAAATCAACAAACAAATCAGAACAGAACAAATCAGAGCAAACAAACAAACAAAAAAGCTCTGGGGGTCCCACCAGTGTGGCAGCACTGGCCGGGAAGCAGTAGCAAAGTCAAACAGTGCTTCGCAGCCTTTCAGGAAGAAGCACAGATGGCACATGGAGCCAGGTATTTGAGAGAAAGGAGACGAATGTGGTGAGAGGTAAGGAAGAAATCTAAAGAAGAGGAAAAAAGCAACACCACCAGCCAACAAAAGGCCCTCAGGGAGCCAGCCAGTGCAGGCGTGTGGAATCCAAGCGACACCTACATGAAGCTGGTGCTTCCTGGCCAAGAGACTGTGGCTGCAGGAAGGAGAGGAGGCTAAGTGAGGGTGAAGAAGGGTGGGGGGTGGGAAAGTGTATATCGCTGGTTACCAGTTGTTCTGTCTCCTGCTGGGGTTCCGAGAAGCTGCTTTCTCGTACCCCTTGTTCGCTGAACTCTGATAGGAGTCCAAGATTGTGGATCCATGCTGCGGTAGCTGCTAGGGGGCCTCTGCATGTATCTCTCCTCGCTCTCTGTTCTCTGTCAGTTTCTTATTCCATTCTGTGTTTGGCTGAGTTCTTTGCCTCTTCATTTGATACTTAGGGTTTCAGGATTGATGTGTGACTCTGTTTGACTTAGTTTTTCAGATCTTTGCTGTGGAGGGGCTTCGTGGTGCTTCTGACTATAGTGCCATGTTACTCAGAAGTCCCTTTCACAATTTTAAAGAATGCAAGTAAAGTTTACTGCCAAAGGCTACGAATTGTGTGTAAATATTCTCTGATAATTCAACAACATTTGCAGTTGGACATTAAACATATTTTGTCTGTTATGAAATTTGTTACTGTTGTCATTAGGCACTGCGGAGTCAGCTCCAAATCATAGCAACCGTATGAACAACACAAGGAAAACATTGCTGGATCCTGCCCCATCTTCACAATCATTGCTAAGTTTGAGTTCATTGTTGCAGCCACTGTGTGAATACATCTCAGTGAGTGTCTTCTTTTTCACAGACCCTCTACTTTACCAAGGAAAATGTCCTTCTCCAGGGACTGGTCCCTCCTGATAACATGTCTAAAGTACATGAGAGAAAATCTGGTCACCTTTGCTTCTAAGGATTATTCTGGCTGTATTTCTTCCAAGACCAATTTGTTCATTCTTCTGGCAGTCCATAGTATATTCAATACTCTTCACCAACACCATAACTCAAAGGTGTCAATTCTTCTTCAGTCTTCCTTATTCATTGTCCAGTTTTTGCATGCATATAAAGTGATTGAAAATGCCGTAGCTTCGGTCAGGTGGACCTTAGTCCTCAAAGTGACATATTTGTTTTTAAACACTTGAAAGAGGTCTTTTGCAGCAGATTTGCCCAATGGAATATGTTGTTTGACTTCTTGACTGCTGCTTCCATGGGCATTGATTGTGGATCCAAGTAAAATGAAATCCTTGAGCATGTCAATCTTTTCTCCATTTATCTTGATGTTACTTATTGGTCCACTTGCAAGGATTTTTGTTTTCTTTACATTGAAGTGTAATCCATACTGACGGCTATAGTCTTTGATCTTCTTCAGTAAGTACTTCAAGTCCTCTTGGCTTTCCACAAGCCAGGCTGTGTCATCTGCATATCCAAGGTTGTTAACCTGATGAAAGATGATAAAATGTTCAGAAAATCAATACTGCTGGAGGAAGATGTTCCAAAAAGAAAGAATACTTTATACTTAACAATTTCATTTTCTAACTTTGGATATTAAACTTTATTTGAATGACTTCATAAAATTACAGATCTACTTTGTTTGGGTATGTGCTTTACCTACTGAAAGAATGGATTTCCAACCTTTTTAAATAGTTAGGAATTTTCCCTACTAGAAACTATACTTCAGTACCTATTTTTCAGTGGGTGGTATTAATTATATGTTAACAAACCTCAAAAGATCAAAGGTAATTCTTAGGTCTTATAACATGCACTAAATTACACTTTATAACTCACTTGGAGTATCAGGTGTGAAGGTTCCAGGTTGTTCACTAGCAGAACAAACTGTATTTTGAATTCTGCACTTGTATGGATTAGGAAAGGGACTTAAAAATCAACTTCTGAGATCTTTATTGCCCCTTAATGCAAGTTTGCAGTATAGTATATAGACATGCCTCATGCGTCTGTCAGTGTGTTGTACTGTGGTGGCTTCTGTGTTGCTGTGATGCTGGAAGCTATGCCACTAGTATTTCGAATACCAGCAGGGTCACCCATGGTGGACAGTTTTCAGCAGAGCTTCCAGACTAAGACAGACTAGTAAGAAGGACCTGGTGGTCTACTTCTGGAAAAATTGGCCAGTGGACACCTTATGAATAGCAGGGGAACATTGTCTGGTATGGTGTTGTAAGATGAGCCCCTCAGGTTGGAAGGCATTCAAAATACGATCGGGGAACAGCTATTTCTTCAAAATAGAGTCAACCTAAATGATGTGGATGGAGTCAAGCTTTCCGGACCTTCATTTGTTGGTGTGGCATGACTCGAAATGAGAAGAAACAGCCACAAACATCCATTAATAATCAGAACATGGAATATATGAAGTATGAATCTACGAAAATTGGATGCCATTAAAAATCAAATGGATCTCATAAAGACGGATATCATAGGCATTAGTGAGCTAAAATGGACTGGTATTGGCATTTTGAATCAGGCAATCACATGGTCTACTATGCCAGGAATGAGAAATTGAAGAGAAATGGCGTTACATGCATTGTCAAAAAGAACATTTCAAGATCTATCCTGAAGTACAACGCTATCAGTGATAGGATAATATCCATACGCCTAAAATGAAGATCAGTTAATACAACTATTATTCAAATTTATGCACCAACAACTAATGGCAAAGTTGAAGAAACTGAAGATTTTTACCAACTTCTGCAGTCTGAAATTGATCAAATGTGCAATCAAGATGCATTGGTAATTACGAGTGACTGGAATGTGAAAGTTGGAAACAAAGAAGAAGGATTGGTAGTTGGAAAATATGGCCTTGATGATAGAAAAGACACTGGAGATCACAAGATAGTATTTTGCAAGACCTAATATTTCTTCATTGCAAATACCTTTTGTCAACAACATAAACAGAGACTATACGCATGGATCTTGCCTGGTGGAAAATAGGAATCAAGTCAACTACATCTGTGGAAAGAGACTATGGAGAAGCTCAATATCGTCGGTCAGAACAAGGGTAGGGGCCAACTTCAGAACAGACTACCAATTGCTAATATGCAACTTCAAGTTGAAGCTAAAGAAAATTAAAACAAGACCTCAAGAGCCAAGGTACGACCTTCCTGCCTGAATTTGGAGACCACCTCAGAATAGATTCGATGCGTTCAATAGTAATGACCTAAGACCAGATGAGTTGTGGAATGACATCAAGGACATTGTATACTAAGAGCAAAAAATCATTAAAAAGACAGGAAAGAAAGAAAAGACCAAAATGGATGTCAGAAGAGACTCTGAAACTTGCTCTTGAATGTCAAGTAGCTAAAGCAAATGGAAGAAATGATGATGTAAAAGAGCTGAACAGAAGATTTCAAAGGGTGGCCTGAGAAAAGAAAGTAACATGTTATAATGAAATGTGCAAAGACCTGGAGTTAGAAAACCAAAAGGGAAGAACACACTTGGCATTTCTGAAGATGAAAGATTGGAAGAAAAAATTCCAGCCTCCAGTTGCAATACTGAAAGTTTCTATGGAGAAAATACTGAACGATGCAGGAAGCATCAAAAGAAGATGGAAGGCATACATAGAGTCACTGTAACAAAAAGAAATGGTTTATGTTCAAACATTTCAGGAGGTAGCATATGATCAAAAACCGATGGCACTGAAGGAAGAAGTCCAAGCTACACTGAAGGGAATGGTGAAAAAGCCTCCAGGAATTGACAGATTACCAACTGAGATGTCTTAACAAACGGATGCAGCGCTGTAGGTGCTCACTCGTCTATGTCAGGAAGTTTGAAAAACAGCTTCCTGGCCAACTGACTGGAGGAGATCCATATTTGTACGCATTCCAAAGAAAGGTGATCCAAGAGACTGTGGAAATTATCTAACAATATCATTAAATCACACCACAAGTAAAATTTTACTGAAGATTATTTAAAAACGGTTGCAGCAGTGCATGGACGGGGAACTGTCAGACATTCAAGCCGGATTCAGAAGGGGACGTGGAACACTGCTGATGTCAGATGGATCTTGGCTGAAAGCAAAAGAATACTGGAAAGATGTTTACCTGTGTTTCATTGACTATGAAATGGCATTCGACTGTGTGGATCATAACAAATTATGGATAACATTGCAAAGGATGGGAATTCCAGAACACTTAATTGTGCTCATGAGGAAACTGTACACAGACCAAGAGGCAGTAGTTCAAGCAGAACAAGAGGATGCTGCATGGTTTAAAGTCAGGAAAGGTGTGTGTCAGGGTTGTATCCTTTTACCATACTTATTCAATCTGTATGCTGAGCAAATAATCTGAGAAACTGGACTATACAAAGAAGAATGCGATATCAGGATTGGAGGAAGACTTATTAACAACCTGCTATATCAGATGACACAACCTTGCTTGCTGAAAGTGAAGAGGACTTGAAGTGCTTACTGACGAAGATCAAGGACCACAGCCCTCAGTATGGATTACATTTCCACAGAAAAACAACAAAAATCCTTACAACTGGACCAATAAGCAACATCATGATAAATGGAGAAAAGATTGAAGTGCACAAGGATTTCGTTTTACTTGGGTTTACAAACAATGCGCATGGAAGCAGCAGTCAAGTAGTCAAACAACATAGTCCATTGGGCAAATCCGCTGTAAAAGACCTCTTTTAAATGTTAAAAACCAAAGATGTCACTTTGAGTACTAAAATGCACCTCATATGCATACAAAAACTGGACAATGAATAAGGAAGGTGTAAGAAGAATTGACACCTTTGAATTATGGTGTTGGTGAAGAATATTGACTATATCATGGAAGGCCAGAATAACTAACAAATTGGTCTGTGAAGAAGTATAGCCAGAATGCTCTTTCCGTCTTTATTTATTTAATTGTACTTTAGGTGAAGGTTTACAGAACAGATAGTTTCTCGTTACACAGTCAGTACGCATATTGTTTTATGATGTTGGTTAACAACCCCACAACATGTCAACACTCTCCCTTCTTGACCTTGGGGAACCTTTTATCTTTTTTGGTGAAAATATACATAGCCAGAGATACACCATTTAAAAAATTTCTACATGTATAATTCAGTGACATTGATTACATTCTTCCAGTTGTGCTGTTATTCTCACTATCCTTTTCCAA
>NW_004444212.1:1520086-1521642 GCF_000243295.1 Trichechus manatus latirostris
ATTAGTCCTTTGGACTAATCTTTTCCTTCTATCATGTTCTCTTCATTCTCCCTTGCTCTCAAAGGGGTGAGACCAGTGGAGTATCTTAGATGGCTGCTCACATGCTTTTAAGACCCCAGATGCTACTCACCAAGGTAGAATGCAGAACATTGTCTTTATAAACTGTTTATAAAGAAGAGATGGAAAGTATAAAAAGAAGAGAAACTGAGTAATAAAGAAAGACAAAAAGTGAAAAAGAGGGAAAAGAAAAGAAAACAAACAAATAAAATAAAAAAAAAAAAAACCAAGAAAACCCCCCAAAGAAAAACAGAAAGAAAAATAAACCAAAAAAAAAAAAACAAGAAAAAAGAAAATCCTCAGGGATCCCTCTGGGAGTCTGCACAAACTGAAGGGGTAGGTTCCAAGTGGCGTAGTACTTCCCGGGTAGAATGGGCTCCCAGTTTGAGAAAAGAAAAAGAAAACAAATGAACAAACAATTCAAAATAAACAAAAAAAGCCTGGGATCCCACCAGTGTGGCAGCACGGTCTGGGAAGCACTTTCACACTCAAGCGGTGTTTCACAACCTTTTAGGAAGAAGTAAAGATGGTGCACAGAGCCAGGTATTTGAGAGAAAGGAGGGGAAGGTAATGAGAGGTAGAAGAAATCTAAAGAAGAGGAAGAAAGCAACACCAGCAGCCAACAAATGGCATTTAGGGAGCCAACCAGTGCGGGCGGGTGGAATCCAAGCAACACCGGGGTGAAGCTGCTGTTTCCTGGCCAAGAGACTGGCCAAAAGAAGCAGAGGAGGCCAAGTGGGGGTGAAGAAGGATGTGGGGTGGGAAAGCATATATCGCTGGTTACTGGTTGTTCTGTCTTCTGCTGGAAGCTCCGTGAAGCTGCTTTCTCGTACCCCTTGTTCGCTGATTTCTGATAGGAGTCCAAGATGGCAGATCTGTGCTGTGTTAGCTGATAGGGGACCTCTGCATGTATCTCTCCTTGCTCTCTGTTCTCTGTCAGTTTCTTATTCTGTTCAGTGGTTGGCTTAGTTCTTTATCTCTTCATTTGATGCTTAGGGTTTCAGGATTGTCGTTTTCTCTATTTTGCTTAGTTTTTCAGATCTTTGCTGTGGAGGGATGGCGTGGTGCCTCTGCCTATAGCGCCATGTTTCCTGGAAGTCCAGAATGCTCTTTAGAAGCAAGGATGGTGAGACTTCATCTCACATACTTTGGACATGTTATCAGGAGGGATCAGTCCCTGGAGAAGGACATCATGCTTGGTAAAATAGAGGGTTATTGAAAAAGAGGAAGACCCTCAATAAGATGGATTGTCACAGTGGCTGCAACAATGGGCTCAAGCATAGCAACAATTGTGAGGATGGCAAAACACTGGGCAGTGTTTCCTTCTGTCTTGCATTGGGTTGTTATGGGTCGGAACTTACTCAATGGCACCTGTCTCAGTCATCTAGTGCTGCTCTAACAGAAATACCACTAGTGGATGGATTAAACAAAGAGAAATTTATTCTTTCATATTCCAGTAGGCTACAAGTCCAAATTCAGGGCATCAGCTCCAGGGGAAC
>NW_004444212.1:1521742-1548273 GCF_000243295.1 Trichechus manatus latirostris
ATAGAATTTACAACACATGAGGAGATCACGTATAATCTCATCATAGTGGTAGAGTTTACAACACATAGGGAAATCACATCAGATAACACAATCATACAATACTAGGAATCATGACCTAGCCAAGTTGCTACACACATTTTTTGGGGGACACAATTCAATCCATGACAGCACCTAACAACAATAACAACATAAACACATATGTATGTACATTCATATTTATATATATATGTATGTATTTGTATCACAATTACACATGCAAACAAAGAAAACTTCTGCAGAATCAGATGTGGCTATAGATAAGAAGCCCTTCAGTGAAAGCAGTGTGGGACAAAAGAAATCCCTCTCTCACAGTGGTCTTGTCAGCCTCACATAGTCAGTTATAATAACATTTTTCATGTCATGGCTTGGATGGGCTTGGGCTAGAGTTTTAATTTTTCTTCAAAATTCAGATAATGCCTAGGCATTTGGCCACAGAAATTACGTCTAGATAACCACCTAACTTGTGAAATTTGGCTTTCTGTTGAACACAAGGATTTTTGTTTCCCACTATAGAGCTCTTATTGGTGTAATTATTACTTTCAGACAACACGGGAAATCTTCCATTCAGTAAGATAAAAAACAAACCATTTCATTTATTTTCAAGAGAAACCCTACTGGGTTATAAAGTAAAAATTTATTACTGAAAAAATTGTTTAATTTTAAATACAGAAAATAAGTGTTTTTTCTTTTAGAGCCATTAAAAAAAAATTAAGAGATGTGCTTAAATAGAATAGACATTTAAGGAAAAAAAATATACATCCCTTACTGCAAACCTTGTTAGTGCACATGCTATTTAGAAACATTAAATTACATGCATGTTCTCCCACTAAACATTTGCTATGTTCACAGCTCCACATGAAATTGTAGAATTGTGGCCAAAATAATGGTGCATTCGGGGAAAGTATGAAGTGTTCTGGGATTTACATGGTACTGTCATCATTCTTAGAGTTCTGAATAAAATAAAAATTAAGATAAAAATATCCGTGGAACATCTTTAAACCAAACTAGCAAGTTGTGCACAACCCTACCATCAGGCCATGTTTCAAAAATCTCCACATGCATTTTGTTGCCACCTAATGTTTTACTAATATTTAGAGATACTTTCACAGTGGGAATTTGCAAATGTTCTCTCTAGAACTTGGGTAAACTGTATTAACATAATTCCAAATCCGATTGCTTTTATATGGTAAGTGATAGAAAGCAGTTTTGCTATTTTCAGTCAAGAATTTAAGAAGAAAAAAATAAAACACTGAGGGAATTCGTGAAGATGTTTATAAAATGATAGTTCAGCAAATATATTCTCAGAATGGCATTATCTAGCCACTACATAGTGTCCACAGAATGTCCAAAGAACACTTCTTATGAATTAGCTTTTTAAAATGTATTATATAAATTTTCAAATATATCCCAAAGTAAAGAGAATTGTATATTCCCACCTTCATATACTCACCCACCAAATTTCAACAATTATTAAAATTTTGCTACATATGATTCATTCATCCCTTTTCTTCTTTCTTTTTTCTTAAGGAATTATTTTAATGCAACAGGCAAGCCTCCACTGATAGATAGGAGGGGGCTGTGCATGAGGTGCAATGGCCAGGTGTTGAACCCCAGTCTCTCACATGGAAGGCAACAATTCTACCACCGAACAACCACTGCTCCCAAAAAACTATTTGCATAATGCTCACTATGTGCCTTCAGTACTCTGAGCACTTATAAACATATTAATGTATTTAATCCTAATGACAGTTCTATTAAGTCACCTCCTATATTAGCAGCTCCATTTCACAGATGAGGAAATCAAGGCACCAATATATGTAACTTGCCCATGGTTGCACAGCTACTAAGTAATGAATGGACTCAGAATTCCGAACTAGTCGTAGTCTGTATTCTCTCTATAGTATCAAATTTATTATCTCTGCCATTAATTTAGGTCTTACAAGCCTCGCAATTATTAGGCTTTTTCTGTCCATGACTATTGTCCAACTAAAATGTCCAATTAAAAAAAAAAAATGCCACCAAGTCAATTCCAACTCATAGTGACCCTACAGGGCAGAGTAGATCTTTGCTATAGGATTCCCAAGACCACAGCCTTCAGTATGGATTACACCTCAACATAAAGAAAACAAAAATCCTCACAACTGGACCAGTAAGCAACATCATGATAAACGGAGAAAAGATTTAAATTGTCAAGGATTTCATTTTACTTGGATCCACAATCAACACCCATGGAAGCAGCAGTCAAGAAATTAAAAGTCTCATTGCATTAGGCAAATCTGGTGCAAAAGACCTCTTTAAAGTGTTGAAAAGCAAAGATGTCACCTTGAAGACTAAGGTGTGCCCGACCCAAGCCATGGTGTTTTCAGTTGCCTCATATGCATGTGAAACCTGGACAATGAATAAGGAAGACCGAAGAAGAATTGATGTCTTTGAAATGTGGTGTTGGTGAAGAATATTGAATATACCATGGACTGCCAAAAGAACGAACAAATCTACCTTGGAAGAAGTACAACCAGAATGTTCCTTAGAAGCAAGGATGGTGAGACTACGTCTCACATACTTTGGACATGTTATCAGGAGGGATCAGTCCCTGGAGAACGACATCATGCTTGGTAAAGTAGACGGTCAGCGGAAAAGAGGAAGACCTTCAAAAACGTGGATTGACACAGTGGTTGCAACAATAAGCTCAAGCATAACAATGATTGTGAGGACGGCACAAGACTGGGCAGTGTTTCGTTCTGTTGTACACAGGGTTGCTATGAGTCAGAACTGACTCGACGGCACCTAACAACAACAACAGTCTTTAGGTAAGCAGGCTGTCACATCTTTCTCCAGAGGAGCAGCTGGTGGGTTCAACCTCTGATCTTTTAGTTAGTAGCAGAGAGTTTTAACCACTGTGCCACCAGGGCTGGGCCATATGCTCAGTGCTTCTTATTACCCAGCATAGTACCTTGCACCCCTGCTCAGTGAACGTTTACTGATCTCAGAGTGCTTGTTAACTGTTAAGTGCCTGTTTTCAACCTTTGTTGTTGCTTTTAGCTGCCAACAAGTCGCTCCCAATTCATGGTGACCATGTGTGTCAGAGTAGAACTGTGCTCCAGTGGCTGATTTTTCAGACGTAGATCTTCAGGTCTTTCTTCCAAGGCACCTTTGGGTGAACTCAAAACTCCAACCTTTAAGCTAGTAGAGAAGCACATTAACTGTTTGCACCTTATGTCCCAAAAGCTGTAGTATGAGGGTAAAAGTAACAGTGACAGAATACTTTCTCTTTATAATCCAGACAGATCAAATTAAATGGCAACCAGATTTTTATTCTGTGATATAATCACATGCCTTGATCATTTCCTATGCAAATTGTTCTTAAGAATTCATGGACTTGTCAAAGCAGCTTAATTTCTACACTTGGTGAGTAATTTATAATTACATATGGATTGTGCTAAATTCACCCAGAATGAGGCAATGGCACTGTCAACATTAACATACTTGATTTTGACCTGCATGGACATTTCTGTTTACTTCTCCTGTTGGACAGGAGCCTGTTAATGCTAATATTACCTATTCAAGACTTTTAACTATAGCTTAGAATTATTTCCAACACCAATATTTCCAGAGGGCTGTCTGAGTCTTGCTATCTTACACTGTGTTTGTCAATGAATGGCTAACTAGCAGGGTAACTATTTTTTTTCACCCAAAGTCATTCTCCCTCACTGCAGGCATAATTACTTACTAAGTGGTGTAAATTCTTTCTTTGATGCATATCTGAGACTTGACAAAACCTTGCTGAAGCAAATGAACTGAAGCAGCAGCTCAGAGCTCTGAGGGTGGAGTTGTCAGGACAGAGGCCATGTGATTGATGCCATCATTAGCTGCTAACTGGAAACTTTAAATACCTTAGCAGGGGACTTGCTATTGTTTAATTTGTGACTAGAAAGACCTAGCCTTTGGTTACATACTTGGATGTCTGACTCAATGCAGCTGATAATCACAAAATCTATACCTAGGCGGAGAAAGCCCACACCCCCCTCCAAAAAAAAAAAAAAATGAAGAAAATGGCTGCCCAGTCTTCTGCCCTCGTCCTTAACGGCACATTTGAAGAGTAAGCAGCAGAGGATGTAGGACTTGTGAAGGGAACAAGGTGCCTTGTAACCATTTTGAAATAACGACTAGTGCCCTTTTGTAAGCCACAGCACCAGAATAAATAATTGCATCCCCTGAAATGAACTGAGTATTTATTTTGGAGTCCCTGGGTGATACAGATGGTTAAAGTGTTCAGCTGCTAACCAAAAGGTGGGAGGTTTGAAATGACCCAGAGATACCTCAGAAGAAAGGCCTAGTGATCTGAAAAATCAGCCATTGAAAACCCTATGGAGCATAGTCCTACTTTGACACACATGGGGGTTGCCATGAGTCAGAATTGACTGGACAGCAACTGATTTAACCACCTTATAATAGCTTCACACTGACCTTATAATAGTGCTTAAAACTGGGTATTTACTAAATACTTACATCATTGTCTCTTCCTTCACGTCTCCATGATGTTATTTAGGGTGATCCCAGAGAGTAATGCAACTAGGTCTATCTGTCCAGAGACCTGCAGGGTAACTGGCACTTCCTGGGAGAAAGTTGAGAGAAGGGAGCAGTGAAGATCTGTTGATGCTGGTCTCTCTTTTTCTGGTAGTTTGTCATCAAAGGAGTGGCCCCAAGCTGGGCTAGTTCTCATTTTAGTAAGCGACAACAGGTGGGTTCATGTCAATGGCTGATCATCTTGCTTTCAAGTTGTGAAGTATCTTCACAGTTTGCTGATGAAGATATAAAAGGCAGTTTTTTTTTGAGTCATCCCAGGGCTTGGTGCACATCACCCAGGCCACCAAATTTAGTTGGTAGCTCTAGCAGATTGACTGGTGTCCCCTCAAAATATGTATCTACCTAGAACCTCAGAATGTGGCCTTATTTGGAATAAAGGTCTTTGTAGATATAACTAAGGTAAGGATCTTGAGATGAGATTATCCTGGATTAGGGTGAGTCCTAAATCCAATGATGGGTGTTCTTATAAGAGAGGGAGAACATACAAAGATACAGGGGAGAAAGCTGTATGAAGATGGAGGCAGAGATGGGAGTGATGTGTCTACAGGCCAAGGAATGCTAACGATTGCTAGCAGGCACCAGAAGCTAGGAGAGAGGCATTAAATGGATTCTCTCACAGAGCATTCAGAATGAACCAGCCCTGCCAACATCTTCATTTTGGACTTCTGGCTTCAAGAACTATGAGAGAATAGATTTCCGTTGTTTTTAGCCACCCATTTTGCGGTAATGTGTTACAGCATCCCCGGAAACTAATACAGCAGCTTAAAATAATGCTTTCTCCTAGTCCTTACCCAAGCTAAAGCCTCTCTAAATCATACCATGCCTTTTCTCTTCCTTAACTTAGAATAAGGTGTTAGACTGAGAAACAGCCCTTAAATATTCTTTCACTCATGGGTCATGGGGCATGAAGTTATACCATAGAGATTTTTTTGCTAGAATTTTAAAAAAGCATTACTTACATCCCAGAGGAATAATACACTGAGTGTTTAACATTCTAGGGAGATTTATTTGCTTTATTTATCAATAAAAGTATCTTATATTATATGAAAGTCTTGGTGCCTGGTGACACTAGAAATCAGTTGGAATATATCTTAGTTTCTTAGCGCTGCTGCAACAGAAATACTACAAGAGAGTAGCTTTAATGAACAGAATTTTATTTTCTCAAAGTTTAGGAGGCTAGAAGTCAGAATGTGCTGAAGTATGCTGCTTGCTGTACTATTAGTAAGAAAGTCCTCTGTCTCCAGGACTGACATGATGGTTAAGTCAGAGGAAATCTATAAACATTTTTATTTAGATTTATAGTAGTAGATAATATTTATAAATATTTTCTATGTACTAAGAACTGTTCTAAGTGTGTGTGTGTACTCATTTTATCCTCACAGCAACCCTGGAAGGCAGAAATTTTATTATTTTAACGATGTGAAAACTAAGGCACAGGGGGTTCAACAACTTGCCCATGATCACAGAGCAAATAAGTGAAAGAGTTGGGATATGAACCCAGGAAGCCAGACTGTAAAGTCTATGCTCTGAACCACACTCTGCTCTTCTTAGAGTATAACCATTTGTCATTGAGTCAGTCCTGACTCATGATAACCTCATGTGTGTCAGAGGAGAACTGTGCTCTACAGGGTTTTCAATGCTTGATCTTTTGGAAGTAGCCAGGTTTTTCTTCCTAGGTGCCTCTGGATGGACTTGAACCTCCAAACTTTCAGTTAGCAGTGAGTGTGTTAACACTTTGCACCACCCAGGGACTCCTCTTACAGTTTAAGATGGGCAAAAAAGGAAATGAAGTGGTTTATGTACTCACTTTCCTTCAGAAAGCCCTAACCTCATAACTCTCCCTTCATTGTTTTGAGATTTGAAGGCTGGCAGAGAAAAAAGAGAGACTAAGAAAGATAAGGGAAGAAGGGAAAGTTGATCAGATCTTAATAGCTTTAGCCACTCTATGGGCCACTGCAAAAATAATAGAGTGTTGGTTTGTGCACTGAAAAATTCTGTTGTCAGCAGGGACACAGAAACTCCAAGACCCAGACTGAGGGATTCCGCATCACTAATGATGCTGTCAGTGCCATTCAGAGCCATATTGGAACCCGAGGCCAAAGGAAAAGATGAGCTCCTATATACGTGCTTACGCATTTTTTAAGGTTCATTTTTCTTTTAGAACCTTAAAGTAGTTGAAAATGTTGAAAATTAAAAAGTAGGAGTATTGAGTCCCACTAATAACCTTAGGTCTGTATACACTTGCCTATTCTAGACGTTTCATTAAGTGCAATCATACAATATGTGTACTTTTGTGACTGACTTGTTTCAGTTAGTCTGATGTTTTCAAGGTTCATTGCTTAGGGGACACCGAGCTTCTGTTAAGGGTGATGGAAAAATTTGGAAACAGATAATGGTGATGGTTGTACAACATGATGAACATAATTAATGTCGCTGAATTTTACATGTGGCGAATGTTGAAATGGTAAATGTTTTGTTACAACTACTATAATAAAAAGTAGGAATACTAAAACTCACAACATTATGTATTTTGAATTTAAATATTTTACTTATACCAAAAACTGAATTTATTAAATTTTACTTTCCTGGCCTAAATAGAATCAAACTCATCAATAATATTTTTAAAATCTCTTTCTCTACTTATCTCATTTTCAATTGGGAATTGTGAATTAAGCCAAATGAGAGAAAGGAACTTTGAAAGTATGTTTAATGAACTTGAAACTATAGCAAGAGATATGAACATGCTTCTTGAATTGGGAAATAAGTGAAAACAAAAAGTAAAGACATTGGAAATGTATAAATCAGCAGATGAGAGCATCAATTATGATAGGAAAAGCAGATATCAAATAGAAATTAAGGAGGTTATATATTTCCTAATTTCACTTTTCGAAATGGAGAAATGAAAAATTAAGCAGAAAGTCTTCAGATTCTGAATTTTTAACCAAAGGAAAGTTATTTTCCATCAATACATCTGATTTACAAAAAGCAACTTATGCGCCGGCTCTTAAATATTCCGATGATTTAAGTCATGTACAAATTTTACCTGAAATAATTTGTTTTAGGCAGCATGTAATATCAATAATTTATAATGTAAAATCGTATCATGTTTGGACTTTCTAAAAGTCATCTGGGAACTGACCTTGAGATTTGTTTAAACAATGTAAGTCACAGTGGCATCCTATGAAAGAAGTTTTGATAATCTAAAGATAATTATAAAAAATGTTAAGATTGTCATTTTATCAAGAGAAATTGCCAAACATGCCAATTCTCTTAGTTGAAAAGGAGATAAGAAAAGAATTAGATTTTGAAAATATCATTGATGAATTTAGTTCCATTAAAGACAGGAAAGTAAAATTGTAATAGATTTTGCTTTTGATATAAATAGAACATTTAAACTTAAAATAATGTTGTGAATTTTAAATACAGTTACTTTTTAATTTTTCAATACTTTTCAACCTTTTTAATGTTCTGGGAATTAACCATTAAACAATTTATAAAAAAATATTCATAGGAGGGAACATTTTTCCTTTTACCAGAGGCTTTGATTCAGCTTGGAACAGCATTGTCAAATCCTACCTTTATTTAAAATTTTGGTATTTTGTTCATCATGGAGGTTTTTGCATTAATTTTGATTTTTTAAAGAATATTATGTAACCTGACCCTACTAATGCCAGTAAATTTCCTTTAGTGCTTAAACTAGCCCAAATCAGATTTGGCCTGCCCCACATGCACAGAAGGGCCAGCTGTGACTGCTAATTGACCTCAACAGAGGAAGTAGCAACAGGAGGAACAAATCAGAAGGAAAATTATCACCTGGAACCTATTTCGAAGCAAGGGGTCCAACCAGAACCACATCACTTCCTGTTTCCTGGCTGCCTTCTAGAGTTTTCCCTCCCCGGGACACCTGTGCGGCCACCATCTTGCTGCCCAAATCGCAAATAAGCTCTGCCTACCCACAGCTTGAGAAGACGAATCTGAGGGACTTCCTCCCAGCTCCTTGCTCTGCACATTGCACTAAAGTTACTTTCTCAAAGACCGTTGTTCAGATAATTGGCAAGTCTGAACGTGCCAGACAAGGACTCACCTTTCCGGATTTGGTAACAATTACATGAAAATTTGCTTTATCCTGATTACTGAGTTTTTTGGCAACCGCTTAAATTTTGCACCCCAGGTGAGTACCTCACTTGCTTCACCCTAACCTCGTCTAATTACTGCAATCTGAAGGTGGAGTTAGTTTTAACATTCCCTGTCCTCTATTATATAACTTCCCTGGGTGGCACAAACGTCTACTAACTGGAAGGTTGGTGGTGAGAGTCCACCCAGAAGCACCTCAGAAGAAAGTCTTGGTGATTGACTTTGGAAAAATCAGCCATGAAAACGCTGTGGAGCACAGTTCTGCTCTGACACACATGGGGTCACTGTGAGTCGGAATGGACTCCACGGCAACTGGTTTGATTTTTGGTTTGGTCCTCTATTATCAGGCCACCATCAATGTAGAACATGCTCTTTTGCATAGCTGTATCTTCACTATATTCTTGTAGGAAGCTGAGGTCTCAAGGGTATGGCTTGAGAGTAAGACATCTAGCAAAATCTGACATGGAAGTAGACATTCTGAAAGAGGGAAAATGTTATTTTGATCAAAGAAGACATCCATTTTGGAATATTTTGGACTTTGGAAATCTTGAACAGTTTGAGAAATTATGAAATTGTCCAGCTGAAATGAAATTAGCATGGATTTTCTCTCTGATCTTCTTTTTATTACTTTTCCTTAAATAGCTTTGACAATGTGAAGACACAGACTGAAAGACTCACTGGTAACCTTGTAGGAAGTCTGATGACTTCCTTTTACAAATCCCTGTCTCGAAACTTTCTAAGGAAGCTTTCTAAGACTGCAAACCAAGAACTAAGTGTTAAGATACACGCACAAGATAACATCTCCTCGGGCAGCAAAAAAGTGGTGTGGGAAGGAGAGTGTAGAGCTGACAACAGCAACATAGTTTATAAATTATTTAGCTTTTTAGTGAATAATATTAAATTTGAAAAATATGAATATGACTGGAAAATACAAATATTTGCAAGGATTTAGTTCAATTAACATTCTCTTAAGAAGTACCAGTGGTCTGTGTTAGTTAAACAACAAGATAGCAATATAACAAAAACAAGAACAGTGTCAACACAGTTTCTTTAAGTTTGCCTGGGGGTGGATAAATATGACATAGGTAATTTGCCTAAATTTAAGGGAGCGCTCGATACATTCAGCAGGAGAGTTCTGCCTACCTTTATACAGTTCATTCCTCTTTATTGGGCTTATTGAAAGCTACTTTTATCCCAAGTTCGTGGAATCTAGGTCAGGATGATAGTTTTGTTTGGTCTCCTGAGATCCATCAACTATCTTCGGCAGAGGGGAACATGCATTCTCATGAATAAGAAGGGATGCCAGACATATTCTAAATGCATAAATAAAAACGATGATGGAAGGAATTCTTTGAATGAGTAGGGGAAAGTTTGAGAAACAGCCATTGTTAAAAAGTAAGAGGTTATGTTTATTCACATAGACTGTTTCAAAAGTACTTCCGAGTGATTTTTTTCTTTAGTATGGTACCTACCTAGCACAAATATGTGAAGTGTGTAGCAAATCTCAGCAGAAAGTTTTAAGATAGGAAATAGGAGATTAGCTATATTTCCTCATTAGACAGAAGCTCCCTTTTATCTCAATCTTGGTTGTGAAACTTTTAAAAATGTTTCAGTCTGCTCTTAACCTAGTGAAACTGTTGTTGCAGCTATAATTTAATGAGAGTCTGACCTCCATTTCTCATTGTCTGGTAGAAAATGTGGGAAATTGACCAGTGAGAATTAATGTTGTTACCCGGGATTTTTTACACAATTAAAATGCTAAGATATGACTTCTTTGATATAGCCACTTGCTTTTTTCTTCTACTGGAGATGTGCAGAAAAATTCTGACTAATAAGTGATTATTGTCCAGTGTGATTTGCCTTCTTTATATTGTATATCTAATTCTTCTTTCTTTCCTATTCAGTTGTTTGTATAGTTTCTAACAGTTTGCAAAGCATCTTCGTATGTATTTCATTTGATCCTCATAGAATTTCTATGGAGCAGGGTAATTATACCTTTGAGGAATGCCCAGAGGTATTAAATGACCTGACCATGATTTCATAGCTAATATGCTAACCTCGCTAGTATGCTAAGTCCTAATCCAATCCATATCACAGAGTACCATACTGCTTTTTATTATGTTTCTATGGAAATATAGACATATGAAATATACTTGATCTCAACAGCTATGAAATTCTACCTGATAATTAATTAGATATTTATACACTTCTCTAGCTACCTAGCATCCCTGGTGGTACAGTGGTTAAAGTGTTCAGCTGCTAACCGAAAGGTCAGCAGTTCTAACCCCCAGCCACTCCGAAGGAGAAAGATGTGGCAATCTGCTTCTGTATAGACTGCAGTCTTGAAAACTCTATGGGACAGTTTTACTCTGTCCTGTAGTGTTGCTATGAGTTGGAATTGACTCGATGGCAGTGGGTTTGGTTTGTTTTCTACCTATCTATTTTAATGATTCTAGAAGGAGCAGTAAGGCATAGTGTTTAAGAGTTGTGTCTCTAAAGTTAGATTTGAGTTTGAGTGACGATTTCACTACTTGCTAAATATGTGACCTTGGTTAAGTTACTTAACTTCTTCATATTGTTTTTGTTAGCTGCTGTCAAGATTTCTCAGACTCGTGGTTACCTTATGTATAACAGAACAAGTCCTGTGCTGTCTTCATGATCATTGGTATCTTTGAGTCCATTCTTGCTGCAATTGTGTAGTGCCTTTCAACCTAGGTGGCTCATCTTCCAGCACTGTATGGGAAAATATTCTGTTGTGATTCATAAGGTTTTCATTGTCTAGTTTTCATAAGTAGATCACTAGGCCTTTATTCCTGCCTGTCTTCGTCTGGAAACTCTGCTGAAACCTGTCCACCATGGGTGACCTTGCTAATATTTGAAATACTGTGGTATAGCTTTCGGCATCATAGCAACATACAAGCTACCACAGTATGACAAACTGACAGATGAGTGATGAAACTTTTTTATATCTCATCTATATAATTATTAATAATAATAGTCGTTAATGCATAGGGTCATTGTGAGTATTTAATGCTTTGCACATTAACTGGCATGTAACAGGTACACAATAAACATTACTTATCAGGACTGCTGCTATTGCTACTCCTGTACCACTACCAGCGCTACTATCCAATACTTGCTGCAATACTTAATCATGAAAGGGATAGAGCAAAAGAAAACCTGGAGTAGTTTGAATAAATTTGTGGTTGTAGGTTTTTCCTTTGTATTTGGTATATTGCTTTTGTTACAGGAAAATACTGGGGCTAGTGTGAGAAACGATGCTATTTTGGTTGTGTGAGTAGGTGACGAGGTCAGAGAGACTTGGTATGTGATAATGATGTGAGATGACTATTACTTGGTTGTTCCGATTCTAACTACGAAGGCATTGTCCACTGATTCAATGCTTGCTTTGTCCCTCCTCTTTTTCTCTTCCTTCCTACGAAAAAGGCGATGTTCATGTGGGTCTGAAAGAAGAAAAAGCCATAAAAAAAGTCTTCTTTCTGTCTGAATGAAGATGACTATTCTCACTGAGTATTTTAGATTAAAAAAAAAAAAAATCTCTGCATGCTTGCAGACTTTAAAAAATCTAAATCTTTTATTGATTCCATTCTTTAGTATTAAGGAATTAAAGTCCAACAGAGCGCTCAAATACTCCTTAACCAGAGATAAGAAAGAGGAAGAACCTGGCTAATTTAAGTCTATGATGGCAAGGACAAAACTTAGACCAGATATGGCTACCTCATATTTTAGTTCTTTTTTGCCAACAAGCCAAAAAAAAAAAAAAAAAAAAGATTCATTTATTAAGCACATTTCCTCAAAATACATAAAACCAAAAACCAAGCCTGTTGATTCCTATCCATAGCAACCGTATAGGACAGAGTAGGACTGCCCCATAGGATTACCAAGGAGCAACTGTTGGATTCAAACTGCCGACCTTTTGGTTTGCAGCCGAGACCTTAAGCACTGTGCCACCAGGTCTCCAAAGCTTATGAAAAAATGCACGCCCCAGCAGAAGTAAAAATATCAATGTTGTAGGTATTTTTGACCATTTGTTTTAAATGGTAAGGAATCCTGGGAATGCTGTTTAAATGTCTATTCCACATTATCACAAGGGCAGGGTGGGCAGGAGCAAGGGAACATACCCTTGTGGGGCCGCAGCTCCTCATGGCTCACCAGCACCATTCACATGCTGTGCCCACACACTGGCCTGTTTATGAGGGGCCTTATTCCTTTATGGAGCCCTGGTGGAGCAATGGTTAAGACTTCAGGCTGCTAACCAAAGGGTCGGCAGTTCGAATCCACAAGCCCCTCCTTGGAAACCCTGTGGGACAGTTCTATTCTGTCCTATAGGGTCACTATGAGTCCGAATTGACTCAATGGCAATTTATTTTTTGTTTTGTTTTTTTTACTCCTTTATAAGAAAATTACTGCTCTCATGCTCACCTCTTGTGGGGTTTTTCAGCTGGCATAGCATTATTAGATGTGGATAAGAGGGTGGTTCTAAATGCTTTCCTTCAAACCCAGCAGTTGCTGAGACATAATCAAAGCTTCTGTTATTTTCTAATCTGTGTTGCTTGCTCACACTGACAGACTATTCACTGTGAGCTGTACAGAATGGAACATTAACTGTCAGAGCAATGGTGGGACATTTTCTCCTATTAGATACAAACTTAAATTCATATTTTAATTAGCATATGTATTAATTTCTTAGAGTTGCCTTCACAAAGTACCACAAGCTGGGTGACTTAAAAGACACTATCTCTAAATAAATTCACATTCACAGGTATAAAGGTTAGGACTTCGACATAACTTTTGGGAGGACACAATTCAACCCCTAACAGCGTGCTTCCTGATTGTTATTGAGATGAGGTCTGATTGATTTTATAATTTCTCAGTAGGCCTTCTGTACAGGATCAGTCAAAACTGCAAAGTAACATTTATCATTGACTGACACAGGCTGGATTTTCCTGAAGCAGATACTGAAAGGAAGGTGGCTTGAGCAGGAGAATTTGAATGGTGATGTCGGCCTGGAAAAGGCTCAACCAACCCACAAGAAGCCCTGGAGGCACTGACACCTGTCAGTGTCCCTGTGTCTGGCTGCAGTGCTCAGACACGTGATGAGGGCTGCTCTGAGGTGGCTCCCTGCAGCTGAGGGAGCCCCTGAAAGAGCTCATAGCCAGAGGCTGCCTGCTAACTCCACTCTCAGCAGCAGGGCAACAAGGCCTTTCCTTCATAGGGGACCTGGGTGGGTCATCCCCAAATCTTACCATATTAGCAAACGTGTTACCACCTGTCTAGGCACCCAGTGGCCTCATATTACCTACGACAGCAGCCCACCTGGGGCAGGTGGTCCTAAGGTGCAGGACAAAATTGGAACCATTTAGGTCAAGCTAAGTCAGGAAGGGTGTGTGTCAAGGTTGTATCATTTCACCATCCCTATTCAATCTGTGTGCTGAGTAAATAATCCAAGAAGGTGGACTACATGTAGAAGAACCAGGCATCAGGATTGGAGGAAGACTCGTTAACAACCTGCGATATGCAGATGACACAACCTTGCTTACTGAAAGTGTAGAGAACTTGAAGCACTTACTGATAAAGATTGAAGACCACAGCCTTCAGCATGGATTACACCTCAACATGAAGGAAATAAAAATCCTCACAACTGGACCAATAAGCAACATCATAATAAACGCAGAAAATATTGAAGTTGTCAAGGATTTCCTTTTACTTAGATCCACAATCAACACCCATGGAGCAGCAGTCAAGAAATCAAAAGATGCATTGCATTAGGCAAATCTGCTTCAAAAGACCTCTTTAAAGTGTTGAAAAGCAAAGATATCACCTTGAAGCCTAAGATGCACCTGACCCAAGCCATGGTGTTTTCGATTGCCTCATAGGCATGCGGAGCTGGACGATAAATAAGGAAGACCAAAGAAGAATTGATGCCTTTGAATTACGGTGTTGGTGAAGAATATTGAATATACTATGGACTGCTAGAAGAGAAACAAATGTGTCTTGGAAGAAGTACAACCAGAATGTTCCTTAAAAGCAAGTATGGAGAGACTACGTCTCACATACTTTGGACATGTTATTAGGAAGGATCAGTCCCTGGAGAAGGACATTATGCTTGGTAAAGTAGAGGGTCAGTGAAAAAGAGGAAGACCTTCAATGAAATGTATTGACACAGTGGCTGCAACAATGGGCTCAAGCATAACAACGATTGTGAAAATGGCGCAGGACTGGGCAGTGTTTCATTCTGTTGTACAGAGGGTTGCTATGAGTTGGAAGTGACTCAATGGCACTTAACAACATTTACCTTCCTCCACACTCTTCCCAACCCAGAACCCAACCTCCCTTCAGACATACTAATATGATAAGAGGTAAACCCAAAAAACCACTGCTGTTGAGTTGATTCCAACTCATAGCAACCCTATAGGACAGAGTAGAACTGACCCACAGTGTTTCCAAGGCTGTGAATCTTTATGGAAGCAGACTACCACATCTTTCTCCTGTGGAGCAGCTAGTGGGTTCAAACCACTAATCTTTCAGTTAGCAGCCAAGCGCTTTAACCACTGCGCCACTGGAGCTTCCTTGATAGGAGGTATTGGCAAGTAATTTCTTAAATTGCTTTTCCTTTCAGGAAATTTATTTGCATTTTAATGATTTTTTGAAGATCATGACTAATCCTAGAAACGCCATAGTGCCAGGAAGTTACTGCTTCTGTGTTAGAGATTGAATTGTGTCCCCCAAAATATCTACTTGACTAGGCCATAATTCCCAGTATTGTCTGATTGTTCACACATGGAGTTGATTTTCCTATATGTTGTAAATCCTACCATTATGATGTTAATGAGATGGGATTAGTGGCAGTTATGTTAATGAGACAGGACTCAATCTACAAGATTAGATTGTATTTTAAGTCAATCTCCTTTGAGATATAAAAGAGAGAAGCAAGCAGAAAGACATGGGGACCTCATACCACCAAGAAACAAGAGTCAGGAGAATAGTGCATCCTTTGGACCCGGGGTCCCTGAGCTGAGAAGCTCCTCAACCAGGGGAAGATTGATGACAAGGACCTTCCTCCAGAGCCGACAGAGAAAGCCTTCACCTGGAGTTGATGCCCTAAATTTGGATTTGTAGCCTACTAGACTATGAAAGAATAAATTTCTCTTTGTTAAAGCCATCCACTTGTGGTATTTCTGTTATATCAGCACTAGATAACTAAGACACTCTGTAACAGGCCATAATGAGAAATAAAGGATTTGTTGCAGACCAGCCTTTCCTATTTCAAATCAGAACCCAAAGGTGGTCACCTCCTTTTAAGTTCTGAGTGTTCTAAATTGTATAGGAGGTGGGAGTGATGAAGGTCAAGCAGAGGGTGTTTGCTCAATTAAAAGATGCATTGAGAACCTGGGTAGGTCTAAAACCATGAAAAGATCATTAAAGAAGATTCTTTTTAGCAGACTTACCTATTTTTTGATCCACTGGCTACTATCTTCATACATAGATTTAATTTTTAAAAAGGGAAAGGATGATAATTGACATTTGCTGAGGAACAACCATTCAGTTTTTTTGCTAGATGTTTTATATAATCTCTTTTAATCTTGACTACCTCAATATAAGGGGTTGCTGGATGGTGCAAATCGTTAATGCCCTCAATTCTAACAGAAAAGTTACAGGTTCAAGTTCACCCAGAGGCAGCTCAGAAGAAAGGCCTGGTGATCTACTTCCGAAAAGTCAACCATTAAAAACCCTATGGAGCATAGCTATACTCTAATACACAGGTGGGTGCTATCGATTGGAATCAACTGGTTAATTGGTTTAACTCAAAATAAAGATGAGACACATGAAATTTGAAGAGATTAAGAAATCTGCTCAGGTCTACCCAGATAGGAAAGGACAGAGCTGTGATTGGAACTTAGGTCTGTTGAATGTGAATACCTGAGCTTTTTCCATTCTACCATATAATTTAGTAGGTAGCAGTTTTAAGAAAGATTATATATCCACAGATGGATAAGACGCTTTCTGGTAGCTTACACTGTCTGCTAAACCATCAGGGCTTTCTGCTCTCTTTATTCATGAGACCACTTTGATTTCATGCTTGGCAGTTTTTCTTTTCCTTTCATGATGTACAATAGCTCGGTTCTTTGTAATTTTCTTCTCATTTCCTTGCTTCTCCAATGACTTGGGGTGCTTTGATCATGCTGACGATGGTAGGTGCAATCAGAGTCACAATTAGACAGTGATTCACATTATGTAAAAGATTCATCATGCCAATTGATGCAAAATGACATGCGATCACTCTTGGCAATGATTGCCGAATCCTTCAGTCCCGCCGCTCACGAAATTCTTTCCTCCCAGTGGTTTGGTTGTAATCAGTTTTAGGCAAATGCCCTTTCAATGTGTTATCATGGGCATTCTGACAAGGTGTGTGTGTGTGTGTGTGTGTTGCTGTTGTGACTGCATTTCAATTACTCAGTGCACTGATTTCAGTGTAAAATATCCATCTGTCTGCTACCTTGATTTGATTGGAGAATTTTAGCCAATTTTAATCCCTGTCAATGGGACATCGGTAGATAGATACGTGCTTCTAATGGCCAGATCATTCGCAGGAGGGGCGGTGACCGCTGATGCTCCTCTCCTTTGTGTACCTGTCTGTCTTCCTTTCTGCCATCAAGACCTCATTGCCCTGATGTCACCTCCTGCTGGGCTGAGCTGTTAGGGAGGCTGATGAGGCAAGCTGCGCCTCAGAGGCAGAGAGGTCATGCCCTGTTGCTACACAAATGGCCTTATAACTTGCTGTTAAAAATATACAGGACAAACAATCAGTTGTAGACTCCCAACAGTTGAGCTAGATTCTCAGTGCAGGCATTGAAGGGAGGTACCTGTATTTTCTATAGATCCAGCAACTGCATTTTAGGATGTTTCAGGATTTCTTCCTGTTTCTGTTTTTTATTATTATTATTATTTTCTGAATTTGAGTTATAGCTTGATATACTTAATTTCAGAGATTAGAGTTCAGTTTTTGACACTTCAGAGGAAACAACAAGCTCACTTGCTTAGTGGTATGGGAAACAAAACTATTTTCATCAGAGAAAGATCTTTACTTACTGTATAGCAAAAATAACAGTTGCAGGAGGGGCTGTGTTTAGTTTTGTAGATTGAAATGGGTGTTAATGATGGGAAGGGCATCAAGAGAAAGCAACGTGGGTGGATAGTGAAGACTTTCAGTAAAATCTCCTTTGGAATCATATGAGGCTTGAGAAAACAATTTTTACTTTCCTTGAACTCTTGCATACATAGCACTTCAAAGGTTTCAAAATGGGTAATATTAAAAATAACTAATGCATGGCAGTTTAGATATACTCAAATTATTGGATACATGAAAGCAATTGCATAGAAACAGAAAGCTCCTGTGTCATATGCTGAAAGTTTGATTCAGTGAGACATACTTGGTTTCAACACATATGTGAGCCTTAGAACCAAATGAAAGCTCACTTATACACACAGCTACATATACATATATATATGTTTTTTCTCCCAAGATTTCAATGTTAAAATAGCGTCATATTTCTATATGTTTATCTGTTGAGCATATGGTTGGGAAAGATGACTTTTCTACAAATTCTGTTTTTAAACACGATCCTGAGGCTTGGGTCCCGAAGGTTTAAAATCATCTCTAGGGTAGCAACTGAGGACTCGTTTTGAAAAGACAAAACATAGCTTTGCTTTTTCTCAGTGAGGTTACTGGTCCCAAGTGCTGAGTTAACACAAATGAACAATTCAGCTTTCTTCTAGAATATGAATCTTACTAATTGTGGATATGAAAACGAAGCCTGAGCTCTGAACTGAATGGAGGAAGATAAGGCAGACCTTTTCTGAAAGTGAAACAGAAGCCCAAACCAAAGATTGTCTTAAGGACAGATGAAAAGTGCCTGGTGAATGGACTTGGTAAAATAAAATGGAATCTTATAAAATTTACAACCCCTCCAATGCTTTATTTATGTAAATTAGGTGAAGTATTAGCAAGTTGATAGCTTTAACTTAGATTTTGAATATCAAGCCACTCATTTTTAAATATAGCTTTTATTTATTCACTTAACAAATAATTATTGCAGAT
Source organism: Trichechus manatus latirostris (assembly GCF_000243295.1). Taxonomy (NCBI): domain Eukaryota; kingdom Metazoa; phylum Chordata; class Mammalia; order Sirenia; family Trichechidae; genus Trichechus; species Trichechus manatus. Next base: position 1,540,620 of record NW_004444212.1, read on the forward strand.
CTACTATTTAGCAGACATTAAGCTAGGTGCCAGGGTATATTGATGAACAAGCTGGATTTTTTTTTTTTTTTTTTTTTTTTAACGTGTGAGGGGTTGGAGGAAGGTAAGCCTGAGTGTGGGAAGTCACACACTGTGCCTGGAAATGATATATAACCTGGGCCTATGTATACTGTGTGTATATACATGTATACATATATATATAGTGTGTATGTATATATATATTACACTCACAGACCAAACATATTTCATGCAATAATATTAATTAAGGATAAGCATAAATTGATAATAGTATTCATGAGGTAAAAATATGGTGGTTTGTCCATGCAAGGCTTTAGGGTTCTTCCACTACTTGCTCATAGTCTCATTAAGTGTCTTCTCAGAGATAGGTGTGCCTCGTTTAGACCATCAGCACCTCAAGTGTAACAATCATATCTAACATGAAGTAACATCTCGATCATCCAAACATCACCCAAAGGACCACCAAGAAAATGAAGGTCTAAAAGGGGAACTTCTGAGTGCCCAAAGCTGGTATCACAAAATCCACGTCACTTAAACTCATGCAATGTCTCCACAGGAGAGCTTCCAGGCTCTTCCTTAAAGCCCAGCAACATTCTCTGAATGTACACACAATTTTAATTGGTCTTCTAGTTTCTCTGCTTATAATAGCCACTTGAATTATTTTAGGGGTAGAGGATGGATATCAAGAAAAGAACAAAAATGCTTTAACAGAAGAAAATAATAACAGCTGCTAGGGAGAGAACACAAAGACCTCCAAAGGCTTAACAGTCCAAGAAGGTAGTACAGGACCAGGTAGACTCACACCTGCAGTAATTCCTGATGGCATCTATGTGGGGGAGCACCATGTAATAAGTCTGTATAATGACACCTGTCAATAAAAAAAGATGAACTTACATGAAACATCTTCTGCTTGAGGAGATATGAAAGTGTTGAATGCATTTAAAATTTTTTCATTAAATTCTTATTTTTTTAAATAATATTGTGTTTTTGGTGAAAGTTTACACAGCAAGTTAGGTTCCCCTTTGACAATTTCTACACAAATTGATCCGTGACATTAGTTACATTTTTTACATTGTGTCAACATTCTCATTAATTGTGATCTGGTTGTTCCATTCCAGTACTCTAGATTTCCTACCCCCTAATCTTCTCATCTTTGCTTTGGGTTACATGTTGACCTTTTAAACTCATACAGATTTTTTTTTTTTTTTAAGTAGAGCACCAATCTAATGGGTAATATCTTTTGTTTGTCACTCTACTTTCCTGTTAAAATGTGGTCTAGGGGGTTGGTTTGGTTCAAGGTTAGAAGAGTGTTTCAGGGCGATAGTCTCAGGGAGTCCTTTGGCCTCAGTGGCCATTTTTAAGAATTTGAGTTTTGTCCAGTGTTTTTCTTCCATTCTAAGCAGGATCATCTCTTGTGGCCCCAGTCAGATCAGTCAGTGTTGGTAGCTGGGCGCCATCTAGTTCTTCTGGTCTAAGGGTAGTTGAGGCTATCAGCCTTGTAGACTTGTGTCTTCTTTGTGATTTTGGCTACCTTCTTACTCTTTTGCTCCTAATGATTAGAAACCACTAGTTGTATCTTATATGGCCACTCACAAATTTGTAAGACCCCTAGATGCTACTCACTTCACTAGGATTAAGAACATGAACTTTGTGAGCTGTATTATGCCAATTGATCGAGTTGTCCCATGAGAGTATGGTTCTAAACTTTCAAATCCAGAAAACCAGTCTCGAAAGGTATTTAGTTATGTCTGGAGTATCTGTAGCAGTGTCTTCAATGAATATATGTGCCTGCCTACACATGTCTGTATTTACATGTACATATAGATACATCTACCTGTTCTCACATATGTTTTCACTTGTTGTTGTTGTTGTTAGGTGCTGTTAGGTCAGTTCCAACTCATAGCGACCCTATATACAATGGAATGAAATACTGCCCCAGTCCTGTGCCATCCTCACAGTTGTTGTTATGCTTGAGCCCATTGTTGCAGCCACTGTGTCAGTCCATCTCATTGAGGGTCTTCCTCTTTTTCGCTGACCCTCTACTTTACCAAGCGTGAAGTCCTTCTCCAGGGACTGGTCTGTCCTGATAACATATCCAAAGTATGTGAGATGAAGCCTTGCCACCCTCGTTCTAAGTACATCCTTATTCTGGCTGTACTTCTTCCAAGATAGATTTGTTTGTTCTTCTGGCAGTCCATTGTTTATTACGTATTCCTTGCCAACACCATAATTTTATGGCATCAGTTGTTCTTTGGTCTTCTTTATTTATTGTCCAATTTTCGAATGCATATGAGGCAATTAAAAACACCATGGCTAGGGTCAGGCTCACCTTAGTCCTTAAAGTGACATCTTTGCTTTTTAACACTTTAAGGAGGTCTTTTGGAACATATTTGCCTAGTGTAATACGTCCTTTGATTACTTGACTGCTGCTTCCATGGGTGTTGATTGTGGATCCAAGTAAAATGAAGTCCTTGGCAACTTCAATCTTTTCTCCGTTATCATGATGTTCCTTATTGGTCCAGTTGTGAGGATTTTTGTTTTCTTTTTGTTGATGTGTAATCGACATAGAAGGCTGTAGTCTTGGATCTTCATCAATAAGATCTTCAAGTCCTCTTCACTTTCAGCAAGCAAGGTTGTATTATTTGCATATCTCAGGTTCCTAATGAGTCTTCCTCCAATCTTGATGTCGAGCTCTTCTTCACATAGTCCAGCTTCTCACATTATTTGCCCAGCATAAAGGCTGATAAGTATGGTGAAAGGATACAACCCTGACACACACCTTTCCTGACTTTAAACCATCCTTATGTGATCCTAGACTCATTTTTTGTTGTTAATTGGATTTGTTGCCCTCTTATATGTGTGAGATTGTTTGGTACAGGCATATTTGTCTCATGAGTGCTTCTCAGTGCCTTCATTTACTTTGGTCATGCTGTGCTCACTAAACCACATTTTGTGCCACTTTTCCCATCACCAAAAATAACAAGTATTCAAGATCCTTCCCCTCCCCCCCACCTCCGGTAACCACTACTGAACTTTATATATGTCTATTCTTGTCTTCTTATAAAAGAAGGATCATACAATATTTGTCCTTATGTGCTTGACTTATTTCATTTGGCGTTATGCTCTCCAGGTTCATTCATGATATATGTTTTGCGGACTCATCATTGTTCTTTATGACTGTGTAGTATTCCATTGTATGTATGTACCACATTTTGCTTATCTATTTAACCACTGATGGACATTTCAGTTTCCATTTTTTTGCTATTATGAATAAAGCTGCAATGAACATATGAGTGCATATATCTGTTCGTGTCACTACTTTTACATCTCTAGGGTATAATCCTAGTTCTATTTCTAATATCTGAGGAAATGCTATATCATTTTCCACAGTGGCTGTACCATTTTATATTTCCACCAGCAATGGATAAGGGTTCCAATTTTCTCACATACTGGCCAACATTTATTGTTATCTTTTTTTTATCAGTGCCATTTTAGCTGGGGTGAAATAATATCTTATGTAATTCTGGTTTGCATCTCTCTAATGGCTAATGATTATGAGCATCTTTTCATGTGTTTGTTGGCTACTTAGATGTCTTTTTTGGTGAAGGTTCTGTTCATGTCCTTTGCCCATTTTATAGTTGGGTTGTTTGTCTTTTTCTTGTTGAGTCGTTGAAGTTTTCTAAATATTTTGGAGATTAGACCCTTATCTGATATGTCATTTCTGAAGATGTTTTCCCAGTCTGTAGGTTCTTTTTTTCACTCTTTGGATGAGCATAAGTTTATGTTTATGAGGTCCCATTTATCTATTTTGTTTTCTTCTATCCGTGTATTTGTTGGTTTCTTATTCTATTTTTACAAAAGACTAGGTCCTATAGTTTTCTCCCTATGTTTTCTTCCAAGAATTTTATAGCTTTCAGGTCAGCCAAAAAGTAGACCTTCAATGAGATGGACTGACACAGTGGCTGCAACAATGGGCTCAAACATAGCAACAATTGCGGGGTTGGCGCAGGACCAGGCAGTATTTCATTCCTTTGTACATAGGAACCAACTTGATGGCACCTAACAATAAAAACAACAAGGTTTAACATTTAGGTCTTTGATCCATTTTGAGTTAATTTTTGTGTATGGTGTGAGTGAGGTATGGGTCTTGTTTCATTTTTCTGCAAGTGGCTGTCCAGTTTTGCCAGCATCATTTATTAAAGAGTGTTTTTCCCCTACTGAATGGACTTTGACCCCTTGTGGAAAATCAGTTGTCCATAGATGGCTGGGTTTAATTCTGAGTTCTCAATTCTATTCCACTGGTCTATGTGTCTATCACTGAACCAATATCAGGCTGTTTTGATCGCAGTGAATGTATAGTATATTTTGATATGGGGAAGTGTGAGGCCTCCCACCTTGTTCTTTTTCTCCAATATTGCTTTGGCTATTTGGTTTTTTTTTTCCTTTCCATATGAAGTTGGTCATTAGTTTTTCCATTTCAGTAAAGAATATTGTGGGGATTTGTATCGAGATTGCATTGTATCTGTAGATAGCTTTAGGTAGAACTGACATTTTCATTATATTAAATCTTCTAATCCATGAGCACGGAATATATTTCCATTTTTGTAGGTCTCTTTGTCTCTTATAGTAGTATTTTATTATTTTCATTATATAAGGCTTTTATGTCCCTGGTTAGATTAATTCCTAAGTATTTTATTGATTTGGGGGCTGTTGTAAATGGTGCTGTTTTCTTGATTTCTTTTTAGGAGCACTCTTTGTTAGTGTAAAGGAATCCAGCTGATTTTTGTGCATTGATCTTGTACTCTGCCACATAGCTGAATTCTTCCATTAGTTTGGGTAGTTTTTTTAAGGTCTTCTATGTATAGGATCATGTCATCTGCAAATAGAAATTTTACTTCTTCCTTTCCAATTTGGATACCTTTTATTTCTCTTTCTCGCTTTGTTGCTCTGGCTAGGTATTTCAGTACAATATTGAATAAGAGTGGTGATAATGGTCATCCTTGCCTTGTTCTCATTCTCAGAGGGAAGGCTTTTAGTCTTTCTCGATTGAGTGTAATGTCGGCTGTTCATTTTGCATATATGCCCTTGATTATGTTGAGGAATTTTTCTTCAATTCCTATTTTGCTGAGGGTTTTTAACAGGAGTCTGTTAAATTTTATCAAATGTCTTTTCTGTATCAACTGATATGATCATATGGTTCTTTTCCTTTGTTTTATTTATGTGACAGATTATATTGAATTTTTTTTTTTTTTTAAATGTTGAACCACATTCATAATCCTGGAAGGAATCCCACTTGATCATGTGTGTGATATGTTTCCCAATTCTGTTGGCTAGAGTTTTGCTGAAAAATTTTGCATCAATATTTGTGAGGGATATGGGTCTGTAATTTTCTTTCTTCTTCTTCTTTCTTTTTTTTTGTGATATCTTTGCCTGGTGTAATTATCAGGGTTATGCCAGCTTCATAGAAAGAGTTTGGTAGTATTCCTTCCTTTTCTGTTTTTGAAGAGATTGAGTAGAATTGGCATAAACTGTTCTCTGAATGTTTGGTAGAATTCCTCAGTGTAGCCATCTGGTCCTGGGCTTTTTGTTGTTGTTGTTGTTGACAGTTTTTTGATGACATCTTCAATCTCTTCTTTTGTAATGGGTCTGTTTAAACTTTCAACATTTGTTTGTGTTAGTTTAGGTACGTAGTGTATTTCTAGCAATTTGTTCATTTCATCTAGGCTTTCAAATTTGTTGGAATACAATTTTTCTTAGTAATCTGTTATGATCCTCTTTATCCCAGTCAGACTGGTTGTGATGTCTCCAGTTTCATTTCGGTTATTTACCTCTTCTGGTTTCCTTCTTTTGTCAGTCTAGCCAGTGGTTTTTCTATTTTATTGGTGCTTTCAAAGAAGCAGCTTCTGGATTTGTTGCTTCTTTCTATCGTTTTTCTATTTCATTTATTTTTGCCCTGATCTTTATTATTCCTTTCTCGTGTAGCTTTTGGCTTCTTTTGCTCTTCCTTTCCTATTTGTACAAGTTGTTGGTTTAAGTTATTGATTTTGGATCTTTCTTCTTTTTTAATGTAGGTATTTATTGCTATGAATTTCTCTCTGGTTACTGCTTTTGCTGTGTCCTAAATGTTTTGATATGTTATGTTTTTATTTTCATTTGATTCCAGGAGTTATTTAATTTCATCTATGACCCAATAGTTTTGTAGTTGTGTATTATTTAGTTTCCATGTATTTATTTATTTTTTCTGTTGTAGATTTCAGTTTCTTACCATTATGGTCTGAGAAGATGCTATGTATGATTTCAATCTTTTTAAATTTGTTGAGACTTGTTTTGTGTCCTAGCATATGATCTATTCTGAAAAATGATCCATGTGTGCTGGAGAAAAATGTGTATTGTTCTGTTGATGAGTGGAGTGTTCTATATATGTCCGTTAGGTCCAGTTACCTTATGGTTTTATTTAAGTTTTCAATGTCCTTAGTGTTCTTCTTTTTAGATGTTCTGTCTAGATGGTCTGTCTAGAATTGAAAGTGCTGTGTTGAAGTTCCCTACTATTGTTGTATAGTTGTCTATTTAACCTTTCATATTAATCAGTGTTTGTCTCATGTATTTTGGAGCACTGCTGTTAAGTGCTTATATATTTATAATTGTTACGTCTTCTTGCTGGATTGACCCTTTATTATTATGTAATGTCCTTCTTTGCCTCTTGTAGTAGATTTTCATTTAAAGTCTATTTTGTCTAATAATTAGTCTTGCCATTGTGCTCTTTTTTGTTTCTTGGTCACATGAAATATATTTTTTCAATCCTTTTATTTTCGCTCTGTTTGTGTCCTTATGTCTAAGATGTGTTTCTTGTACATAGCAAAAGAATGGATTGTGTTTTTTTAATAAATGCATGGGGAATTTAGACCATCTACATTTAATGTTAGTACTGAAAATGAAGTGTCTGCTTCATTCATTTTGCTATTTGTTTTTTGAGTGTTTCATATCTTTTTTTTTTTTCGGTTTGTGTTTGGCTGCTTTCCTGTGATAAGCCTTTTGCTTTCTTCCTTCTTCTGTGTGTTTTTTCTCAGTGATTTCTTAGTGTTTACCATATATATTACATTATATGACTTACAATTGCAGCAACATTTAACATATGAACAACAGATAACATGAAACCTTAACATATTAAATCTATTCCTGATATGCTCCTCACTCCCCCATTTCTGTTGGTGAGTCTCCATTAACATCACTGTACATCAAGATTGTATTGCTTATAATATTGATGTTGTATATTGTTTGTGGCATGATATTATTGAATTTATTCCCTGATAATATCAAGTACTTGTGTTGTGTTTTTTGGAGATCTCTCCTCTCTCCCTCTCTTTTCCCCCTGTGTACAGATTCAAGTATTTGTTTAATGTTCTTGTCCTTCCATTTGAGGAACTCTCTTGAGTAATAATTGTAGAGCTTGTCTGGTAGTGGCAAGTTCCCAGAGCTTCTGTTTTTTGTTTTGTTTTTTTTTTTTTGGAGAATGTCTTGATTTCCCCCTCACTTTTTTTTTTTTTAGTTTTTTTATTGTACTTTAGATGAAGGTTTACAGAACAAATAGTTTCTCATTAAACAGTCAGTACATATATTGTTTTATGACATTGGTTAA